>NW_022170511.1:6774575-7203724 GCF_008802855.1 Photinus pyralis
GACAGCCTAAAAACATGGCAGCAGCACTGGAATAGGCTAAACACGAAACTGCACCAAATCCAAGCCAACGTAACTCCTACCAAAATACCACCAATGTCAAGAAGAGACAAAATCGTCATAAGAAGACTCAGAATAGGCCACTCTCACCTCTCGCATGGTTACCTAATGGCATCCGAAAATCCTCCGGTCTGCGAACACTGCAGCACCAGATTAACAATAAGCCATGTTCTGTTAGAATGTCGCCGCTACTGGACCACCACCTTAGTGAGTCACTCCAGAGCATCCTAAGCAACCAGATCTACGATGTAATAAACTTTCAGAAATCAACAAACTTGTACAAGTGCATCTGATATAAATCCACTGTATTTACCTGTACCCGCTATATACGTGTCAATGGCCTTGCTGTCGAGACACAATAATAAATTTTAAAAAAAACCATTTCCATTAAATAAAAAATGGTAAGTGGTGAAAGTACCCGTTTTTGTACTATTTTTGGTGCTAATTTATTCCTTAAAACCCATTTACTTTTCTTGGCTACAGGTTAAACAATGCAACATGATAGCGGAACAATTAATTTAGAAACATTTCATATGATAATGATAATAATGATAATTTGAGAAGGTAGGACGTTGTATAAATGTATGCAATAATAGTTACACGCAAATATAGTCCTGTCCAGCCTCACAAATGGTAGGAAAGGATATGCGTTATCCCTATTACGGGTCTGATAATACTTATGGCACGTAGAGTGAACCTCAAAATTTTCGATGTTTGCTCTTATGTACAGAAGGCACTCCAGTATATACAAGCAAGGATATGTTAATTAACGGAGCGATGCAAAAGCGTCTTTGCATTGCTCTCTATATTTAAGGTTATTAATGATCCTAATGGCCTATATAAAATGATTGAACTAAGTCCCATGGTACAAATGACATAGGTTTCCCGCCATATGCAAACAAAAACAGGAAAAAGTTAATTAATTCAAACCGGGTGTTGACGAACCACATTTTACTACCTACATCGACAGGTATTTTGTGTATAGTAGAAAGATGAAATGTTGTATAAGCAATGACAAGCATTTAATATAGGGCTTTGGTCATCTCATATGCAAATTTACTGTAATAATCCGTTCCTACCGAAACACATGTGACTGGCTATTGAAGCAGCATGTCAAATCGTAATCACATTGAATTTAACCGTAATAAACTTATTTGAAAAGCAATAATACAGTTTGTTGCTTAAAAGTCAAGTTATTGTGTAAGAAGTAAGAGTGCCAATTAACACCCCTTCAGTCTCGTTACAATACTATGTTAAATGAGCTGATTCCGCAATTTACATCTGAAGTAAATTCGATCTGGTAACACATTCAAAATCAACCGAGTTCCGCCTGGACTTTTTAACAAGTTCTTGTTGCCAAACCCTACGTGGGGGTACGAGCCAACCCACTTTTCATATTTGACTTCTTTTAAATTTAGATGCTACTTCAATTAGGCGGGTTTAATATAAATAAATTGAATAACTAAATAAGTATCCTTCCAGGTACGTATTTGTACCTGCGAGTTGGCCGATGTGATTTTATAGCGTGATAGAAATGATGGACAGGTCAGCTGTACGACCCGAACTTTCGGATTATGTCCAAACATTAAATTATTCTCTGGGAAAAAAAGGTGCTTCGTCAGATATTTGCACAGGAAGTGGCGCTTCCTCAAAGCCAATTTGTAACAGGCTTCGAACGGACCGAAAATAAAAGACATCGAATGCTTAGTGTAAGAGTTTTGCCCTTAAACAGACTTCCACATCAGTCAACATTGTTATACCGTATAACTGTTTGCTTTATTCTACCCAAGTTTGGTGTTATATTAACACCCGAGAGTATGCACTCAGACATGCAAATTATATGTACACCTGGTTTCTCTTTTAACCAAACACTAAGTTCAAAAAGAATTGAATTAAATATTTGCGCCAATGCGGGTGTTTGGGATTGAGTGTAGAAATGACATGTTCAGCTGGAGCGTTCAACATTATTTCAGTGTTCAGATCTCTACAGAGACTTAAAATGCTCAGTTTTAGGATTTTAACGCGAAAAATATAATACAGGGTAAACATAGCGCCCATGTCAAAGCAATATGCCCGTACTTGCAGAAAACACATGGTCGACTCTCGTAGGAGGCTGTGTTCAGATATTATCCGTGCATTGATGGACCTGCGATCGACATGAATGCTAGAAAGATATGAAATACAGGTTGCAAGAGCGGAGTCAGGGGATAAGCATGGCGAGTAACTAAACACAATGTCCTCATTGTGAAAAGCATGGGTTACCTAAGCTGATCCTTCCGGCAACCCCTGTAGTCTCGCTACAACTATTGCGTTTTTATGGCTTACAATGTGGGCGACCCTCCCTTCTACAACACATCGAACTCTGTATTAAAGACACCCTACTAAATTCTGACTAAAAATGAATAGATACGTGGCTTCTATCAAACAAACAGCAAATTACGCATCGCACTGTATTTATATTTGTGGGCCAGTTGTCTTTAGTTCACATTCTATCTATTTAGTCCAGGCTAAAATGATTTATTTTGAAAAAAAATTTGTTACCGGGCGAAACCGGGTTTTTAAGGCAGGTGAAATGAATATAAATTGGGAAAAAATAATTAAAACAGCTGAATTTTTCCGCGGGTGAAATCACGGGGGTTGAAAAGGGTGGAAAGTGGTATTTTGCAAATTGTGGCAAAACTATTGATTTTAGATAAAAATGTTTGTAAAAGTTATAGAGATTAAAAAAATGAGCAACTTTTGTATCAGCACTATTTTCACATAACCTCCAATTTTCCTAGAAAAACCGGAAAAACTGTTTTTTTCGTTTTTTATTCTTATTTTTGCGAAAAAATGTCGTAGGGGTTTGAAATTTGGAGGGAACATAGCCTGTTTTATGATAAAACAGAAGCGAAAAGCGGCAAAAACGGGGGGAACAGTTTTAAGATACACCGTTTTTGAGAGTAGGTAAATAGGCTTTTTTGCAAATAAATTAACGTGTTGGTTCCGCGCTAATAAAAAGTTTTGGAAATCTGTCTTCTCTCTCCTCTAATGTTGCTAAAATATTTTCATTTGTTTCCCAGTGCCCAACTGCCTTAATTAAAACATCTTTATTATTACTTTTTTCTGCGCATTTTTACTGCAATAAAAGCAATTCGAAGTAAAATCGAATTCTTTTGCTTCCTGAACAATATGTTTTTGTTCACTTTCTCTTTTCCAGCCTGTTTTACAGCTGCTGGGCCTGTTGATCGTTAATTTACAGGAATTATGAATAAAATCCTCATAAAGTTTATTCCTGCAGGTTTGACATCTCAAATCAATTGCTTTTGGCTGGTAAAACCAACGTTATTATTGCAGATTTTGCAATTACATCAGCTATAAAACAAGCAGGAAGAAGAATCAGTGAACAAAAATAAATTGTTCAAGAATCAGGAAGCAAGATACGTAATTCGATTTTATTTTGAATTGCTTTTATTGCGGTAAAAATGCAGAAAAAAGAAATAATAAAGATGTTTTAACTAAAACAGTTGCGCATAAGATAACAAAAGAGAATATTTAGGCAAACATTAAAGAGAAGGAAGAAGACAGATTTCGAAAAAATCTTTATTAACATCCAACATGTTGATTTATCATGTCAAAAACCGTGTATAATCTTAAAACTGTTTTTCCGGTTTTTGGCGATTTTCTCGAATTTTTGCAATAGGAATAATATTTTTTTATTTTTGTTTATTAAAATATAAGTCTTCCCGAAAATTTTGCTACCCCGCGCACCTCTGTACGATGAAAAAAAATAGAATTTTCATCCCCTTGAAAAAGAGGTGGTGTTTTTCAGAAATCGTGAGATCTTGGAAACGGCTCAACTTTATGGGCCCAAACAATTATCTCCTGTCTGTTTTATCATAAAACAGGCTATGTTCCCTCGAATTTTTGCTATAGGAATAATATTTTTTATTTTTGTTTATTAAAATATAAGTCTTCCCGAAAATTTTGCTTCCCCGCGCACCTCTGTACGATGAAAAAAATAGATTTTTCATCCCCTTGAAAAAGAGGTGGTTTTTTTCAGAAATCGTGAGATCTTGGAAACGGTTCAACTTTATGGGCCCAAACAATTATCTTCTGTTTTATCATAAAACAGGCAATGTTCCCTCCAAATTTCAAACCCCTACGACATTTTTTCGCAACAATAAGAATAAAAAACGAAAAAAACAGTTTTTCCGGTTTTTCTAGGAAAATTGGAGGTTATGTGAAAATAGTGCAGATACAAAAGTTGCTCATTTTTTTAATCTCTATAACATTTACATTTAACATTTTCGTCTAAAGTCAATAGTTTTACCACAATTTGCAAAATACCACTTTCCACCCCTTTCAACCCCCGTGATTTCACCCGCGGAAAAATTCAGCTGTTTTAATTATTTTTTCCCAAATTCTATTCATTCCACCTGCCTGAAAAACCCGGTTTCGCCCGGTAACTAATTTTTTTCATACAAAAATATTATATAGCCTGGACTAATTACATACTATGTCAACAAGGTTCGTGTGACTAACGACATATGCTATTGATTAAGTGGAAAGTTAAGTGCTGAGCAGAATGCGTTGTCGCCCATTTAGAAAGTACTAACTTGAGCTGTTACATTCCACCTCCCTCTTTCATTTGTTGTTTTGTTTTGGTGCCTTGAAAATTTTATTATTTTCTTCTGTTTAGCGTTGAAATTTGGATTTACCGTTAGGGATTTTCTTGGGGTTTTATTGGTTGCTTTTGTATCAGTGGCGTACTATTCATTAGAATAAATTTTTACGCTTTTATACTTTATTTATTTTTCTGTAGCTTCTTTAATTCCTTACTAACCCCTGTAATTTAATCAACGTTTATCATTCACCCTGCTTTCTACATTTTTCTGTTGGATCTTTGGTTTTCTTTGTAGAGTTCTCTGTTTGTTGTACTGATTTTCCCGCCTTACGCATATTTTCCTGCCGTTTGATACTTCCATCTGGTGTCCATTATTTTTTTATTTTTGTTCAAATCTTATCCTTGCCTGTCTCTTTTCTGGAGGTCATTCCAATTAACGTATCGTCTGTCGTGCGTGTATAAGGTGCGGAAAAACTGTACCCTAAAAATGTAACCTATAACTGGTTAACCAATTTGGTCTCCTGAACAGTTTCACGGAATCTTACAATAACACTACTCCCAAATGAGTTTCGGAGCGATAAAATAATATATTGTAAGTTTAATGATGTGATTTGTTTATTACAACTAATTAATAATAATTTTATAACAGTCTTGAAATAATTTGATTTATAAAATATTACTTATCACTCACGTATACACAATTTATAACAGCGCGAACTATTTATTACTTCGGCGTTGAAATTGGAATTCACTGAAACGCAATTCGATTTCCTCACATATATAGTAAACGCCCTCCTTTCTCGAATGGTTCCGAACGCTTCCGAGTATTCTAGAATGTTCTCGAACAAACACGTCATTTCTCCTGGAATGGTTGCGTCACATCCGCCTTCGTTTTTATCGCAGTGGCGCATGGGATTTCTGAAATGTTCGCTACAATATGTAGCTTCGAACGACAGATATATTAAAACTTACGGTTTACACAAGAAATATCAAAAACAAATGGTTAAATCTGATTGTGCTTTTTAACGTGGAAAATAATTGTTTGCACGAAGGAAGTGACACTTATTTCGCCTATTCTCTAGAAACTTGCGATACTGGTATAATTAAACTGTAAAATATACAGTGTGATAAAGCTAAATGGTTGAGTAAATTAATTATTTCGGTTAATTTTTCAGGAAAATTCTGCACCGCATAATTAATACGTAGTTCATTAGTACCAACTATTAAAAAGTGTTTATTACTAAACGTGTATAAATTCTTTTCATGTATAGCAAACTGTTAACCGCAAACTGCCACGTAGCTCCAATTTAATTTATTTTTATAGTTAGCGCTAACACTATTGATATCGAGGGACCTTCATGCATATTTTTGACAAAAAGCGTATTTTCGTCGTGTTTTGTAATCAACTCTACCTTCACTTAGGTATCTTGTAAAGGTATTAAACGGTATGCGTTAGAGAAGTAGTTTGCATAAATTCTGTATGCAATGTGACGGTAGCTATACTCGAAGCTAATCCAATTACCCAATCCCGAGCGTATATAAAAAAGGGTAAGCTTTAAACCATACACTGTTTATACTTGCACATTACCCAATGACAGTTTCATCCAATGCACGTACATTTTTTCAGTATGTTCATTACATTGCTTCGATATAGCATATAAATGATGATAAAAGCTGAGTAAAAACTCGATTAACACATTCATAAAATACAATTTCCCTTCAAAACATTGTTCGTACTTGTTCTATTATTTTTCCAAAGAAATTCGTAAACATTTCATCAATTGGAATAATAAATCCTATGCGGGTAATGTGCACATACACATTGAGCAGTAGGTTAAAAATGTAAATCCGTAAGGATTATTCATGCGACTGTTATATTGTGTTTCTATTTGGAAATTCTGCGATGAAATAAATGACATTTGGTAGGATAATGGCGCTTTCCTTACTAATTCATTTATCTTTGGTTTTAATTTCAGGAATAAATTTTCTACTATTAGTAACCGTTGAAGCCGTAGTTTTAGCTAAAAACTAAATTAAAACCATAATATTAATTGTTGGCGACCCTTGACGTTTGAAATAAATTTCCATTTAAAATCTGGAATAACTTTGTTTTAAAACACATTACCTCCTTCACTTCCATTATTTTAGTTAAGTGGTAGCAAAAACTGATATGATTTATTACCTTAACAAATTGCTGCTATAGTACTTTGCGTTTAAGGATAAACAAACAAATTCCTTTGTAGCAAGATATTTTTGTTGTCTGTTCATAGAATACCATGTAAATTGATGTTAAATGCTTACGTGGTCCGAAGAATTTTCGCATCATTTTAGAATATATTGATTTTTATACAGTTCTCTTCAAAATGGAACGAAAACTGGCACGGCATGGAAGAACGAATCTTAGAAAGCGGGAAGAGTTGAGCAAAATAATTGAAAACCCTTTTAGGACACAACATCCACAGCGACCAAAGCCATACTCATTCATTAGGCGTAGAGGCTTATAGAATATGAGAATTATACCCTCCTAGAATATCGATCTCAAGATGAAAGTAAAAGGTGCGAAATAAATAAGAACACTTACAACAATTATATTTTATCTAAAGCTTCCCTTACGAACCTTCGAAAATTTATTGCAGCACAAAATGGCTCCCCTCTAAGCACTTCCTTTTTGTCGTAAAAGTAAATAGGGTCTGCTATCTGATCGGTAAATCAAAACTACTCTCTAGGCTGTAGGTATCGCTTTGAAAATACACAAATTGAAATTTTTCATGATAAAATGACACCAATCTTGACAAATATTTAAGGAGGGGTGCTTAAAAATAATTCGTTACATTTTAACTTTGTTCTTGTACATAATCGACCAGTTTTATCAAGAAAATGTCAACCTAATTCTGAGGCGATTTGTTCTAATTCATTCATGGTAAAATTCATCTTGCCTAGTCATTATATTTAATTGACTGCGTTCGTAAGAGCTTTGCTACTTCTATAATACGAACATTATGTTACCACAGATTTAATTATTATCATTAATTAATCAAAAGTTGATGTCAAACTTTCAGTTCGCTGCTTGTGGAAGCTACGGGTATTGTGATCATAATCCTCAAAATTGACAAATGTCGCTGTTTGTATCTAATAGGTTGTACTAAATTGGGGTTGATCAAAAGAACAAATGAGCTAACCATACATCATATAAGGGTTGAGTAAGTACTTAGAACGTTGCTAGATGTCTCAAATTAGTACGACATAATTGTAAATGGGTTTTATTAAATTATTTAAGCGAACAAAAATGTAGCAGGTATGGTGAGATTTTGTAAATGAAAACTGCGTTTCATAAATCCCCATTTTTATAATTTATGTCAGCTTTCGCCGAAGGAAATTAAATTTTTTTGTGCGTGTTGAAATTTAAGGCATTTTATACACGACTATCGGAAGAACGGTATAATTAAAAATATTTAATTAACAACGTGAATTGGAAACGGCGACAATTCAGGGTTAGCCAACGTTTTCCTGATAAAGACGTATTTTACTAAATTTATCAGAAATCTTTTTAATTGTCAAAGTATATCTTGCGAATGTGAAGAATTTGTATCATGCAAAGAAATGAATTTTAATATTTCTGCAATATGAAATTTGCATGCCTTTGTTACGCTTTTGAATTTCTCCTTAGTTACGCTAGCTCACTTTCTTCGCCACTACCTCCAATGTTAGATATGTAATTAAAATGGTAAGTCATATTCCACCTACAATCGGTAATTAAGTGGTTATTAGTCAAATAATGGAAAGGGCTGAAAGGTTGATGAGACAAGCAGTGTGAAAAGGAGGTGGAAAAATCGTAAAAAAAAGGCATGGATTTGGCGCGAATCAGCGTTTTAAAGGAGAGTCAAAAACGCACGTGAAAGAGTGCGTTGCGTGAAGAATGCGTTGAGGAAACAAAAAACGCGTGTAAACAGAAAACAAAAAAAAACGTAAAGGTGATCTTAACGGAAGCTTAACAAAGGATGTGTAAAAGGAAAATTAGGGATACTTGATTGAGGTGAACACGGTCTTTTGGTCCCTATCACCTTCAAACTCGACTTTTCGTACATTGCTCCTTCATGTCCTATTCGTGGTTTTTTTCCCGATTCCACTCTTTTACATCTCGGTCATGCTCTAACTTTCTTTTCGGTACAATCAGCATGCATCAGTGGATTCGTACTTAGTACTAAGCGACTTCCCCCCCCCCCCCAAATCAAATTTAGAGTGGAGATAAATTAAATATATTTTGGGTTCGCTTTATGACCCGCTCTTAACAGACCGCCCATGCGTGTTAAAGAAACGCATTTGCGGCATTCGAACTAAAATTAACCGCGAACATTTAAAACCCCATTCCAACTTCATAGTAAAAACAAAGACTACTGCTAAGCCACGGGATTTTCTATCCTTTATGTGCAAATAATACGTTACGAGTTAATTAATTCATTTGAATTGCGTAGTGATTAACAGTGCTTGAGGTATTAGAAGCAGAATCTTCTGCTGTAAGCCAGAGTGTGGCTCCAATAAGCGAACTTTCAATTCCTGAAATAATAATTAGAGGGGTATCCAGTGGTTCCAAAGTTGGACGACTTGAGGGTATACCTCAATGCCGTATGTTAAAGGTAAATTGATTTTTTACTTCCACTACCATTAAGCTTTGCCCTCCCTCGTCTCGTTCTCTCCGCCCCCTACCGACTTTTTTCCCACTTTTTAAATCATACATACCTCCTTCACCTCTTTTTCAAACTTGAGGTACTTCCCATTCTCATCCACCTTTTTCGCAGCTTCTTCAAGCCTTCTTTCATTGTCTTTTAGTCCATCTTGGAATGACTGTTCAACCTTCACGTTTCTTTCGTACATGCTCTACATATTCTTTTCACTTCCGCGGTTTTGTTTCGACTATGTTTTGTTCTGCTTTCTTCTGCTTCTTAAAGTACGTGTGTCGTAACGTGGCTATGGCATCACGAAAACGTAGTCGTACATGCAAGATACATACTGAAGTATTAACTACTATATGGTGGGGTGCTCTACATTTACCTTTAAATGCTCGCATACTTTGCTAGCGCTTATATGAAAAGAAAGTGCGGGTTTATGTGTCCAACATTGAATTTCTTTATAAAATGTAAACCTTCATTAAAGATTTCCCTATATAAATCGTAAATATCTACTTTGCTGGATTTATAAAGAGAGCATGCTGAGAAAAGGTTTGCGTAAATCGTCGTGGTTTAAATAAAATACGTTCGGATAACGAAAATTGTAAGGAAGGATAACTAAAAAATCTTGTCACAGTTTAGTAGTCGTTACTCTAAATTTCCCCAGCGACAATGTCCTTTAACCTTGGGGACCGGAAAAGCGTACATTTAGTCGAATGTATTTTAGGGCTCTGGAGAGGTGTCAGGCTACGCTCTCTAAATCCTTTACACATTATATTCCGGATAGTGGCTATTTAACTTGGACCTTGCGTTAAAAATTGAAATTTCAATTTTCGTATCATACCAGAGGGAGTTAACGTTAACGTAAGAGTGTTAAATATAAAAGTCACTTTGCACCATGTACAAATTAAAAGCAATTTTCGGGTTTAAAAACACGCAGTTAAAAGAGAGTTTGTACAACTTTCCTGCCATTAATTATCCAATGCTCTGCTGTAAGGTTGACTAAAGTAAATATATTTAATGAGTTCCCAAACAAAACTTTCGACGCTGCTGAAACGGTTTGAGAAGCGACAATAAAGTGTATTTCATTTTATTTTATTTTTATTTTTACGAAAAATTTAGCTGTTTGGCCGGGAGTATGATGTTTGAGGATCGAGACTGTATGATATTCGATTCTCGGGTACCGAATTAATTCGAAACAGTCCTCTTCTGTAAGTCAACCAAGTGGAAAATCCCAGCTATCGGTTAGCGAAATTAATAACTCACTCGCCATAATTATGTTAATTAGAGTGATCATGCAGACCGGCAGAAGGTATGGTTTTGTTCGATCTTTTACTTCGTAATAAAACATAAGAATAAATCCGTTAGTTGATATGCTCCTAGCTATCCCAAAACGCAATTAGTAGCAAGAAGAGTTAATTGTGATCTATAAACTCTCCTATAAATTCATATACTATGTTTATTATCAAAAGGTTATGTAGTTACTCAAAGTTGTTCTTGTTTTGGTTAATGGGAGTTGTTGTATTTAACAATAAATTTGTTAGACAATTTGAAATGGGAACATTGAAATATTTGATATACGTGCAGTTGGTCCATTAAAATGTAAGGGGACGTGTACAACTGTTTAGCGTTGATGTTTTTAATGTACAACTGTGAGGGTGTGCTTTTTGCATAACCGTGCTTTATACCACATTACTCGAAAGGGAAACTAGTCATATAAAGCAATTTATGCAATAACCCGTTTCATGTTTTTGCAATTAAAATGACTTACGATATTCACATTCATTAAACTTCTCAACTTTTTTAATTTCGAAATAATTAAAATCGCGCTTTTATTGACTTCGCAGCATGAAATGAAGACTAGACAGTATGTGTAAACTTAAACAATACTTGATCAAAGACGTGCAGTCAAATAGACATACAATATTCGTAAATTGATGAGCGAAACTATTTAGTCGATCAAATTGCTGCCATTATTTAATTATTATCATATTCATCATATCATATTAATCTTATTTATCATCCATCATATTAATTATATAATTTAAAAATAATGGAAATAAAATAAAATCATATCGACTGTACACTCGAATACATTTCTGAACAGATATA
The DNA here is from genome assembly GCF_008802855.1 of Photinus pyralis. Lineage (NCBI taxonomy): Eukaryota > Metazoa > Arthropoda > Insecta > Coleoptera > Lampyridae > Photinus > Photinus pyralis. The sequence goes on from NW_022170511.1 coordinate 6,786,015, forward strand.
TTGGAAATTCCATGATTACTATGGAAATGTCATTTAAAGTTTATAAAAATCGCCATCTTTAGAAATAAAATGAATTTGGTTGAAAAAAGTAACACATTGTCTATTCAGTGGTTTGTTGTGTAAACTAGGTATGTCACGTAGATATCATTTTGGTGCCAGTACCTTCAATAAGGTTGGATCACCGTTGTATGTGGGATATTTAATTTTGAAAGTAAATTTGGTTAGTTTCCATGGGCGTGGTGGAGATGGGATATGAATTTGTGACGCGAGTGTTACAGCAAACAAAAGTTTCAAGTAATTTGAATTTCAATTTCATATTAAGATAATTTTAATTTTAATTAATTTCGACTTTAATTTTATTTGTAAAAGTAGAAAAATAGTAGTAGTGAAACAGCTACCGAGGTATGACAAAGCTCAAATAATATTAGACGCGAGGAGTGCACAAGTCACGCCAAAATGTAAATAATGCGAATCCTCAGGCATTGGCGGGTATAGTAACTTTTGTATTGGAAAAAACAATGCATATATACATAAACGACATTTAATTTCGCATAAAACAGTAAATAAACTGGTAATTCTAGGTAAGGTTACACTTAACGAAATGCAAATTTTCAGCACCGCTGATTTATTATAAGGTATAGGTAATCGAAACTCGTTTAGATACCAGAAAGATAAATAAATTAACTATCGAACTGAATTTCCTCGCGTTAACATTAACAGCAAAGCCAAAAGATGAACTAAAAGGCACTGTACAGAATTGGGATAACAAAGTGATTTTATAGATAAAAATCATACATCAATCGGGGTAGAATCTAGTAAATGTCGTTTTTTGACGCGTTTACTATATAAAATTGTGGAGTGGAGCCCCTGGTGGAGCCCATTTCTTTATGAGTAGATAACTTCAATTGTGCAACTTTTGCTTGAAGTTTAGTAAATGTTTGCCTTTTCACTTCAAACATTGACTAACAACGCACTAAGGCTTTCAATAACTTTTAGTGCCTATATTGGCGTTGGTTATTTAACCTTTCCTTTTTTATCTTTTACTTACGTCGAAACTCAATTAGCTTATTCCCTTATAACACCCAAGGATCACTAGAAGTTCAATTTGTGTATTGATCTGGTACATTCTACTGTATGTTCGATGAGTTGAGTTGCTATTTCTAAAATTCATTAGCTTACGCCGAACCACATTTAAACTCTTACGTATTCTGTACTAATCGCAATCAAAAATGAGACAGAAAATAAATAACGGAAGAAAAAATTCGCTATGAAAAAATTAATTCAGTTTGAATAGATCAGATTGTACCAATTTCGAGTAATGAAATTTCAGCTGACCTCAATTCTCACATAGTATGTTATAGCCGTTTCTAAATATGACCTTGAGATTACTAAAAGGGCATTGCCTTCGTTTCGGGTCGGTAAACTTGTGCTTAAAGTGTATTAACCTTCGTGTCGTGTCGTTTAAACTCGTGCTGCTTAAAGTGTATTAACCTCAATATGGCATTGACCTTTATTGTGGTTTAAATTGTCCGTGAGAATGACCTTTTCTATTTAAAGGTCGTTCACCTTAAAGGCACTGACCTTTTGATAAAAGGTTATTGACCTCGTTGCTGTTCTTAAACCCTTTAGCTTAATGGTTTTGATCTCCGCTAATTGCGCATAGTGGGGCGCAGTAATTATATAGCCCACTCGTCGTGTAGATCAAATAATCATGGCATGGCTAGCGTATGCTGAGCAATCGTGGATCAAGGCGATAGATTTTGAAACAGCGGTAGAACGCCTTAAGCAAAAGTTTTCGGCGTTAGTATTTGACGCCGAACATGAAGCAATATATGGCAATGGTGAATATAGTGAGGAGGAGTGTCTGGCCATCGCTAAAAAATACGAGTTGGGCGAAGAAATATGTGAGAGTTATTTAAACAGTAAAATATGTGAAAAATGTGTAGTAGTACGCAGATTGATAAAGGCCAATTTAGAACAGTTTATTAGTGAGTTAAGTGATTGGACTGAAAATGAAGAAGAGAGTTACAATTGACGAAACACGGAATCAAGTGTACATAATGGTAGCGTGGTCGTTTGCTTACGGTAAAGCACGAAGAGGTTCGTGGGAAACAGTCGCGCTCGATAGATTTCGTTTCCGAAATAAAATCGAACAACTTAGTAGAGTTTTGTCTTCGGTATTAGAGAAAAGTCATCGGGACAAAGTCTATCGTGAACGACTCGCCTCCCCTCCACAACGTTAGCAATATAAGTGTAACTGCAGTAGTGCTTAAAATCATTCCGACAGCGTGTACGCGAACTGGTTAAAATGGATCTTGATACACTCAACAATACCACTTTCTGCAAGCCGTTCAAAAATGTAAAAGACCTGGAGGTGGGGGAGAAATATCGAATCGTCGGCATCGACACAATCAACACAAAATATGGTGACCGGGTAGTCGTGGAGACTGGAAACTTTAAATCTATGCTTCCCTTACGTTTCTACAACTACTTTAAGGAGGATAATCGTTTACAAACATTCCAAGCCTCCTTAGCCAATAAAGAGGTATACATAACAAGTGCTGGATCTGCAGGGCAAACGACTAACTTAAAGTTTATGTAAATAAAATATTTGTGTATTAGAAATGTAAATAAACATGGTATATATAAAAAGGAACGGATTCGTTTTATTTCTTTCTAGAAGGCTTCAGTAGATATTTCCGTTTCCTGTTTCAAGGTCCGAGCACACAAGGTAAACGGTTAGAGAATGGCCTATTCTGGACCACTCTTATTGATTTTTTATCGATTTTTGAAGCGCTATCCTGATTTATTGATTGATTATCGATTTCGGAGGCAACATGCAAACTCACTGTCCTTGTGTTATTGGTGATTGTCAATTTTGGGGGCATAGATATGTGTCTGTTGTGTGTTATTGATTTTAGGGCGTGTGTATAGCGGAATGGTATGTTTCCTCCTCGTGTTAATGGGAACTGAACTCGGGACATTCGCGCCATTTTAGTGGGAGTGTGTCATTGACCACTTTGACTGCAATTGTTGGAGAAGCAGGACTTCTGGAGCTAAAGTTTGATGTCTTCAAAATACGGTAGTGTAATTGACTACAATTGTGAGTTAATAGCCTGGAAAGCTAACCTTGAGCTCTCACGATGCTTACCGAATGCCTTCGGAACTTTTTGTGTTAGAGGGGCCATAGCGAATAGCTAGGGCTCTCTTGTATACCTACAGGATTTTGTTACTGTGGAAGTTCGTCGGTGTTGCAATCGGAGCTCTACGTCGCAATCTTTTAATCTGTATGAATAAGGCTGTCAACTCAGATTGGCCGCTAGTGTTGTGGGTATTGATCTAAGAGGGAAGCGACCTCTGAAATTAAAAGGTTGTTGGTCTCAAAGTATGAGACAATAGTGTTAAGTGTCATTGATCTCTATTCTGAGTCAATAGCCTCGAAAACTAAATGTCGTTATCCTCAAGTTGGATAGCATTGGCCTCTAATGGAAGTCAGTGTTCTCTAGCGCTGCAGGTGGTTAACCTTGATCGGTAGCCGTAATATGTTGGACGTCATTGAACTCTAGGTGTGAGCCACTGCCGCTAAATGTCGTTAACGTCAAAGGATCGACAGCTCAATACTATGCGGTCGATTGCAAATGTGCTAGTGGTGGGGACTGTATGTGTTAAGAATAATATTAAGAAACCGTTTGTGGATAGTATATTTCAAACAATCGCGGAGACATCAGACAAGAATCGTGCGCCGCAATCTATCGCTGCAAATATTCGAACTCTCGCAGTAGAGTTTCAAACGTAGTTACTTTAGGATCAGTCCTGACAGAGTTTCAAACCTAGTTACCTTTCTGGTGACTTTTTGATTTAGAATCGATCCTATATAACGAGAGATGGAGGACTCTCAGACTTTGCAATCGATACAAAGCTCAATTACAACACACATAAACAGTTTTCCCCAAGCATTCGATCTCCTTAAAATGAAATTAGTTGACGCTAGTTTAAGTAAACTGCGAATACTAGAACATATTATAATCCAACACGACAAATTTGTGAGGAATGCTAGAGTTATATTAATTTAGCTAGTGACGTACATCCAAACTTTCCAAAAATATGATAGTGAAATCGCACTAATATAAAATCCCTAGAAAAGTTACTGGAGGACCGACTCTAAATCACACTTAACTAACGCCCTTAGAACAAAAAAGTACTAGAATTGAATGTCAAATGCCAAATGGGAGGCTAAAAAGTCATTGACAAGAACCCCAGCCTGCAATCGAAATCAAACTGGTACTTTCGAAAAATACGTTAGTGATGATTAATTTCGGACCTAGCGCAATGCATTTTCAGGGGGTCTAGAATAGAACTCACTAGTTTGATCATCATTGCAGCAGTCAGTTGGAGGGTTATAAAAACACACAAAAATGTTGTTTATTTTCAAACAAATATCCACACAAAATTTTGGAATGCTCTACCTCGTAAAGGAAATTTTCGACACACGATCCACAAGTGCCGCTTCGCAATAGTTCTGGTTCTGCAAAAACTGCTATTAGAATAAACTTTTAAAAAAATTTTCAGTCACCTTTTTATAATTATACCCAAACGTTTGCCCAAACGCGTCGGTTGCAAAAATGTTTCATTGACCGGACATACGAGGTTGAAATTTAATCCCTTATTCACCAAAAGGAGTCCGCAATTGTCCGCCCCATCGCCGCCTGGCCGTAGTTCCAAAATTCGTATTTAAACATTCTAGAAGAAAAATTAGTTAGTTAATGTGGCACGCAATTGATGATGGAGTGATGTTTAGAATGAAGGAAAATTTAAAAATGCAGATTTTCCCACCAATTAGCCCAGCTTTGAAAAATGGAGAGCTTACGTTTATAAAGCCAGTTTGAAACGCTACAGGCTACTTAGCAATTTGAAGTTTTTGTAAAATTCCCTTTCCTAGCAAATAGCCAGTTAACAGCAGATTGAAAAAAGTTCGCAATGAACATTCCATTGAAAAATGTCGGTCGCTTAATAATTTGCGTTTGGTAGTCTTTATGCAAATAAATGTCCATCGTAACTAAATTGTGAACTACCTTACGTGATAATTATACACTTCTAAAGAAGCTGAATGTGCATACCTGGTACGTCTGTTAACGCCGTTCACACTGAAGAATTCCATAGAAAAGACTTATGTAGGTATGGATGTTTTTTATAGGGATTCGATCCGTATATTTCCACTGGCGGCCCCTTAATAAAATCGTAGGCGTAGGTATGAAATTAGAAAAAAGAAAAATATGTAATATCGTATACAGTCCGATTTGAAGAGCTTATTTATTACCTTTGCTAATGCATGACTCCTTATTTGCCAAAAATCCCAAACGACATATTTATAATCCAAATTGTTTCACAAATGCACAAATTTATTTCGCCCATCGTATGTACTGTCGCGAGAGCGCGGTAACGACTCCTCTCTTTTTTAGATGACGCAATGAAATCTTAAGATAATGCATTGCGGTTCCACGTAATCTGCATAAATGTAGGCATTATGTGCAGTAGGAAAACTCGTAATACGAGGGATGTCCAAATTTTTACAAACAGCGCGAGCCATGCCTGCAATTAACTAACTAATTGGCCACTTTCCGCTGTCGATACAAAGATACTGCATTGAACCGTACATCTAAAGTTAAGGGATCCCAAATTGCGCATTTTTCCTAATTCATAATAACACACGAGTACATTTTTTCGATATTTCAGTATGTACCTAAGCATACCTACGTATTAGGTACACCACCATGATTTTCGTGTTTGAACCGTTGGATAAGTGGTTTCTCGAATGGCAGGATAAATTTATGGTAGACCTCTTTTTTTGCAAACACACGCTGCTAAAAAGTACCTCTAGTGTTCACCCTTCGCCCCGTAAGCTGAACCAACTAAATTACTAAACAATTGCATCAGTTGACATCATACGCGGTTGTATGTACCTTAAAAGTGGGGATAAAACGTATGGGTTATGTATCTGTGTATCCCACATGAAGAGGGAACCTACCTACAAAAGTATCATATGCCGAAAAACCGATAGTAAAATGCACGATATCTTTTATATCGAAGTTGGGATACATTAGTGCCGTATATGTATGTGCATTTATTGTATGCGGATCGTTCGATACAGTATACATTTTTTTTTCTAAGTGTAAGCTTAATTTATGGCATTCAACGTTACTAATCATGTTTTCACGTATTAGTCACGGCCAAACTTCAAATTACGGTTGATGGGAACTTTTACGGTAAAGTTTTATAAATCGTATCGAAATAACGGTGGAGGCATGCTATTTAAAGAACTGGCAACGGAAGAGGTAACAGGTGAAGAGATTGAGGCTGTGGCAATACATGAGCTCTTAATTTTTGAAAGCTGTGATAATTCCATCAACACTTCCGAGCTCTTCTTTTTGCGTAGAGGAACCCGCGCCACCTGATTTTGTTGGCGTTGATGCAAGTCCTTTGGAAAATATTGTAAATATCTGAGGTAGTTCCCATATAACCAGCGCCAATCATCGCGGTCTACCGCTTTCAACGTAGGAGTTGGAAATATAGGCTGTAGCGATGCTTTCTATCAGTCCAGTAGTAGTTCTCGAAACAGTTGGTGAATCAGTAGCAGAAAACTGGTTATCGATATTGAGGTTCAAGGATTTAAAACATACAAAACGTCATTTACTCCAAAGGATTTAGCGGTATTTAATGGGCACCAACTTGCAGATTTTATGTTCAAACCTCCGTTTTCATTTAGCAGCTTAGATGTGAGCTACCAGAGAGAGAGAGAAGCAATCTGGCCGATTAAATGGGAAGAAGGACATACGCAGGCACACTTATTTTCAACTATAGTGCGCCTGCTGGTATCACCAATGGACGCTACATATGTCAAGGGAAAGGAGAAGGTAGAATTTATACGAAAAACCTTATCGCAGGATGTCCTCGAGATCAACGAGAAACCTGCACTACCTAAATTACAATCCAACTGTTTATATCATTCCCATTCTCAATGTCATTGTGCATTGTCAAACGTGTACTACATACATAACAATCTTACAATGACATAATTTTTTACTAAATAAAGCGGAAAAAGTATATAACATTTATTCTTTCTCTTAATACCTGTAACCGACAGCAAACCTTAAGAATTACAGTTTTTTGGGCAGCAGAGTTCTTAGTGACCATCGGCCTCCCAAGAAGAGAGAGATAAGCATCTTTTTTGAGACGGAAGCGTGTTAAGTTTGATCCAGGTAAAATCCTGGTTTGCTGCAATTATGGGGATTTAGTGAGCAACCCGTTCAATTTATATTAATTCTGTTTTACCAGGTAATGAAGACCTAGTTAACTATGTACAATCCCTTATCGACTGTTGTTCTTGCCGCTTACACTACGAACACTTCGAAATCTAGTTCAAGAAATTTTTGACGTTTGACTGCTTTCCTTTTAAGCCCTGTACCTATGACTCCGTTGACTTGAATTTTAAAAAGTCTTTAAAATCAACAATATACTTACGTGATGCTATATGAGAATGATTGTAACTCTTTGCTAGTACTCACTAATTATTTATAGACGAGTGCATAAATGATTGTAGGCTATATATATATCAGGGTTCAGTGGAAGAACAATCTCTGGAGATTGAACTGCGCCCTGAGGTTATCTTATAGCAAGTAAGATAATAAAGGCCATTATTATTATTATTCTTATTATTTAAATTTTGATCACTCTTTTACAGGATGTTTTAGCTGTTAAGCTGGATTCACATGCATACGAAATCCGACGATACTGTTTTCCGAAAGGCGTATGATTGGTCAACAATTTCAAATGTCATGAGGGGAGCGAAAGCCGCATGACAGACTCATTCGACGATGCCGAGGGAAAATTCTCAGTAGAAGAAGTACAAATCCAGTCGCACGTCACGATCGTCCACATCGCACCACAGCAGGAAAACTGCCTGTGATAAATACAAAGACTTCGTGATGGCAGTTCCGGCCAAGCACGTATAACCTGATTAACCCGGACATTCATCTTAGCGGGGAGGAGTGATATAAACCATTGAAATAAAAGACTAAGGAAGGAGCTTATGTAGCATTAGCCAGGACCCTATAGGCTTCTCAATATGGCGGACGTTCCTACGCACAGTGGCGTAAATACATAAATAATAAAATAATTTAGTATATTTAATTTTTTTGGCGGATAGTACTGAAATTACATACATTTTACTACATACAGATTCATTACTTCTTTGATAAACAAAATCCATCTCGCCATTCACTGTCTAAAGGAAATGTGAAAAATAGATGTATTTCAACATGTTGTTTTACGCCTATTCCTACGGCAATGTATCACAACCAGTAAAATGAATGAAATTAAGTATCGTGAAAGAAGACCATTTAAGAAATACTAACATAGTTATCACCTATGAAATGTCATTTTCGTTTCTTCTATAGCTTTTGACTTTGTTATATTACACGATTTACAGCTAACCATTGTGTTTCATTTTATCGTAAATGTCAATTAATTGTCAAATTCGGCCATATTGAGAAGCCTAATTGAATCCCGACAAGCATACGTTATATGAATGTAACCCTCCTTCCTTAGTCTTTTATTTCAATGATATAAACACACGGTAACACAAGGCGGCTTTGATTTTGGCAGACAGTTCTATTTTTATGTCAAACGTTTAAACACGCATTTTCGTTTTTCTTAAATAATAAAGTATTCTAAACTATCTTAATTTACGAATACTTCAAGTTTCAGCACATTAGTTCTTGAATCTCAACTTGTTAGAGAAATTAATTTTGATCAAGTGCTAACAACCTTTGCTAATATAAGAAAATCCGAAGAGTTAAATTGTAATGTGTTTTTGGTGAACTGGAACAGGTAGTTGGGTAACAGGTAACAGGTAAACTGGTGTAACTGGTTAACAGGTAACAGGTTTCTCAATAAAAGCTCTTTAGATTAACAGCTGTTCAATTAGAAAGCTGTTTCATTTGAAAAACGGAAACAATAAGCACTGGAAAGGTGATAAAGCCCCTATTGATATCGTCAAAGTTGAGAAAACAATGTTTTAACAAACGACATTTACTGAAATCTACCGCGCAAATTCTACAAAAAGATGTTTTGCTCCAGATGGATCGTCAATACCTTACGGTTATCTGTCGCGAAGATTTGTAAGTGCAAAATGGTCGTTTCAGAAAAGATCATTATATATTTTATGATGCAGTGAAAACGTATTTATTGTTTCCGTTTTTCAAATGAAACAGCTTTCTAATTGAACAGCTGTTAATCTAAAGAGCTTTTATTGAGAAACCTGTTACCTGTTAACCAGTTACACCAGTTTACCTGTTACCTGTTACCCAACTACCTGTTCCAGTTCACCAAAAACACATTACAATTTAACTCTTCGGATTTTCTTATATTAGCAAAGGTTGTTAGCACTTGATCAAAATTAATTTCTCTAACAAGTTGAGATTCAAGAACTAATGTGCTGAAACTTGAAGTATTCGTAAATTAAGATAGTTTAGAATACTTTATTATTTAAGAAAAACGAAAATGCGTGTTTAAACGTTTGACATAAAAATAGAACTGTCTGCCAAAATCAAAGCCGCCTTGTGTTACCGTGTGTTTATATCATTGAAATAAAAGACTAAGGAAGGAGGGTTACATTCATATAACGTATGCTTGTCGGGATTCAATTAGGCTTCTCAATATGGCCGAATTTGACAATTAATTGACATTTACGATAAAATGAAACACAATGGTTAGCTGTAAATCGTGTAATATAACAAAGTCAAAAGCTATAGAAGAAACGAAAATGACATTTCATAGGTGATAACTATGTTAGTATTTCTTAAATGGTCTTCTTTCACGATACTTAATTTCATTCATTTTACTGGTTGTGATACATTGCCGTAGGAATAGGCGTAAAACAACATATTGAAATACATCTATTTTTCACATTTCCTTTAGACAGTGAATGGCGAGATGGATTTTGTTTATCAAAGAAGTAATGAATCTGTATGTAGTAAAATGTATGTAATTTCAGTACTATCCGCCAAAAAAATTAAATATACTAAATTATTTTATTATTTATGTATTTACGCCACTGTGCGTAGGAACGTCCGCCATATTGAGAAGCCTATAGGGTCCTGGCTAATGCTACATAAGCTCCTTCCTTAGTCTTTTATGTCAATGGTTTATATCACTCCTCCCCGCTAAGATGAATGTCCGGGTTAATCAGGTTATACGTGCTTGGCCGGAACTGCCATCACGAAGTCTTTGTATTTATCACAGGCAGTTTTCCTGCTGTGGTGCGATGTGGACGATCGTGACGTGCGACTGGATTTGTACTTCTTCTACTGAGAATTTTCCCTCGGCATCGTCGAATGAGTCTGTCATGCGGCTTTCGCTCCCCTCATGACATTTGAAATTGTTGACCAATCATACGCCTTTCGGAAAACAGTATCGTCGGATTTCGTATGCATGTGAATCCAGCTTAACAGCTAAAACATCCTGTAAAAGAGTGATCAAAATTTAAATAATAAGAATAATAATAATAATGGCCTTTATTATCTTACTTGCTATAAGATAACCTCAGGGCGCAGTTCAATCTCCAGAGATTGTTCTTCCACTGAACCCTGATATATATAGCCTACAATCATTTATGCACTCGTCTATAAATAATTAGTGAGTACTAGCAAAGAGTTACAATCATTCTCATATAGCATCACGTAAGTATATTGTTGATTTTAAAGACTTTTTAAAATTCAAGTCAACGGAGTCATAGGTACAGGGCTTAAAAGGAAAGCAGTCAAACGTCAAAAATTTCTTGAACTAGATTTCGAAGTGTTCGTAGTGTAAGCGGCAAGAACAACAGTCGATAAGGGATTGTACATAGTTAACTAGGTCTTCATTACCTGGTAAAACAGAATTAATATAAATTGAACGGGTTGCTCACTAAATCCCCATAATTGCAGCAAACCAGGATTTTACCTGGATCAAACTTAACACGCTTCCGTCTCAAAAAAGATGCTTATCTCTCTCTTCTTGGGAGGCCGATGGTCACTAAGAACTCTGCTGCCCAAAAAACTGTAATTCTTAAGGTTTGCTGTCGGTTACAGGTATTAAGAGAAAGAATAAATGTTATATACTTTTTCCGCTTTATTTAGTAAAAAATTATGTCATTGTAAGATTGTTATGTATGTAGTACACGTTTGACAATGCACAATGACATTGAGAATGGGAATGATATAAACAGTTGGATTGTAATTTAGGTAGTGCAGGTTTCTCGTTGATCTCGAGGACATCCTGCGATAAGGTTTTTCGTATAAATTCTACCTTCTCCTTTCCCTTGACATATGTAGCGTCCATTGGTGATACCAGCAGGCGCACTATAGTTGAAAATAAGTGTGCCTGCGTATGTCCTTCTTCCCATTTAATCGGCCAGATTGCTTCTCTCTCTCTCTGGTAGCTCACATCTAAGCTGCTAAATGAAAACGGAGGTTTGAACATAAAATCTGCAAGTTGGTGCCCATTAAATACCGCTAAATCCTTTGGAGTAAATGACGTTTTGTATGTTTTAAATCCTTGAACCTCAATATCGATAACCAGTTTTCTGCTACTGATTCACCAACTGTTTCGAGAACTACTACTGGACTGATAGAAAGCATCGCTACAGCCTATATTTCCAACTCCTACGTTGAAAGCGGTAGACCGCGATGATTGGCGCTGGTTATATGGGAACTACCTCAGATATTTACAATATTTTCCAAAGGACTTGCATCAACGCCAACAAAATCAGGTGGCGCGGGTTCCTCTACGCAAAAAGAAGCCCTCGGAAGTGTTGATGGAATTATCACAGCTTTCAAAAATTAAGAGCTCATGTATTGCCACAGCCTCAATCTCTTCACCTGTTACCTCTTCCGTTTCCAGTTCTTTAAATAGCATGCCTCCACTGTTATTTCGATACGATTTATAAAACTTTACCGTAAAAGTTCCCATCAACCGTAATTTGAAGTTTGGCCGTGACTAATACGTGAAAACATGATTAGTAACGTTGAATGCCATAAATTAAGCTTACACTTAGAAAAAAAAAATGTATACTGTATCGAACGATCCGCATACAATAAATGCACATACATATACGGCACTAATGTATCCCAACTTCGATATAAAAGATATCGTGCATTTTACTATCGGTTTTTCGGCATATGATACTTTTGTAGGTAGGTACCCTCTTCATGTGGGATACACAGATACATAACCCATACGTTTTATCCCCACTTTTAAGGTACATACAACCGCGTATGATGTCAACGTCAACTGATGCAATTGTTTAGTAATTTAGTTGGTTCAGCTTACGGGGCGAAGGGTGAACACTAGAGGTACTTTTTAGCAGCGTGTGTTTGCAAAAAAAGAGGTCTACCATAAATTTATCCTGCCATTCGAGAAACCACTTATCCAACGGTTCAAACACGAAAATCATGGTGGTGTACCTAATACGTATAGGTATGCTTAGGTACATACTGAAATATCGAAAAAATGTACTCGTATGTTATTATGAATTAGGAAAAATGCGCAATTTGGGATCCCTTAACTTTAGATGTACGGTTCAATGCAGTATCTTTGTATCGACAGCGGAAAGTGGCCAATTAGTTAGTTAATTGCAGGCATGGCTCGCGCTGTTTGTAAAAATTTGGACATCCCTCGTATTACGAGTTTTCCTACTGCACATAATGCCTACATTTATGCAGATTACGTGGAACCGCAATGCATTATCTTAAGATTTCATTGCGTCATCTAAAAAAGAGAGGAGTCGTTACCGCGCTCTCGCGACAGTACATACGATGGGCGAAATAAATTTGTGCATTTGTGAAACAATTTGGATTATAAATATGTCGTTTGGGATTTTTGGCAAATAAGGAGTCATGCATTAGCAAAGGTAATAAATAAGCTCTTCAAATCGGACTGTATACGATATTACATATTTTTCTTTTTTCTAATTTCATACCTACGCCTACGATTTTATTAAGGGGCCGCCAGTGGAAATATACGGATCGAATCCCTATAAAAAACATCCATACCTACATAAGCCTTTTCTATGGAATTCTTCAGTGTGAACGGCGTTAACAGACGTACCAGGTATGCACATTCAGCTTCTTTAGAAGTGTATAATTATCACGTAAGGGAGTTCACAATTTAGTTACGATGGACATTTATTTGCATAAAGACTACCAAACGCAAATTATTAAGCGACCGACATTTTTCAATGGAATGTTCATTGCGAACTTTTTTCAATCTGCTGTTAACTGGCTATTTGCTAGGAAAGGGAATTTTACAAAAACTTCAAATTGCTAAGTAGCCTGTAGCGTTTCAAACTGGCTTTATAAACGTAAGCTCTCCATTTTTCAAGGCTGGGCTAATTGGTGGGAAAATCTGCATTTTTAAATTTTCCTTCATTCTAAACATCACTCCATCATCAATTGCGTGCCACATTAACTAACTAATTTTTCTTCTAGAATGTTTAAATACGAATTTTGGAACTACGGCCAGGCGGCGATGGGGCGGACAATTGCGGACTCCTTTTGGTGAATAAGGGATTAAATTTCAACCTCGTATGTCCGGTCAATGAAACATTTTTGCAACCGACGCGTTTGGGCAAACGTTTGGGTATAATTATAAAAAGGTGACTGAAAATTTTTTTAAAAGTTTATTCTAATAGCAGTTTTTGCAGAACCAGAACTATTGCGAAGCGGCACTTGTGGATCGTGTGTCGAAAATTTCCTTTACGAGGTAGAGCATTCCAAAATTTTGTGTGGATATTTGTTTGAAAATAAACAACATTTTTGTGTGTTTTTATAACCCTCCAACTGACTGCTGCAATGATGATCAAACTAGTGAGTTCTATTCTAGACCACCTGAAAATGCATTGCGCTAGGTCCGAAATTAATCATCACTAACGTATTTTTCGAAAGTACCAGTTTGATTTCGATTGCAGGCTGGGGTTCTTGTCAATGACTTTTTAGCCTCCCATTTGGCATTTGACATTCAATTCTAGTACTTTTTTGTTCTAAGGGCGTTAGTTAAGTGTGATTTAGAGTCGGTCCTCCAGTAACTTTTCTAGGGATTTTATATTAGTGCGATTTCACTATCATATTTTTGGAAAGTTTGGATGTACGTCACTAGCTAAATTAATATAACTCTAGCATTCCTCACAAATTTGTCGTGTTGGATTATAATATGTTCTAGTATTCGCAGTTTACTTAAACTAGCGTCAACTAATTTCATTTTAAGGAGATCGAATGCTTGGGGAAAACTGTTTATGTGTGTTGTAATTGAGCTTTGTATCGATTGCAAAGTCTGAGAGTCCTCCATCTCTCGTTATATAGGATCGATTCTAAATCAAAAAGTCACCAGAAAGGTAACTAGGTTTGAAACTCTGTCAGGACTGATCCTAAAGTAACTACGTTTGAAACTCTACTGCGAGAGTTCGAATATTTGCAGCGATAGATTGCGGCGCACGATTCTTGTCTGATGTCTCCGCGATTGTTTGAAATATACTATCCACAAACGGTTTCTTAATATTATTCTTAACACATACAGTCCCCACCACTAGCACATTTGCAATCGACCGCATAGTATTGAGCTGTCGATCCTTTGACGTTAACGACATTTAGCGGCAGTGGCTCACACCTAGAGTTCAATGACGTCCAACATATTACGGCTACCGATCAAGGTTAACCACCTGCAGCGCTAGAGAACACTGACTTCCATTAGAGGCCAATGCTATCCAACTTGAGGATAACGACATTTAGTTTTCGAGGCTATTGACTCAGAATAGAGATCAATGACACTTAACACTATTGTCTCATACTTTGAGACCAACAACCTTTTAATTTCAGAGGTCGCTTCCCTCTTAGATCAATACCCACAACACTAGCGGCCAATCTGAGTTGACAGCCTTATTCATACAGATTAAAAGATTGCGACGTAGAGCTCCGATTGCAACACCGACGAACTTCCACAGTAACAAAATCCTGTAGGTATACAAGAGAGCCCTAGCTATTCGCTATGGCCCCTCTAACACAAAAAGTTCCGAAGGCATTCGGTAAGCATCGTGAGAGCTCAAGGTTAGCTTTCCAGGCTATTAACTCACAATTGTAGTCAATTACACTACCGTATTTTGAAGACATCAAACTTTAGCTCCAGAAGTCCTGCTTCTCCAACAATTGCAGTCAAAGTGGTCAATGACACACTCCCACTAAAATGGCGCGAATGTCCCGAGTTCAGTTCCCATTAACACGAGGAGGAAACATACCATTCCGCTATACACACGCCCTAAAATCAATAACACACAACAGACACATATCTATGCCCCCAAAATTGACAATCACCAATAACACAAGGACAGTGAGTTTGCATGTTGCCTCCGAAATCGATAATCAATCAATAAATCAGGATAGCGCTTCAAAAATCGATAAAAAATCAATAAGAGTGGTCCAGAATAGGCCATTCTCTAACCGTTTACCTTGTGTGCTCGGACCTTGAAACAGGAAACGGAAATATCTACTGAAGCCTTCTAGAAAGAAATAAAACGAATCCGTTCCTTTTTATATATACCATGTTTATTTACATTTCTAATACACAAATATTTTATTTACATAAACTTTAAGTTAGTCGTTTGCCCTGCAGATCCGGCACTTGTTATGTATACCTCTTTATTGGCTAAGGAGGCTTGGAATGTTTGTAAACGATTATCCTCCTTAAAGTAGTTGTAGAAACGTAAGGGAAGCATAGATTTAAAGTTTCCAGTCTCCACGACTACCCGGTCACCATATTTTGTGTTGATTGTGTCGATGCCGACGATTCGATATTTCTCCCCCACCTCCAGGTCTTTTACATTTTTGAACGGCTTGCAGAAAGTGGTATTGTTGAGTGTATCAAGATCCATTTTAACCAGTTCGCGTACACGCTGTCGGAATGATTTTAAGCACTACTGCAGTTACACTTATATTGCTAACGTTGTGGAGGGGAGGCGAGTCGTTCACGATAGACTTTGTCCCGATGACTTTTCTCTAATACCGAAGACAAAACTCTACTAAGTTGTTCGATTTTATTTCGGAAACGAAATCTATCGAGCGCGACTGTTTCCCACGAACCTCTTCGTGCTTTACCGTAAGCAAACGACCACGCTACCATTATGTACACTTGATTCCGTGTTTCGTCAATTGTAACTCTCTTCTTCATTTTCAGTCCAATCACTTAACTCACTAATAAACTGTTCTAAATTGGCCTTTATCAATCTGCGTACTACACATTTTTCACATATTTTACTGTTTAAATAACTCTCACATATTTCTTCGCCCAACTCGTATTTTTTAGCGATGGCCAGACACTCCTCCTCACTATATTCACCATTGCCATATATTGCTTCATGTTCGGCGTCAAATACTAACGCCGAAAACTTTTGCTTAAGGCGTTCTACCGCTGTTACAAAATCTATCGCCTTGATCCACGATTGCTCAGCATACGCTAGCCATGCCATGATTATTTGATCTACACGACGAGTGGGCTATATAATTACTGCGCCCCACTATGCGCAATTAGCGGAGATCAAAACCATTAAGCTAAAGGGTTTAAGAACAGACAACGAGGTCAATAACCTTTTATCAAAAGGTCAGTGCCTTTAAGGTGAACGACCTTTAAATAGAAAAGGTCATTCTCACGGACAATTTAAACCACAATAAAGGTCAATGCCATATTGAGGTTAATACACTTTAAGCAGCACGAGTTTAAACGACACGACACGAAGCACAAGTTTACCGACCCGAAACGAAGGCAATGCCCTTTTAGTAATCTCAAGGTCATATTTAGAAACGGCTATAACATACTACTAATGATGCTATACGTTATAGGCGTTTTAAATGGAGGTTTCTGCACCAAAACGAAATAACAACAGATAAGAGATGTTTGTGAAGGAATGGAAAACATCCACTTAAAAGAGTCACTGGTTTGACACCACCGTGTTGTCAGGTCATGGAGAAAGTGTCAATGACAAAGTGTTAAAAGACATCTAAGACCTAATATCAACACTTGGTATAGGTATATTATGTAAGTGTGCTCAATTTACAGGCAATTGCATTTTGTAAATAATAGGGTTTTTAGTGGTTGCATTTTTGAAAATTTTTAGGGGAAAGACCCCCGGAACCCCCTTGCATCCGCCCTGTATGATACACACATATCCCATTTTACACAAAATTGGACTTAATACCCCTTTCCCCAAACATCAGCCAATAGATTTCCAGAACCAGTGAAAGAAAGATATATTAACAACCTGGCAAGTATACCAGCCATATTGTAAATGATTTTTCAAAAGCTAATGGGTAAACCAATATTTCTGAATAAATAATAAATATAGGTAGGTACATAAAAAATAACTCTTCTATTGCACCTACTTAAGAGTAAATGTTTAATTTTGTTTTAGATCTCCAGACAACCAATTCCAAAAAGGGTTTATTAAAAATAAAGGAATCTTACATTTGATTGCAAAAAAAATACGGGATTATGTGCCAAAAGTGTCAAGAAACACTATGACTGTTTGCTAAGAATCAATGAATATATGCCTACAATTGTTTGTAAAAGTTGTTAGTAAGTTAAAAATGTAATACCAAAGTTCGTTGTATACTCTTTGGTAATACGTATACCTATAGGTTGATATCACTTCTTCTATCATTCTTCTAGGTAGGTACCATGCATCTACGTATACCTATACCTATGTACTACTTGTAAATAATTTCCTTCGCCCTATGCCAACATATACAAAAATAGCGTACTCTTAAACGGTGCCCATAATTAGCAAATTATACACTTACATATCAGCAAAGTAAATAAGTTTAAATATTACTGAAAAAATAAAAATTCCCAAGTATATTTGGAAACCATCTAAAACAACAAGAAAAACCTTTAAGTTACCAACCTGATTTACCCCATTTTTTATCAAAGTGGTGGATATGAAACCTAAAAGTTAAGAAATAAACTTTCTGCTAAATGTGGCAACAGTGTGTAAAGTTAAGTAGTTGATAGTTCTAAAAGATGCTTTCTAGAGTGCTGTATTTTTGTATCAGTCGTTAAATATAAAATCGTTTACTTATTGCTTTTGTGAAGTATTCCATCGTACCTCTACACTTTCAAATGATGTATTATAGAGTGCATCGCATTTCTTCATGTGCCATTGTAATGCTTTAAAGGGGGATGAAATAAAAAAATATATTTGAAATTTAGCTCCTGTCCCACCTATACAAGTTCGACATATTCAAGCATTTTGAAATTGTTTTTTTGTACATAAATTTTACATATTGACTGCTACTCCCTTCATGATTGCCCGGCAATTTTAGCTAGACTGATAGTTACATAACGGACCCAGAGCGTTCTTGTATATCTGTAAAATACTTTAAACAAACCACATGCTGACTATAATTAGTATATATAATTAACAAATATTCACAGACCTATACAGTAAATATAAAAATAATAAATAATATATATCTTATGCTACAATATCTTATTAAAAAAAGAAGATAACTTTCCTTTCAAATTATCACATAAAAAAAACTAAGTGCAAGTGAATGAAACATTAATTGGTTACAGAATTTGGTCCTATTGTCTTCATAAGTTTATAACAATCGTGCAGCCTCTTTTTATCACCAATTTTCTCCAAGGTTTTGGCAGCTTCTGCCAACATGCCAGCACGTTCACCTGGAGATGACAGTAGTTGACCTGGAAGATGACGACATGCCATGTACAATGCAGTCGCATGTTGTCTCTCCCCACCATCTTCTTGGTGATTTTTATCTACAGTAAAATGAAAAGTTATGCAATGATTGGAAATAATAAATAAAAGTCACCTTTAGCACATATCATAATGGACGATTTGGAATATCGCTGCCTTAAACTACGGTCTAGCAACTTCTGGGTTCTTCCTGGAGCCGCACCTGCCATCATGCGTACAGTAGCTTCGTACAAAAATACTCTAGGCAAAGCACTCTGGAATGTTATGATGTTAATGTATGCTTAGGAAGGGCAGTAGTCTTACAGGGACTTGTTGTGTTAAATTGCGCAACGATGATAAATCCTTTTGGAACGCAGATAGAATAGAATTGGGAACAGGGGAGGTGTTGGTATCGTTCTCCAAATTATTTTCCCATATGCAAGTACGAGTTTCAAGCAACCAATCACACACTAGCAGTTGCGCCATCTGCAACCAAGCTCGTTAACGAGATAACACCGGTCGCAGAAACGATGACGATTTATGAAAACTAGGTTGCACTGGAGGAACACTGCACTATTAATTGACATGCAATGCAACTACAATGCAGCCCAGTTAACCATTACTCAGACGCTGCTATAAGAAATTAAATTTCACTTACCAAACCCAGATTGCTCTGCTGTTTGCAGCTGCTGTAATTTATGCTGTCTTCGAGAAGTTGACTCGCAACCTCGCACCGGCGCAGCATAACCTTTTTAGGGATGGTGTTTCCACCTTTCAAGTAAGTGCTTCGCGCTATGTACGCGGCTAGAACCGCCTTCGGGAGTGGATCGCTCAGGTCGTATAATACTTTGGGAAGATTTTCAATTTGTTGATGGAGACGTTCCGAGTTGTTTTCCTCGCCGAGTAGCCAATAGCAGGCGACTGCCAGGATGCTCGTCCACCAATGACCCACTTCATCTTCATACTCTGAAATAAATATTTGATTTAAGTTTTAAAAAAAATTATTTTCTACTGCTTATTACATGATCCGAGTGGAACAAAATGGCGTACTCGGAAATGCTTCTAAACGTTGCACATGATATACAGGGTATCGCTATTACAGATGGAATCAAAATTAGAACGTTTCCATTTGTAATTACTAACAAATTTCAAGAAAAGAAATTCAAGATGGCGGTCAAAAATGTTACTTGTTTTTTTAGTTGATCCGCCATCTTGAATTTTTTTTTAATAGCAACATAGGGGATAGATCATGTGATATGTCATTAGAAAGCTTATTTTTTCTCTTTCTTACTACCTTAAACATGTACGGTATTAAATTAGAAAAAGATGGAGAAAAAACTATGTCAAGCGGACCGTATTTCACAAAAAAAATGTTCTAACCTCAAAATATTATGTGAAGTAATTTCAAATGGTAAAGTTTGTGCAGAAGAGCTTTGGTTCCATTTTTAATAGTGACCCTGTATATCCAAAACAAAGAATCTAAACTTACTGTGCAAGGTTGTAGAATTAAAAACAGCTGGAATATCCGCAGTGACGCTTTCCAATAGCATAGAAACGTAATTAAGCACATCCGATGTTTGGGTTTTACGGTCACTGCCTTCATTTCGACATCCCGGTGCAACTAAAGTTTGTAAGCCTTTCTCGATTAACTGCTCTCTGTACACCTAAAACGTAAATTATTATAATGAATGCGATGTTATTTTCGAAAAGTACCTTCATAACATATGCCATAGGATCGGCTCTGTTTCCCAAATTGCTAAATGGTAGATCAATCAATTCAGAGTCATAGGAGAATTTTTGTGAAATGAAGAAGCGGTACCCATATGGAGTGAACAGCCATTGTAGTCTTTGAGGCATTGGATCGCAAGAGTTTGTCGAAGCTAACTTTGCCAATCCCAGATAGTACCTGTGAACTCCGTGAATAAAAGGCGGACAGCTGGCTTTTATTCTTAGTGCCGCGCTGACGTAGATGTCAGCCAGAATTGGTGGAGACACTTTCGATTCAGCAGCCTCTGCTAAATTAACTGCCGTAAATGACAACACAATCCCCGCGATGTGGCCACTGTCCCCAGGTCCATTCACCAAGTGCAATTGATTGAGGCTATGATAAACCAAGGCCAAATCGCGACAGGAGACTAGAGCTTCGTATCTTGTGACCCTAAAGAACAAACTGCAGCAGATGTCAATGACAATTTTAATCACTTACCCATCCACGAAAAAACCGCCAGCATGTCTCGACAGCCATTTACCAATCCATAACCGGTGTAAAAATTGTCGGCAAACTTGCCAAAAGAATGCGGTAAAGATTTCAAATCTGCTTGTTGGTAGAGAGAGGCCAAACGTTTGTAAACACTTTCGCAATTCCTGATTGGCACCAACTCTATCACCCTAAAATTATGACTTTTATGGAGAAGGGTGTCTATGTTATTATCATTTTAGAATAAGGGAACTGTACTTTTAAAAACCTATTCAACTTTGAAGTTGGGAATTCTGAACACATTTTATTGCTAAGCAAAAACTACACTTACCTTGGATAAATAAAAATCAGCTTGCTTCCTATGACACCAAAATGTCTGAGATTCCTTAGACTTGCTTGGAATTATCGGATCTCCATACATTAACATCTTAACAAAGCAAACACATAAAATAAATATGTTGATAGTCCACAAAAATATTGTCGAATTGACAATACTCCACGGAGAAGGTTCTTCATCTACAATTGATCGAATCTAAGTGACGCATGCGCGAATCGATGTATACGAACCGCTTAGAAGATTGCGATTTAATCCAGAATAATCTTGCGCCTTGCCCGAGAACTTATTGAACGCCGCTCCGAATGGATTAAACGAAACTATAGCGAGCATAAACATGCACAAGGCCATCTTCGAATGATCCAGCATTCCCCTGGTGATACCTTTCGTTTCGTCTTCGCTGTCCGTTTTGATTTCCATCGGATACTCTGGACTGGACGGTAGAGAGTGCTCAGGCGAGAACGATGAGATATCCGAATGTGGGGGAGTGTAGGCGGGGTCGTACTCGCCCATTGATGTATCGGAGAGGTTGGTGGTACCGGTGACTAGTAAGTCTTTCAAAGTATTTTTGTGAGCCGCCATTTTTAATGCCATATTTTCTTGTTTCAATTTCGCATTGGAGTTTTGTAAAAATCGTATGTACTCTATAGCTTTACGCAGAATGGCGGATTTGTTTAACTAAAAATGTAAAAACATACTTTTAAGAAAACTGTGCTCAAATCCTGACTTTTTTCGCAATAAGAGAGGGGTGGGGGGGCGTTAAACACAGGTTCTAGCCTTCATAGTCAAGTGTACCCGGCGGTCGCTTTGCCGTTTTCAAAAATTTGGGAATTTGTTACCCTCAACTCACATTCGGAAAACAGTACTTTTAATCCGGCTCATATTCAATAGCAGACGGGCAAACAAAACCATCACACATTTTTTAAAAGAAATTCCCCTAAAAACAGATTTCAATTGGAACCCTTATTTAAAATTAATTTTTTTTCTAAATATTATTAAATAGTAGCAGTAAATAAGTATGTAATTATTTGTCATTTTGGTCTTCTTAGCACATTTTTGAATTTTTGAGACACACTTCCGAATCAAAAAAAACATTTCTCGCCTTTAATTTTTTTGATATTTTAAGTGTTACTAAAAATAAAAATCAATAAAAATGAAAAACAGATTTAATTTAAATTGTAACTGTTATACAAACTCAAATTTTAACAAGAGGAGCTTCTTATAAAAGAAAATTTAACGTATATGACAAAATAATGGATTGCACAATGCACATGTGCAGGCCTAAATTTCTGATTTGTGGAACACTGATTCAGAAATTTTAACAGAAGTTGGTATATGTCAAAAAACTCATATTACGCATGCGCGTACCCACATAAAAATTTGACATTTGGCATGGTGTAAATTTTTCTTTAAGAATTGGTAGCCATAAAATTAGTTTAAAAAAATCGAAGAAGTCATATCTCAAATGTGGGACACCCTGTATAAAATTTTATTACATTCAATCAGAGAGCAATTTAAAACACTAATAAACATGTCCACTGTCTGGAAAAAAAACCTTTTTTGATTTACCAAATTTATTTCAAGTTGGAGACTCACTCTGTATAGTTCTCTTCTATGTAACTCTTATTAATTGTAAAACAGATTCTATTGTAGAACAATTTGCTTTCAAAATATGTATGTCTTTGTGACTGACCCATACAATCCCGGGACAAAAGGCTCTTGTTAACTGTATACTTACTGTACATTATTCTGTGTAAAAATGAACACCCTGTACATTTGACTTACCTTTGCATCAATTCCTACTATCATATTCTTCAGCTCCACGATTTTATCGTTAATACTGGTGCGATACTTCCTCTCTATCGCATTGTGCGCGCTTCTCTTAACCTCCTTCACTTTCGGCTCCTTACTACCCTGTTGCGGGGAAATACGGTTGATCGCGACTTTCTTATCGGTATCCAAAACTAAGGGAATACCAGTAGCCACGATCTGACCGGCCGAACTGACCAAAGTGTGCAGAGATGCCTGCGTCGGTACACTTGTGGTCGTAGCGCAGGTTAACGGTGCTGTAGTGTACATGACTGTGTGTTTGGGTAGTTGGGGCTCAAGTTTGGTCTGCAGCAGGAGTTGTGGCATTTTGTCGACGCTCTGTATTAAAACGGGTTGGCCTTTTTGAAGGGTTTTGTTAAGTGCAGGTACGGCAATGCCAGATTGTTGTAGGACTACACGTTGATTTGCTTGTAAAGGTTGAATGTTGGAATACACAATCGGCTGGTTTGTGTTACGGTTGGGTGACGATATTATAACTTTAGCTGCATTTGGTAACTGGCGATGTACGGGAAAACTCACGAGAGGCTCAGATTTAATTTCCGATTTCACTTGTGCAGCTTGTGATACTTGCGGAGGTTTATTTTGTAAAACTCTGCTACTTAGAAATTGGTCTGGAAGTGACGTACTTGGTTGGGGTGTCGCAGCTGCGTAAAGCGGTTGTTCGTTAGTGGAGGTTAACGGTAGGCCAGATTCAAACAAGCCGTTATTCAAACCCAAAATGTCCAAGTCGTCCATACGCAAAGGCTCCAAAAAGGCATTGTCTTCGAATAATGTATTCTTTAATAACTCACTTTCGCAATTTGAAAGTAAATCTGAAAATTTCACAATCAAAACATAAACATTCTGGCTCTACGACTTACCGTCAATTCCAGTTAATTCGTTAATATTAAAGTCGTCGTCAGGAATGAACTGAGGGTTGCTTTTGAAGTCCCCCATTTTTTTGCAGAGGATTCAAATTACCCTTTTTTTTAAATAATAGAGGCTTTACGCTTTCTTCAGAAATCACCACATTCCTATCAACCAATCAGAGACGATTAGGCAATCGGATGATTTTACCACGCCGCCATGTTTCAAGCGCTGTTGCCACGTTTCTAATTTCCATTATAAAACTGTACAGAGAGAATTCTTCTTTCGGCCACTTGTTGGCTGAGGTTTTGAATGCACTACAAGCTCCAACAAGCACTAAATTTTTTCGTCCTTAAGGATTTAAATGCCGCCTAGCTATCTCTGTTACTGTAGAGATTTTCCTGTTCTCAAGATTACTCTCTAACAAGATCTGAGCGCACCCTGTATGCTCCTTTGATGCCTCCTTTAGACCAGGATCATACAGTCAATATACGGGGTGTCAATTTTAAAACTTGCAGTCGGCCATATTTTCCAAACTAAAGAAGATATTAAAAATCGCGCAAAAACGTTTCGGGGGTATCGAGGGGGAACCAGGAATGCATGACGTTAAGGGTGACATTCAGAGTGGTACCAAAACGAAGAGACATTCACAGCATCCAGATCTAGAGTCCCTATATTGATAGAGGACGACAATAGTCTCATATTGAGGAAGAATGCGTTTGAAATAATAAATAAAATAACAAAATTTGATAAATGTTGGTATCAAAAACTAATGATAACGAAGCGCTTTAAATTATCGGAGACAATGTAACGCCGCACTCTATATAACATATATGGACTGTACGTACATCTGCTAGATCCTGTAGAGACCGTAACGAGTCCGACGAGTTGAGATGGGTGACATAAAGGCTCAATGCCTGTGAAACTGATTAATTCTTTTTTTCCTTTGAATCAAAACATTGACTCTATTACTTGTACCTTTGAATATCTTGTACGCATTTTATCGCACAGGTACCACCCACACACCTGCATATTCCAGATTCTGCCCTTTTATGTCTAAAAATGTGTACCAAATTTGGTTCCAATCGATTCAGTCGTTTATCCGGAAATGAGAGTACAGACGGACCAACAAACAGATCGACAGACCGACAACATCGAGATTTTGTTGGATTTGGATTCCTGGTGCTTCAAAACGTGTATCCGTCAAAAAAGTAGAGGGCCATTGTTAACCCCCATGCAACACGTCCCTTACTAATGTCCGGGTGGTAGGATATGTACAAAATTCTATTAGTATATTAGTCTTCTCTCAAATATTTTAAGTGTGAAATATTTCAAGATGAAAGAGGCTTACTCACGTACCATTCGTAACACAAATGAGAATAAGTAGACCCGTTTTGGGCTTGCCAGGGTCATCCGTTATCAGCGGAATATACGGGACGATACGGACAATACTGTACAAAGGTGTAGTGTTGTGATATTGTATGTAGTGGCGTTATGATTCCACAAGTATTAAAGGTAAGTACTTTTTAATTACTCTACTTAGATTAGACGCACAGATTATCTTCTGTGGCATAGGGTAACACCTAGGTGGTACCTAACTTTTAATCAGTAGGTTTGGCAATGCTACAAAGGTACTTATCATGTATTAAACCTAATGATCATGTACATAGAGAGTCCTCAATTCACTCTTGGATTTACAACTACAAAGTCCTTAAAATCTGTAAAATTTTGCTGTTGGTATACCTATTGCCTAAACCTAATTCAAGGTTTAGTTACGGGAAACCTAAAGCGGTATCCCCAATAGACCCTTCCTTGTACACTTTCGAGTCTTACGTTTTAGATAGATTTCTATCTATCTATACCTATTGTAATGGTACCAGTAGGCATATTTGTAGGTTTGTACTATCACTTCCAAGAAACACTCAACTTTCGTAATTAGGTATGAACCGATTTCGACCAAAGGGTTGGTGTAACTCATAAATATCTCGGTCAAGTTCGTGAATCATCCAATTCCGCCATATTATCTACTCTATTAATTTTGAGTAACTATGTACTTATTACAAAATGTAGAATTTCATTTTTTGTCAAAATATATATACAGGGCATCCCACTAAAACAACTTATTTTTTTTTATTATGAAACTTGAAATACTTATACATTGTAGACGCTGTGTGTTGTTGGACACTGGTGAAAAGTGATTCTTGTTTCCAGATGCGGGGTCCTACATTATGAAACCCTAAAATCTTTTTCTTCTCATTTACAATATAATATAACACTTGGAAGGTAGCAAATGATTTATCACGATAATTAACAGGTTATTTCTAAACATATTCAAAATTCCTCTCGAAACTACTCCTTCAAACTCCGTCGATCTAACTAAGGTCAAACTTCATTGGGTCAAACCTATCCAACAAAACATTTAACTCTTTCCCGGAAAAAAATAGTTAAGGCTGGACAGTCCACACAGAACGGGGTATGTAAATTTGGTTATTTATAATATTAATTTGTATTCGATGGTAGAAACATAAACTCAGTCCAATTATAAATTATTATGTACATTTTCTATCTGTATAAACCAAGCGGTGCGGCGGAAGCTATCTTTTCGCGCTTTTGAGGAAAACTTTTATGTTGTTTTTACAAGATAACTTACCTATCTATAAATGAAGTTGGAACAATTTCCAAAATTGAGCTGAGTTCGTAACCTTAATATCTAGGCAAATTTATTTCCTTTTTTCTTTTCCAAGATATGGCACCCTTACAGCCCTCGACATTACCCTTAAAAAAAATTATTTTAAAACATTTTAGTAAAGCCCGGCGTTATTGTCTAGCTAAAGCATTCATCTTTCACAGGAATATTCGACCCCTTCTTCATCTTCACTCAGAATTCAGATATCGTGGAACGAAATCAAGCGTTTTCAGGTAACGGAACAGCTGTACTGTCCAGCCTTAAGTAGGTACTAACTTAATGCAAACATGAAAAGGCCGTTTCCAACAGCATTTCTTTAATTCTTAACAAATGCACCAACAATTTCCACGAATTATTAAATGTAAGTAGAGTAAATAAACGTTAAATGAGCTACCCTATTTTGAAATTTCGGACGATAATTCATTTGTACAGTTGAATTCACGAAAGGTGACTCAATTTCCAACTATCCCACATTGTTACCATCTTTTTCTCGCTCATGTGTTGACATGTGATAGAGAATTAAGAACTCGTTTTTCGTGAATTCAACTGTACATACTCGTATTCTCAATCATATTTCTACAGAAATACTATTTTGATATCCTCCCGTAACAAAAAACATAGTCTGTCACCTATAATAAATGAGTTTCGACGTTTTTCTAGCATGAGTACTGATTGTTTGGTCAATCCTACTAGGTATTTAGTTCATCTGCGAAATTATCCAAACAGCCGATCTAAAGTATCGATTGCCGAAAGCAAAATTAAAAAACCTTTCTCTGTTTCACACTTATCGTGTCCTCGGCGGACGGACCAAATTTTATAAAGATGTTTTTTGAAAAAGTATTTATGTTTGGTCTTCTTCGCACATTAATTTGTTACCACAGATTCTCGAATTTACGAATTCAACCTTGCCCTTTCTAATACTTTTTGGGCTATTTTCATAATCTTATAGGTTCTTTATTTCTATACGTGTAAAAGGTTCCTGGAGAAAAGCACTAAAAGCTCTCAAAGGCAGACATTCTATAAACTCTTATTATGATGTTTTCCAGAGCATTCAAAGGCTTTACAAAGTAAGCGCAAAACAGAAACATCATCCCCATTACAATTTTGTAACTAGTCAATTCTGATCCCAAGACTAAATTTATCTACCTACCAAATATAGAAGACGATACCAAAAACCGTACAGTAAGACTGAATAAAAGACAAAGCTTAGCTGAAAGTCTAACTATAATCGATCTTTCTTACGATCATTACCTAAAGACTTATTCCTGGATGTTACCAATTTTGGCCCAACTCGGATTAGTATTTCCTGACAAGCATAGGGACAAAGAAGTAAGTACACTTTACATAAAACGCTTACAACTACGTAATAATAAAAGGCTTTTTCAGTTTCTCGACTGCCGACTGGCGTCTTTAGTTAGCTACTTACAAGTTTGCTCAATATAGACTACGCAGTGTGTAAAATCCGTTTAACGCAATTTATATTTTGAAATGTTTGTCGCTTGGGCCTTGCAGGTGCGCTCCATTCTATCATAGCATTGTTAATTTAAGGTCCTTTAATACTCAAATGACCACTTGGACTGACATCAAAATGCGTATTCTCCTTCTTCCTCATTGCATGAACGTAGTTTTATACCTGCAATTTCTTCGTGCTAAGTAAAAACCCAATACAGTAGTATTGGTAGTAGGAGAAAATTATGAAACACAAAGAATCATTTTTTGTCACTGAGTTCACATTCGGAAACACAACTTTTAATCCGGCTCATATTCAATAACACTGATCCTTGAAATCGTAGACATCGATTGGCGAAGGTTTGAGATCACTGGCTCTCTTCGTTCTCGAGTTAGGCGGATAGGCGGACGGACGGACAAAACCATAACGTACGGGGAATTTTTAAAATGTTCATTGAAATCAGTACCTACTGATTTTGGACATGTCAATACCTATAGGTAACTATGTTGTGCCTTCTTTACAAGATTATAAAAGTACACTATTTATCAACATTGGCTCATATTCAACCAGATGGGTTATACGGATACCTAAAACTGAATCAAATTGTAATTTCAAAAGAAGTTTGCTTTTGCTTCACAGAGTAAAACTTTCTTAATATTTTCTAGCTTGTTAGGTCAGTACTTACCTCGGATCCGTGATGTGAGATTTGAATAATTTGAAGTTTTCTTCTGTCTACAGTTGTACCGTTGAGTGAAGGATCTCTTCACTCAACGGTTGTACAGAGAGTAGAAACTGTTATATTTCACGAGTTGCTGTCGAGTCACCTTTGGAATTTTTGTTTACATGGGAAATCATACTTCACTTGAACTTCCAAAGGCTCCTCGACAGCAACTCATTTATGACCGCCCGTTGTAAGCGTCATTATCAATTTAAAGAATAAAGATTATTACGTATCATTACCATTAAAGATAGTGCTGTCTGTATTCGCAGTAGATATGCATGTTTAAGTTAGGAAGTTTAAGACACAGAGGAAAGAGTTTAGGAATACAAAGAGTTGTGCTAAGCTCTTCCAGTGGGTAAAAAAGTGGTCATAACGTCAGCAATTTTTTTCAAAATTATTTGTGATTTTGTGATAAGCTCAAATTTACCGAATCTGCAATAGTAAGACTTACAAGTCCAAAGCTCTTAAAAGATCTTCTCAAGCCTAAAGCTAGAACAGCCCTTTTGAGTGCACTGGAAATCCTGTTTGTTATTTTTTTAAAAGAAGGTATTGGGTAGAATCTTAACGTTTGTGTTAAGTACACTGTTTGACTTACTGGATTTACATACCTACTGCCCTAAAGCTGAACGCTACTAGTGCAAAAATTCCAATTCTTCATAGCCGGGATGATTTAAGTATTTAGATACTTGCATGTTTCTAATGTGTTTGAAATTGAAGCTTTTTCAAAGTGGGTTTAAGGCGTCATTTGAAAAGGAATTGACAAAACCTTATAGATAACGACATCGAAGCCAACCAATACGTAGAAAGAGTTTGATGCCTTGCAATTTCAACTGCTAAAAGGTCTTGAGAAATTTAAAAGTCTTATGGTTCCAATCCTAGTAGCATCGTTTATTCATTATATTTAAACAAAGGTAGTAGGTGACTAAGGCCTCGTGCTCGTTACCGATGGCGGCCTCCCACGCATGTATAAAGGTGGTCATGGCGTAAATAAGGGATTTACACAATGGTAGATGTATACAAAACGCAGAATACACAATGTATAATATATATTTAATATTTATTTAATAATGCAATACATACGTGCAGTGCGATATACAACTATCATCATTATTACTAACATTACATAAAAGAATATTTTATAGCTATAGAAAGAAATATTTCAACAGCTGAATTTATGTATGAAAATAAAAACTGCATGAAACGTAGCACGCCTAATAGTGCAGGTTTCACACAATTTACGTTATAAAACTTTTAGTATATATAAAAATCTGTTATGTACACTACAAATGTAAATAAATTGTATATTTGAGGTAGTTAAGTAAAGCAAGTGGCTTCTGTAAGTTAATGTAAGAGATCTGTTTATAGTAGGATGTGATACCAAGTACAATAATATAAATCTTAAAATATGGCCTTAAATACTTTGGATAACAAATTATAATCAGTCTTAAATAAAAATGGCTTTATAAATTATCTATAGCGAATTAAAAAAATATTGCGAGAATAAAAACGTAAATAGTGACACAACTTTGGTTATACGAATTAAACGAACCAATCCTCTGGCATATGTCTCTATTCTTTATACAGCGAACTAACAAACATCTAACATTTGAAAGTAATTTGGTGAACACAGTGAGCAAACGTGATATCTAAAACAAACGACTGTGGCAATAGCGCTTTTGTCTTCTTTCAAAAAAGATACTACTAATGGAATGTAATTTTGTTTGATTTATTATTCAAAAAGGCACATCATGTGAAATTTTGATGCATTAAAAACTTTCTGGTAAAATTGGTCCACCAAGGTATCGCCTGTCTATTTAGTAGAATCAACAAACTTAACAATAAACAATATAATTATCAGTCTTCCAATGTATAATTAATAATATGAACGTAGGTGATGTACAATAGGCATTGCACTTACTTTTTTTAATATTATAAGCTGTCATGAACAGTTTATGTGTACAGTGACTAGACCCCTGTCAGTCTATTCATTATGTTATACATGGATATGTGAAAAATCTGTAAGTATTTAGGTGTATCAGTCTAGAAAATCACAGCTATGGAACGAAATGAATAGGTCATCAGACCGATCTATGGCATCGTGCAACTACCACTGTCAAACATACCTTTAATGTGCTAATAAAATGTTGCAAAAGGTGCAACACAAGACTCTTCAAATACTCTATCAGTATATAATTTAAAATGTATTAACAATACTATATTATGCAAAATGTTGCCTTTACCTTCGCACCTAAACTGCTAACCTACATACTATACAAACCTATCTGAATGAGATACACATTTCTAGATAACCCCAAACCAACTAAAAGAATCTGTTAAACAAGAGATAATCACAATTTGAAATTAAAACAAAATTATTAACGAGGGCTGGTTTCAATTAAAATATATGATGGTCCTTTACCAGCAGCAGAAACTATTTACAACGTATTCATATTGAATATGATCTACCAAGTTAACGAAACGAATTTGCACCATGGAATAAGATGAACGAGGCTAACTATTGCACTGAACTGGATGGCAGTGATAGATATACCTAGTTTATCTTCATTTTCCCGTTGTATTTTCAGTAGACCACAACATTTGCACTTTAATTGCTTTAGCGAAACATCTCACAGACATAAACTAAATAGATTTTTGGTGATAAAATGGTGACCTATATTTAATTTAGATCTGTGTTTTAAAAAGTACATGTTATGTTTAAGAATCAGCACCTCTAGAAAGCAGGCTTAATGCCCCCCAGCAAAAATAACAAGAACTATTTACATCTTTCTTTAAAGATTATTTAAAGATCAACAAACACCGGTTAATGTATGCAACACCTAGACCTACGCTTGCTCCGCAACATAAATCAGTCTCATTACATAGTGAAACGTAAACCTATCAGTCTTATGAGTTACATTCCGTTGCGAGGAACTTGTAGCAAACGTGAGCTGGTCCCTGTGCTTATGTAAAACAAACAGGCACTCTGAGACATCTATTCTACACTAATCTAAGTGAGTACGGGTGGAGTAACCACAGACAATACATATTGCACTGAACTCAAGTCAGAAATCCGGCAAATACATAAAATATATATGAAGAAACTTAACACTGGTTTAAAACTATATTGGCAGTTTTAGTTAAGGCTATTCGGCCTCTTCTACACTTACCTCTCGCCGGGTTTCTTCCCTTAATACATCTTTTAACATTTCCTCTTTCTTCATAATCGTAGACACTTGATTCATAGGGGGCATTATAACTCTCGACTCTTGCTTTCTGCCGACCGATAAATCTTCGACCTGATCTTCGTCGTCGTCTCTTTCTCGTTCAGAACTGCCATTTGTTTCACTATGGTGGTGTTCACTGCCCGGAGCAGGCGATGGGGTCATACTGTTGTGGTGCATATATTTCATCATACAAGAGGGGCTGGGACTTCGCGGAATGCCTTGGTTAGGTGGGCTGGTAGAGTGACCAGTTACGGCGGCGTGCGCGACTGCCGCTGCGGCCATGGCCGCTAGCGCTTCTCTTTCGTCGCTTCCTCTACCGTCCAACGCGTGTTGTAAAAAATTGCTAGCTTCCAACAGAGCGGAATGGTTGTTCAAACCTGGATCGTCGCTTTCGGATAAATGACCGCCGTACGGGGAACTTGTGCCGCTTAAACCATACGGGAAGCACGCGTTACTGCCGTTGGAACCTCGTTTAAATGGGCGACTCGTGGTTATACCGAGCTTTTTCACTTTGTCGTAGAGTGTGCGCGATGGTACTCCGTATTTTCGAGCCGCTTGCAAGGCACTCATTCCGTTACGCACTGCGTCGATCGCAGACATAATATCGTTTCGAGTGTACTGCTTGTAACGCTTCCATTCTGGTTTTTGGGACGGAACGTACGTCGCTATACTAGACGCCACGCTTCGCATATCACTTGGGTACGATTGAGGAGAAGAGGAGGGAATTGCTAGTTTTGACTTTTCTTCATCCTCCATAATCGTAAGATCCGTATAGGGGGATTGCGCATCCTCCAACGGTTCGTTTTTCATATGCTGAAAACATATACGTTAGAAACGTGTTAAGCTTGCTGTAAAAGTGGTACCTTATCATGATCAACTGAATTAGAATGTATATTTTCGTTATTGTCAGTGTGGCAAACTAAACTGACAGGTTGCGAGGAATCGGCTTGACCTTGACCAAGAACCGTCCTAAGAATTGGAGTATCTCTATTCATCAATAAACTAGAAAGTTTTTTCCTTTTCAATGGCGATAAATCAGAATTAGCTGCTTCGTAACAACTGCTAAGCATAGCTGCTGCAGCTGTTGCTGCGGGATGCGGGTGGTTTTGAGGAGGCACGGGCGATGGGTGATGAGGCATTGGTAAACCCGGCACTGCCCACATGGGCAAATTCATTCGAGAATTTCTTTCGACGTTAGGGGATTTCCCATACATATTGTATGGGTTTTTATTGTAAGACATACCGCTGGTTGAGTGTGGAGGTGAGCTATTGCTGTTACTGCCATGGGAAGGTTGAATGCTGGGCGTAGAAGTCGTAATGTTGAGGGGTGAATGTTGAGGCATCGGTTCATCATCTCTTGGATGTAAAGCGGGATGATCAGTTCCTCGACTTTCTTCAACTAAACCCTTAACTTTAAGCGCTTCGGCAATTTTGAGCAACGCGGCTAGTTGATCTTGAGCAACATTTACTTCGCCACGATACATATATTCTAAAATGGCCTTTATCTCTCCATATTTCACGTCTTTTAACACTACAACGGGGTGTTTGCACGACAGGCTTGCGAATAAGCTTTGAAAATACGGGGAGCATGCTGCTAGAACAATTTTATGGCACTTTATGGGACTTCCTCCATCACAGGCGAGCGTTACATCGGTAAAGGCCTCGTTTTGTAGCAGTTCATCAAATACTGTTAGCAAATTCGAACGGTGATTATTCCACCTCAAACAATATTGCTGCGCCGTGCTCCCCATTTTGTAAAATTTCGATGTGCCTCTTTGGCGGTCACTAAAAAAGAAATGTACGATTAGGGTGAAATATTGAAAATTATCACATTAGCACTAATTTACCAGTGCTGAGAATATATTTCAAAATTATCACTGTTGAAATTTATTTAGAATATTCAAATAGCAAAGTTTGTGAAATATCAATAATTTCGATGTAATATTTAATATAAACACACTGGGGGTAAATAAAAATGCATTTTTAGATTCTGATGTAATCTATTTGCACTAAAATTGTTTAATTTATTTGATTAAGTCTATTTGGGCACGCATAAAGTTCATCGCATCACGAATTGTTCAACACTAAGAAAGGGTTCATTTTTGGGTGAACAACTGGCTTAGGTGTATTGGTTCCCATTAGTAATTCGATGAAGATTAGCAGAAAAAAATTTGCAGAATAAATTATATACAAGCACGGCGTGTTATTTAATTTGGGTATCTAACATTAATATCTCCCATCATTTGTGGTATTTCCGGTTGGATTTCGTAACCTCGACCGCGCGTTGGCACTTGCTTCGTAGGATTTTGGTAATAAAAAACTGAATTTCCCATAGAGACAGGCATCCCTTTGGGTTGCTATAAAAGTGTAATTAGGACCTAAAAGTAGGTACTCATGTAAGCGATAGTAATAAAACCTACACCTCTTTGTCGCTCGTCTGTTCACGCAGACAGGAAATTTAATTTTGGTTTGAAAAACTTAAAAGTAAAAACAATTGCAGAGGGGTTGTTTGCATCAATACCTGACTAATTTAGTAGGTGACTCACCGAAATAAGGGTAAATTAGCGCGAAAATATAAAAAGAATAGTAGCTAATAATATAAACATACGTTCAATATTAATCCAAAGTAAATGATGGGCGCGTCACCCCTACACACCCGGAAGTAAACACAAACAACACCAACGTTCGCATAAAAAACATTTTTGCAAAAATTTAGCCGAAGAAAAATTAACGGCGGCCCGTTCCCTCGTTCCTTAATGAACACATGTACTGGCAACTTTCGTTTGTGCTTTAGCATACGCATTTACCCCGTCCCGTATGCGGACACGCAATCCTATTGGTCACATGAAGCCGTCAAATTTCCTTACCCCGCCGTGTCTAACCCTTATTTATACTACGCACCCATCCGGACGTAAAAAATTATAAACAATTAAAAAAGGCACGCTGAATTTACTCGTGCGTGTATATAGAGCTTTAAGAACGTTTCATGAACGTGAGCTTAATCTGTATTTACCATAACAGGA
The DNA here is from genome assembly GCF_008802855.1 of Photinus pyralis. Classification (NCBI taxonomy): domain Eukaryota; kingdom Metazoa; phylum Arthropoda; class Insecta; order Coleoptera; family Lampyridae; genus Photinus; species Photinus pyralis. The sequence continues at coordinate 6,821,098 of NW_022170511.1, forward strand.
AGTAACGTTAGATAATCAATGGTAGTAGGTACCTAATTATAGCAGGAAAGGGTTTTTTAAAACGCATTTTGCATCTTATACCTGTTAGTTGTATCTTAATCATTACGATATAGGTAACGAATTTCTAATGGTTTAAGGACAACGGGGTTCAGTACTTATTTGATCATTAAAAGCACAAGGCCAACATCATTTTTATAACGAATGGGTTTGAGATTTCGTATTAATTACGTCTTGCTAATGACACGGATACGATTGCACAAATCTGAATATCCTTTCACCGTCATTTTTAGCAGATGAGACCAACCTCACTCATAAAGAAAGCAAAGTAGGTAATGCGTGCCAGGGGCAAAAGGGTAAATCGCTGCATGGAGTTTTTCGCGAAGTCTGATCACAAATTGTAAAATACAGGTTTCACTTCACTAACCCTTTATATATTTGCATATTTTTAACCCCAAAGATTTGTCAAACCAATGTTGAGAATTGTTCGTTCGAATTGCCAAAATTTGAGTATGACATCCAATATTTCAAAAATTAAACCTTGATTAATGAAGGATGCATGGAATAATAAAATTTGCGCTATTTTTTTTTCAAATATAGGAATTAGGTCATGATAAAATCGCCACATTAACCGTAGCCTAATTCATCATGAGAGAGAATCTTAGGAGCAAATATAAAAAAATGATTCTAATTTCCTTAGGTATATTCAAAAATATGTAAAGTGAAGCGTTACCTATTGATTCTTACCACAATAAAAGGGAATTAAACTAACCCGACGACTACCCCTTCAGATGTACCTAAGGACGGTATGATCCTGATTATGCCATCATTATTAATAATAATCCTTTTTATGCGATGTAGATAGCTGCTACAATAAATAATATCTTTAACAAGACAATGCAGCTTGCATCTTCAACGATAGAGGACAAGACGCCTTTTTGAATCCGTGCATGCATTTTTGTCAAGAACATCCGCGTGTAGGTATTCTGGGAACATTCTACAACAATTTGAGAATATTCAATCGCTACCTATATAAATTGTTCATGAGACTGGGACAAAAACTATAAAAAGCCGTACAAAAAATTTTATCAAAATTCAGAGAGCAAAATTCAAGAAAATCGAAGACAAATTTTTGAAAATTAAAATGAATTAAGAAATTAAAATTGAAGTAAGAAACAGAAAATAACATAATTCAATATGAAATGTGCGATACCCTCACCTAAATCCGCACGTAATCGACCTTCCTACAAGCGGTTTATACTATCTCTTACTACGGTATGCAATATATTATTATATTAACAAAATTGTTATAATTATATGGACTAGTAGGGCTTAGAGTCATGACACAAAATTTAGCTTTCAAGTATCATATAGACAAGTTTTTTTTTAATTGTTTTGGTTTTGTATAAATAAAGACGCAATCTGTACCAATTATGAGCTATGTACCAAAAATTCACTACTTGACATATATTGCACGTATCGAATCGTGGCGAGACAAAAATATGATAAGACACCAGTCCAAAGTCGATTAGTTACAGGAGAAATAATTTCAATTAGTTTGTCGTTCGTTTATCACAAAGCTTGAAATCGCGACTGTTATCAAATTCCACGTTTTTTTTCTCGTTTTATGTGTTAAAATCCAGGGTGTCCCTGGGCTATTCATATCCAAACGAAAAGGAGAATATTTTTAAAATTTGACAGTGTATTAATGCTAATAAGAGAATTTGTCTAAAACATATTCTTGTTCTGGGTACTTTCGGATATGCCAGAAGATGATGCCAATTTGCTTATTTTAAATGGAACACCCTATATATCATTTTATTTTTAGATTCTAAGTAAAATTTTATTTATTTCATTTGTGTCAAAAATGACGTGTGTACTGCGTAGATTAAATAAACGATGTTTTGTCATTCATTTGAGGGACTAAAGTGTCACTTCTTCTCCCGAAGGGACACTAAACATCATTCATAATTTAATGAATAATGGTGACTTATTAACGAGCTCCTAGCGAATTTATAATTTTGCGGTGTCTGTCCGTCTGTCCGCCCGTCCGTCCGTTAGCACGATATCTTGTAAACAAATGGATCGATTACGATGAAATTTTGCAGGTGGATTCTTTATCAAATCTGTAGATCGGAGTGCGTGAATTGGCAGTGTAGGCCAAAAATAAAGAATGCCCTTTCGACATCTCCGAATTGCATGAACTATGGGCATAACTTTAACCATATAAAACGCAATTCCAAAAGTTGAACCTAAGCGATCACCATTTGTTTACTGTGCCCTCTTCGCATCTCGACCATTTACAAGCAAACAACTAATTTTTCAAAAATTATTAACAAGCGACCTAATAATAAACGCGCACTGACCAAATATGACAAACCCAACGATGTGTCTGACTCTTTTTTCCTAGAGTATTGTATGTCATAACATAATTGTTGTTTCGATGCAATCATAATTTTTCCGAAAATGTTTTTACGTAGAAAGAAAACTACTGTCCGCGATATACGTAGTTTATTTTCCATTCTGACATTTGTTTAAGCAACATGACAATTTTTAGTATCAAGAAGTATTCAACGCGATTTCGGTAGTATAGACTAGAGAGGGAAATCAATCTGAACATACAATTGAAACCTACCACTTCCGATACGTCATTGGAAAGCTTTTCATTACCACCATAAAAGACGCATTCGGGTAATACGCTCGTAATTTATGTTCCACAAAAGTTCATTTTATATAGGTATGTAATTCATTTAACAATGATGAAAACACCTACATATGCCTACTTACACCCCGACAACAAGGATATCTCACAGTTTTGGTATTAGTAGATTTTTCTAAGGCATTTGATACTATAAATCATAAGCTTCTTATATCAATACTGAATCATTACGGCTTCGATGTGTCTGCGGTACAACTTATTACCTCTTACCTTGAAAGTAGGCAGCATTGTGTACTTATGGATAACATTAAATCTTCTTTACTTGATGTACATAGTGGAGTCCCACAAGGCTCCATTTTGGGCCCACTTTTATATGTCATATATTCAAATAATATCTGCAGGGACTTTAAAAGCTGTAAATTTCATCAGTATGCTGATGATACACAGGTATATTGTTCATTCCCACCGTCTGATACATCTGATGCAATAAAATTAATAAATAAAGAACTTGAAGTGCTTGTCCGAACTGCTACTAACCATAATTTATTTATTAATTCAAAAAAGTCCACTGTGCTGCTTTTTGGACGAGATAAAGCTAGAATCCAGAACTTGGATCTCATTAGGATTAAAGTGCAAGGATCGGTATTGAAAGTCTCGCACGATGCAAGAAATCTTGGAGTTTTAATGGACTCTAACTTTAAGTATGTTAGCCATATTAATAATTGTTTGCGCAAGGCATATTCTACTCTAAAGCGTTTGTATCCGAATAGACATCTTTTATCTACTAAAACCAAAATAACCCTAACAGATACCCTTGTTTTGTCACATTTTAATTATTGTGATGTTTTGTTTCATGCATGCATTGACACAGTTACTGCCACCCGTATACAAAGAGTGCAGAATTCTTGTTTGAGATTTATTTATGGCATTGGGCGCAGAGATCACATTTCACATAAGATGATCGAGGTGGGATGGCTTAATATGTCTCAGCGTAGAATGTTGCATTCTCTAGTTCTTTACCATAAGGTTATTATCACCCAAACACCAAGTTACCTAGCTGATCGTTTAGAATATAGAACTAGCTTACATAATCTAAATTTGCGCCATAGAAGGTCTACTAAATATCCCTTTCCATCACACTGCTTACTTTGAAAAATCGTTCACATATAATATATGTAAGCTGTATAACATGATTCCGTCCCCTCTTAAAAATCTTCAACCTCTCGGCTTCAAAAATAAAATCAGACAATATCTGAAACTGGAGCTACCTAAATGAACTGGTGTGTCTTAAGATTTTAGTACGTATACTTGTTTTTTTATTTTTGTTTGCTTTCCTCTCTTTGTATTCAAGTAGTAATTTGTTTCTGAGTGCTAGCGTAATTTACAATTTATATTTTATTTTCCTATAACGAGTTGGGGTTACATGGTAGAACAGGGTTGTCAAAACACTGAATGTAGTCCCATTTCCCGTATACATTATGTGTTACTCATTTATATATATTTTATACTTATTTGGTTTTGGTATTACGTGGAAATAAATGTCATTATTATTATTATTATTATAAGACCAAACAATTCACCAAAACGCAATTTTCTCGACAGAAAATACATTTAACTTTAATTTTAGTTAATTGCATTACCTGTGTGTCTATATTTAACATCTGCTGTCAAGGGACGGGAAAATGCGTGGAAAACATTTTCTTTTGTCGTTTAATTGCTAAATGAATTGATGGTGTTATTTACGGATCTATGTTAAACTGCAGGGTTTATTCAATGCGTCTTTTATTGTAGCAATGAAAAAGCACTTTTTAGGAATTTTCCAATGATACGTTGCAATTTCACACTTCGCGATGGCAATTTTTACCATTTTTTAAATACTTTTAAGATGGTGCAAAGCAAGGGACAAAGATATGATCCATTGAAGCTTTTTGAATTTCCACCCTGTACACTGTACAGTGTGTGCAATTTTAGTGGAGACTGCAGTGTAGCTCAGGTGCTTTTAAAGATAGAGACTTGATGTTGTCGCAGCCATTTTTTTTGTCAAACTTTTAATACCACAAACCGAAAACATAATTCTATAAAAAACATAGGTCCCTTTAATCAGGAAAAATAATGCAAAAATAATACAAAAAACTCACGTTAAAATGTACGGGGTGATGCACTTAAAAAATGCCAACTTTGGGTCAAATCTCAGAAACGGTGGTCCAAATTTTGTTATACTACGGCTCTGGATTCGACTTAACAATATCTAAAAAATGCAGTTTTGAACTTTTTTCTACTTTACAATTCAGAAACAAAGGTAGCTAGATTAATTCTGCTTGTGGTATTAAAAGTTTCACAAAAAAGTGGCACAGGGTCAAGAAAACCTAAGATACACTGCGGACTTAACCAAAACACCACATACCTCGGACACAATGTACTGTATTTTGTAAGGAAATTATTTATTCAACATAAAGTAACTAGTATGGCAACTAATTAAAAAAGCAAAATTGTGCTGTTATTAATTCGAGTTAAAAAAAATCAGAAATCAGACTATTTTCGCTTCTTCGTTACTGTACATGGTTTGTACTTTTTAAGTATAATTATGATCTTTGAGTAAAAGAAGTGAATTTTTTTTAGTAAATACAAAAAAATGAAGTTAAGATGAGTGCTCGTCCCCTAGATTAATGCTATCTAAGTTTTCTTTTCATATCATTTACATTGTGCTAAAGGTTTTAAAAATGATTTAGTAAACCTTACGAGTATGTTTCGCTTGTAAAAATTACAATGCTTGTTTTTAGAGTAAAAGTCGAGTCGCTCTATTATTTAATTCAAATACAATTACCAAAGCACCATTACCTGGTTAATTGGGGGAAAAAACACAAACTAGAGCAATGTTTGTTTCTTTGAAATATAAAGACCGCCAATCTAGATTTTTGTTTACAAAATCATCTTCTTTTTTGTCTTTATTTTTGAATAGGCTGCTCTACCAACCCAACCCGCTATGCATTTACAAATACCCATGCCCGAACGCGGATTCGAACCAGGGACCTTTAGTACCGCTGTCCAGCTTGAACTGAACTGTTCCCGTCCCCGTGGAAACTCGGAAACGTTCCCGTCATACGTCCAACCATTCTTCAAACTTGCATCGCAATTGGATGAACGGTTTAATAAGAGTTAAACAGACAGACAAACAGACAGATAAACATTCCTTTTATTTATATAGATAATAGCAGGCATAATGCCATTACAGTGTGCACATTTTAAATCCTTTGAGGTTTTATGAGTTCCGTTTCAGGACATGGTGGTCAAACTTGCATCGCCCCATGGCCCACTAATAGCTACAATTATTAGAATATGAATAGTAGGGATACGTTATCTTTCGCCTTCTTACGTGCCGGGTACAGTAGTGCGATAATCACACCGTGCGCATTTGAATCCTTGAGGACTTTTGTGTTGCAAAATCACACTGTGCACATTTTATATACCGTATTTGAAAGTGTATCGAAATTCTTTTGAATTTTGCTTTGTACTGGAACCAAGACGTAGGCAGGCGGGTTATGTGTAGATGACTAATGTAGAGTCAGTACTATGGCCCCATGGCCCACTAATAGCTACAATTATTAGAATATGAATAGTAGGGATACGTTATCTTTCGCCTTCTTACGTGCCGGGTACAGTAGTGCGATAATCACACCGTGCGCATTTGAATCCTTGAGGACTTTTGTGTTGCAAAATCACACTGTGCACATTTTATATACCGTATTTGAAAGTGTATCGAAATTCTTTTGAATTTTGCTTTGTACTGGAACCAAGACGTAGGCAGGCGGGTTATGTGTAGATGACTAATGTAGAGTCAGTACTATGGCCCCATGGCCCACTAATAGCTACAATTATTAGAATATGAATAGTAGGGATACGTTATCTTTCGCCTTCTTACGTGCCGGGTACAGTAGTGCGATAATCACACCGTGCGCATTTGAATCCTTGAGGACTTTTGTCTTAAGAGATATCGTTTCAGAATATGTTAAAGATTTTGTTCCAAAACTACAATGTGTGCACTTTAAATCTTTTGAAGTATTGCGTATTTTTAAGCGGGAAGCGGTTATTGGTCATTATGACACACTGCGTTGGAAATGATCAATAACCTATACCTTTCATTTGATGGTTTTTAATTGGACGGTTGGTAAGACTGAAACATTGATGATTTGACGGTTGTTGTCATTACCTTTATAATAACTTTCTTATTTTTTTCGTGTTTTTTTCCGGTATTTTAACAGCTATTTTGCTATTGGGGTCGGCGACCAATCCAACAAATCAAAGGTCATGAAAATCGCTAGCCGTTCTTGAGTTACAAGTGGTGCACGACACGACTGTGTTTTATTTGCAAAGATTTAGGCGAGATCGCAACCCAAACCTAGCAAAATCTATGACATACTGAAATCTCAAACTCTCAGACGCACTGACGGACAGAAGTAAAGGTTTTAGCAGTATGTTGTATTAAATTATGCAAAAAAGTTATGAGAGTTATGAGTTTCTAATTTTCACCGTCATGAAAAATTCATATAACTTGAGATTTTTCAAAAATACTAAAATGTGTACGTGTACTACAAAAATAAAGAGCCACCAAGGTTTCTCATTTCTGCTTAACGTTAGCCATTTCATAGGTTAGTTACTTATAGGTTCCTATAGGTAGCTTTTGGTACAATACTTTAGCCGAAATTGGCATTTTAACACTATTTATGTAACATTATAAACCGAAAACAAGGCTAAAAACATAATAAACAGAAACTAGGACGATTAACAATTAACAATTCCAAGATTTTTTTATCTTTTTATTATATAAAGAACTTTTGCAATTTTCATAAAACGCTTTTCGTCTATTATTCAAACACCTTTCGATATTTTGATTTTTGCTTTGTACCTTGCAAAAATTTGATTAATGTCACCTGGACATTAACAAAAATAAACTTGTAACAAATATAGCAAACGAGCTCCTGAGTCACACAAAATTCTATCAGTTCATCCTTGGGTGATGGTAAACATAATACTGAAAACAGGATTGTAAAATTCGAAACTATTTGTGAGTTACACGGTTTCGAATTTTCCGATTCCAACCAGGAACACATCAATAGGAAAATGCCACCCCAATATTGCTAAATGAGAATATAGTAAATATTAGGCAATTTTGATGCAGATCTAAGCTCGTTTTTGAAAATTTAAAATTTTCTTAGATTTTAGAAACAAAAAGGGATTATCAAACACAGAGACTTAATTACCTCAAAATTCTTTTGATTCGAGAACCAAATTCGTCTTATTTAAGGTGTTAAAATAGTCTGCACTGGCAAATGTGAAACTTCGAAGATAAATGGTGTGTAGACTTATATTTCAAGGGTTTTCGGTTAGAAGAGCTTAACAATTCCTCTGGCACAATTACCAATATAACTATTGACCAGTGAAAAGCAAACTAAAACAGATTGAAGGTGAAGATCAAGCAAAATAAATATAAATTCAAATCCTCTTAGTAATCAGTAATATCCTAGGCAGAGGCACCTGTTTTTTAAACAGTGATTGCACAAGTTGGTAATTCTCCTGTAACAAATTAACTACAGAAGCCAATTCAATTTAGAAGAAAAATATCGTCTAATTACTAATTAGAAAGTTACAAACGAAAATTACATTACCGACATAGCAGCTTGATAAGCAAACTTCAATTTAGTTAATTTTTGCGTTCTTTTTTGTCAACTCGAATTCAATTTTGCTATAACATTAAAATATGTAGTTTGCGTTACAATAATTGATCAGCAATTGAGCTTGAGTGAACGTGGGCAATTTTACGGTTTTTGGAACCTTGAACCATGAAGTTCAAGAGTTGAGATGACCAAAGGGGTAAGCTGCGCGAATACCGATAGGGGTGGTACCTTTTTAAGATATATTTGTGGTATAAGCGTGCAACAGTTGTTACAATCGATGAAATAAGCAAAATATATTAGAGAGGTCATTTTTTAATGGGTCATTACGAAAATTCTTAATTACTGCAGGTAAATGGCTACAGGTTTTTTAGCGCTAAAAAGTCAATTGTTTCTTTCGCATTACGTAATATCTGATTATAACACATGTGCATTTAAGTGATGTGGGATGATATCGTTAAATAAGGGTTAATGCAATGTGTGAATTGAGTGTGTACGCCGCGTACGAAGAGTATTACTTAATGTACTTAGTATTTGAACACGTGTCCTCTTACCAAAGTCCAATCACACGGCTAGTAAAATATGAAAAACAGTCAAGGATGTGGCTTTCATTAAGAGTATGATTAGTGTTTTTTAAGGTGCAAATAATAAACAAAACAAACACTCCCACTCAAGGACAATTACCTAGTAATAATTTTTCTTGAAGCCAATAGCTACAGTAATTTAAGGAAAAGTGTAATTTACTGTCACCGCCACATTGTTAATTAAGAAATTGTTACAATTAATTGACGGTATCTCGTATAAGTCACTCACTAATAGTCGGTATACTTCCACTAAAGGGATGAATGCGTTTCGAGCGCGAACATAATTTATACTAGGCAAAATTACGAAATTGCAGATCTTACGCACTGTTTATCCACTTCCAGAGAAAAGTTATCTTACGCAAATATTGTGCGCTTTAACTTTCGCAAAAACAAATTTCGTAGAGAAATTAATACCGGTTATATGAAACTAGGGGTGGTGCGAGCGTAAACAAAATTTGCATTTCAAATCAATGCACTTGTCACTGCGGGTTAAAAAATTACCCCCATTTTTTTTACAAAAATCTTACAACCAAAATTTACACTTACACAATTGCAACAGGTCGACAACGAAGATGTGTCACAAAAGTTCGTGTTTAATAAAATATACATTAGCACAATAACAAAACGAAACGGGACGAATTTTTTCCAAAAAATTGACAACTGTTGCATAAATTTAAATTTACGAAAAAAAATTTAGGGCCGCCAGATTACTTAGTTGCAGGCGAACTGAATGCGACTGAATGCTATCGATGACTAAATGCACGCACTCCGGCGCACTTTTTTACGCAGAACATTTCATCAAAACGCCCGCACGAATTCTGAAAAATATTTGAACGAAACCCTATGCTAGTGGGGGGTGAATAGCAAGCACACGCAACAAGCGGGGGTGCAGAGTTGTCGCGAATGGGGGAGGGGGGATTAAATACATACTCGCGGGGTAAGGTGTCTCGGCTAAGATATAGTAGAACAAGGAAAGGGTGCGTAAAAAATAGACATCGTCCTTCTCTAGTTTCCCTACTTCGGCGCATTTCCAGCACTTATATATAATTCACACGCTGTAATTAACTTCGCTATTTCAAGTTGATTTTAACCGAAGTTACATTTTGAAATTATTTACGTGAAATATTCAAACCACAATCAATTTCCCCCTCGAAAATGCAATGCCTAATTTGCGTGCTGTGTAATCATCCAAGTGATCCACTGCACTTGTTAATTAAATACAATTATCTTGGACAATGGTATCTACAGCTTGAATAAATAATAACATATTGATGTATCAAAATTCACTTTACAGCAAATATTAAGTTTTCAAATCTAAAATACGGCCTTCTTAACGTTAAAAACGTATGACGTGTGCCGCACGTAAATGATACATTTACAGGTGAATTCCGCCAGCAATTTCCTCCAATATTGAATGAAAAATCAATCCCAAAGTAGTTTAGCAATTGTAGGTGACAAAAATCAATCTGTTCTGTTGCACTCACGAGGTACTTAACAGATTGTTGGGGTAACACCACTTGCGGCAAATATAACAATTCAACTTTATAACGAAGTATGTACAAGTCGCAAATTAAAATTTCAAAATTTTACAAGAGTGACATGAAACGCCTCCATTTCAAATACGTAGAAAATGCGCCAATCTTAATATCCCTAAGTTGCGAGTGGAATATTTATTTAGGAATGTCATTTGCACAATGCCAGATTATTACCTGAGCAGGTCGTAAGAGGTGAATAAGTTTAAGGGTGTGATAGAAATTCAACCGCGTGTGATAATGGTAAAGCACGAAATATTGCTTATTCTTGATAATAAATCATGGCCATGGCAGTTCAAATTACGCAAACTAAACAGCCCTACACTGAATCTGCAATATCAATGTCTTGCAAACTGGGAATAAGCGAGCGAAAAAGGTTAAAGGAAAAATTTGTACCAAAATTGTAGGTTCTAATAGCATTCCAGTAAAAAGTAGCGTAGGAAAGAATGCAAAAAAATGCAGATAGTATCTTAGAAAATGAAGATTTTGAATTTGAACATCTCACTCTGTAATTTAGTGTAAAGAAAACAAGCTCTAGAAAATATAGTGCGTGCAGATGCTGATGAACTTCATTAAATTTCGGCTTAGAGTTTTCAAATTATGTTATATACCTATGCAGGTGAAGAGGTTGATTGACGAAAACGAACTCTCTAATCAATCGCCGTCTTTCATATATACTCACGATCAAAGTGCGTCACAATCAAAGATAAATAAATGTGTGCTCCCTCCCTTCAATCACCCTATTGACATAAAAAAGTGAAAGAATACAAAAAATCCAAAGTATCGAGTAATCTAAAGCATCTGAAAAACTTGTGGGAACTGGAAGAATCACCAATAGACATGGCTCGAGGAGGAGGACTGTGTTTCGTAGTAATGAATTTCTCCCGTTGAGACCTTTCATTAGAGAATCATGAAGGAGGATAAAACCAACCCCAGCCCCCCCCATTTTGGTAAGAGATAAGAGAGAAGGGCAGTATAAAACATTTCCTTTCGATAAGACCTTTAATTAGAATACCTTGAAAGATAACCCCCGCCACCCAGAATCTCGAAAAAAATCCACGGAGGAAATCCCCTGAAAGTATAGTTGAGAACCTTAGAAGTGGGTCCGGGTAGGGGAACAGACGGACAGACGAAACGCAAACAATAGCATTTTCTTAATAAAAAATTATCAAAGTCCTCGTATCACGTGTGAGATCGAAGGGACTTCAGCGCATTTTTGTGTGGCAGATCAGTATTCTATTAGCCACTTTCGACTCAACCATCAATAACAGATCTTGTCGAAGGCTATTACATTCACTAACCGTTTCCCACTTTCCGCGTGCACCCGCAATTCGCTTTTAAAGTTAAAATCGGGTCGGGGGCTACCACATTCCCTTTGACGGTAGCCACTTCCGACGTCCCGTTCACCCGCTATTCACTTCTATTGGCGACACGAGAAAGAGAGACAGCGATTCGAGATTTACGAAACTTTAAACCGCGTGAGTTCGCAACGGAAGGTAAAAGGCGCCCGAAGTTGACTTCTCGGAGACGCGCGCGCGCGCCTCGCAAAAGGTCGTTAATTTCGCCCCTAGGACAAAAAACAAAATTCCGCCATGCAGGAGTTGTGCGCGTTTACAACATCTTTCCGCCGACACCAATTTGAAAAGAATCGGACCAAAACTGTAATAGAAGATAGGAAAAAACTGAAAAACCTTCACGTTAGTATACTACGCTCGAGGATGACGCCCAGATGTCGCCAACCCCACATCATGTAGCCATGTCCCTAAGGTTGACAAATTTCGCGGCCTTGTATAGATACACGTACACTCGTTACCTTTATACAAGAGTTCTTCTACGCGCCCACATTTGCAGCCAGCCAGCCAGCCAAAGTGAGATTAAAAGCTACTTTTTACAAATAAATTTGCAAAAATGCGCTAAAAATGCGTTAAAAATCTAAAGTGCAAAAGATCAGAAAAGAACCTAAACAAAACTAACGGATCGAGAAAAAAACCTCGTAGTCTGAAGAATCCGAGGCATCCAAAGTATTCAAAGAATCTGTAAATGCCGAAGAGTCGGGAGCATTTGATAAAACGGAAAAGATTGGTATATTTGAAGAACCTAAAGGATCGTTCTAAGCATCGAAGAAATTTAAGAAGCTGGCACGACAAATTTATGGATTGAGAAAATGAAACAATTTAAGAAATTGGAGTAACTCGGAGAATCATACAAATTTTAATAAATTCCAAGAAACTAAATGAAGAAAGAAGAGAGAAGATCTTAAGGATCACAAAGATCTGATGGATCACTAGAATTTAGGATTTAAAAGAACTGGAAAATTTAGATGAACGAGACCGAATTAAAGAATGCCAAGTATCAGGACCAGAAAAATAAGTTAAGGATCCGATAAAATGAAAAATTCTTTAATAATTCGAACGAGCTGGTAGCTGATGAAGCTGAAGAAACAGAAAATTGAACTAATCTAAGGGATAAAGGAATCGAAGTCGAAAGAAGTCTATGTACCGGACGGACCCACGGCGAGGAACTTGGAATAATTGGAAGAAATAGAAGGATCCGAATAGAATGTGAAGCTTTAACAATTCGAATGATTTCGAAAAAAAGTAATACGAATCCGGAACATCTTAAAAATGTGATGGTTCAGATGAATCTATAGGAAACTAAAAATAAATATAAGAATTGATAAGAACCGATGAAATGAGCTTATAGTTGCAGGTGAGGAAATTAGCGGCAATGACGAGTATTAGAACTTGGTGCTTATGTTAGTAAGCAACAGTATCGATCTGTTGTAGAGATAATATGTACAAATATGAAACAAGATACGAAGAATCGCATACGATTTTCAATAGGGAAATTTTTTGCCACTCGGCTCGCATTCGGAAACCAGACTTTTACTCCGGCTCGTATTCAATGGCACAGACGGACAAAACAATCACACATTAAAAAAGGTTTTCGCCTTTTAGGGCGAGTAACTTTAGCGCATTTTTCGTGAATTGATCAGTACCGAAAGGTCATTTATGTGTATAAAGGAAAATAAGTTATACCATAAACATTCTTATAAATTATGTTTAAAATATGCGATACTTTTGCGTTTACTAGAAGAATCTTATGTTAAAAAAATCTCTATATTGCGCAGTTTGCGAATGTTTGATTTTTAGAATATGCGATATGCTTGTCTTTGCTAGAAGCAGCTGTGGTTTAAATTTCAAAAAATGTCTCTATAAAAAGGAAGTTCACATTGTGTATTTTGCGCATGCGCTCATCTGATTTTTGCAATATTTATTTATTGATTATGCTAACTTTTACTAGAAGCATATGTGGTAAAAATTTTAAAACATCTCCATAAATAAGAAAGATGACATTGAGCAGTTTGCGCATGCGCACATCTGATTTTTACAATATGCGATATGCATGCATTTACTGGAAGCATCTGTGGTTAAAATTTGGGAGCCTTAGTAGCATCGATCAACTGAATATTTTAAAGAAGTACACAAATTTTCATTAACACCTAGCATAATTCTTGGGCACGGAACGAAACATCTAACATGAAAACTCTATACGGATTGCATAATGGATTCAAATAAACACACAATTAATTGACAAAAATTTATTCCAAAACCCCTGAAAGAATTACAACAAAATTCCCGAAAGAAAGAAGTAACAAAGTTTATTTGGACATATTACCCCGCACGCAAGTAGTTAACAATTAAAATAAGAAAAATCTTAAATTACTTACAGTTTATAATCCAAATAATCTAGTCGTACAAGGTTTGCGAGGCGCACTTAACTCACATACCGAGTACAAACGCTGACAGCTTCTGAACTTCACTTTGTTTTATAACACAGAATTAGATGACAAACATTTTTTTTAGAAGCTGTTCGGACGGTAGAAACTTTTAACTTTTAATAAGAACAGAACTGAGCACTACAAGTTAACTTACTTCTGCACACGAACTGCATCTTCAATTAAACAAATAGGGCTCACTGCCTGAGAATTTAGCGTAAACACAATTTATACGGTCTTCAACCGTTGCGAAACTAGCAGAAGCCTCGTTTTCTCGTTGTCGCCAGTATTTAACGAAACAACACTTCCATCATAGAATGGTCCTTCTTTAAGAATTTTCAAATAAATCGCCAATCACAGTGAAACGCACCAAACGTCCACATTTCCGCCGACATGAAACACACAATTTTTCAAAACACCTGCATCTCCTCTTATCGGCAAAAGAACACGTGCGTTAATTAGATTTCGCCTAACAATGAAACGAATTATTTTGAAATGAACAAGTGAGCTTTTTTTTTGTTTTTCAAAAGAGGTTTTCACATTTTCCAGATTGAGAACTTTGAATTAAATGCCGGAGCACCCTATATAAATATTTTGAACTTTTTTGTATACTAGGTTCGGACTAGGTTCTATTTACGTGAATATAAATATAATAATTAGGTGTAGTCGTATGGGGATATATTAAATGTGTACAATTACAATATTAGAAAAGGTGGTCCACAAATAACAGTTTAAAAGTTTTATCTACGCATGGACATCCCTTTGTGAATACCCAATTATTCATTCTTGAGATTTGCAGTGCAGATTTTGACACCACCTTTATCTACTTAATCAAGAAGCAATGTTAAGGTCTTTTTTTGTTTAGATTTCACAGATAGCTTTATCTCTAACACAAATATTATTTTAAGATATACACTATGACAACAAACTTCAGCCTAGGACAATTTCAACAACGTATTTCAAAAACAAGATTAGCAATAATAACAATTAGCCAAAAACCTTGGAAATGTTTGCATACCATGTTTAAGCTTTCAAATCAAAACCATACTTTTTTTGAGGATTGTTCAGACTCTTTTATTGTGTTCCGTACCTCAATATCCAAAACTAATCATCCATATTTATCGTTGCTTTGATTTCCCACGTCAGATTTCCCTCATTTAGCAATGTAGATCAACTGCAACCACTCCATTCTTCCATGAGTATTCGGTTTCGAGCACCAATTTAGTTGTAGGTATAATATTCCATTTTAAATCGGTTGCAATTATAAAATATTTCCCACTTGTACTACTTCTGTTCTTATAAGGTACGCCGCGCACAAAAAGAGGAAACAAACAATAACTGCATCAAAATCTTTGGCGAGAGCACCCGTTTGCATGAAGCTGACCTTTATTGAAGTTTACAGGAAATCTATTCGAATCAGCCAATCCGTAGACTGACACCAAAATGATCAAAAATTACTGACACCTCCCTGAACCAATAAGAAGAAGGCAATCGGCTTGCTTTCCACTCCTCTACTTTTTTCTGAACCCAAGCTGTAGTCATTCTAAAATATGGCAATGTCAAAGTCAATAAGTCATTTTTGGTTGATCAACCAGCCTCCCTCACTTCAAAAGATCTCAATAACTATAATTAATTGCAGTAAAATAGGGATAGGACCCCAAAGTGACCTAGGGAAAGCTCAAAATCGTTCTAAAAGCTTAACATAGTCTTTAAAATGAGTAATCTGGGTTTTTATTCCTCTAGGGGGTGAGCATAACCTTTGGTGTGGTGGTGTGGACTTGTGCGCTTGTATAATATTTACGAATTCGAACTCCTATTCGCGATTCAACATGAACATCAGTAAAGGGGACTAAAGGGACCGAAGCCAAAAGTACCATGTCAGCAGAGTCTTCGCCAACAGAAACTTTCTGCAGCCACTTTGTTTTGGGAATTTGGCATATACCTAAGTATGTTTAAAATTGGTCAAATTTTAAAATTTGGCGTTCTTTGAATTCGTAATTAAATTCTCTGCAACTTTGATGACCAGAATGCTTTGGTAGTACTAAAGAGTACCCATAGTCTCTTTGGTAGTACCAGTATTTTTGATGCTAGAGATGACAGAAAGTCGTCAAATAGTACATTTTAGCGAATATGGGAAAAATTGTCGTTCTTCAGCAGTCGATTATTACCTTATAAATTGGTCCAGTTTTAAAGTTGAAGAGGTCAATCGACGCTGAATATAGGTAATGCCCTTTAATTTGTCTCTTGATAAGGTTTTCGCTAGGATGCGCTGTTGGGGAGTTATAAGCGAAAAACTGAAGAAAGTCCGAAAATTTGGGGCAGTTATACTCAACCCCCGGAGGGATACTGATTCAGACTATTCGTTTTCAAGACTATCCTAAGGTTTTAGAACGATTTTCAGCTTTCCCCAGATCACTTTGAAGTAGCCCCCGTTTCAGGTCTAATTTTACTGGACTAACATGGGTATCTACCAAAGGCAAATGGTGGATACATCGAGGCCTAAATCTTACGTACAGAAATAAAAGGCCTGCAAAAATTAATTAATTAATACTTCGCTTTGATAAAAAAAAAGAATGGATGCAAATGGAAGCAAGCCAAAACGTATTCCTCTACAGAAACTCATAATGTAATGTATTGTTGTTTTTATACTTGCAAAGTAAATAAAGATAAGATTAATTTTGCACATTGTAGCATACTCGCGTGCATTTACATATATAGTTCACCATACTTGTTTGGTGTTGCAAATGGTTCTGGATTATTAAACGAGGGTAGTACCTACGTACAAATATTATTTTCAAAGAAAAAAGCTCAATGACTGCTATATTATCTCTAAAAGCCAGTGTACTTTGGATATCTTGTAGATGAATAAGCATCTCTCGAGACCTAATAGTACATAATTGGTTTAAACTGGTTAATCGAGAAAAACCTTCCACAATAGACATCACTGCGATAACTTGGACAGATGAAAACGTTCAGATCCTTGATAAATTATATCAGTCAAATAACTGCTCCATTAAAGTGGATACCTCTCCAAACTTTCGATTCAATGAATCACGTTCATAGTGCATAGTACAATGGTGAAATGGCTTCAACGAACCGCATTTTTTTTAACATCAAATATTACAGTGTTCATCAATCAACAGCATCTTCTCACAATCCCAGAAAACCGCTGTCATACATTTTCTGCCGAACACTGCGGTTTCGGTTGTTTGCTAGTGCCCAATGATACATCCAATTTTCATCGCCAGTGAGAATATTTGATAAAATATTGATATCTTATTTCAAAGCATCCAAATGTTACTGGCAAATTGATTGCCTGACAAGTTGCTGTTCTGGTGTAGGGAGCCTGGTAATTTATTTCGCGGACAATTTGTTCATTCCCAACCAGGTTCCCAACTCTTCGTGTAAAATGTTTAAATCTGTTGCTTCTGATATGTGCCCTTCCATTGCAATAACTGAAACTTTAATTCCTCGATCTGTCAACACTGTATTTTCATTTCTCCTCCAGAGGCCTAGCAGTTTTAGGATCATCTTGCAGGAATTCTTCACCAGTAGGTAGATTACATGAAAATATCCCCTCCCACATAAAAAACAACGGCCCTGTGAAGATTGTTAAATGGACGGTCTGTATTAGTGTTTGTCTATCAATATATTAACAAAAGAATCCTAATCTTTCACTGTTGATATTTCCCATAAAAGAATATGAGGCTTAAACAAATAAACCTATGCAATTTCACATAACTAAAGATAAACGGGGAATAAAAGTGACATTTGCAACTATTTCCAGTCTGCTAAGGTGCCCTACCCCAAGAGGCCCAAGAACATTGTTTTTAACGTAGCCGACCACTCCTTCGGTAAGATTTTTGGTTTACTGCCCCACAACTTTCGACGAACATTGAAAACACAATCGCGCATGATTTGAGGGAGGAGTTTTGCACCCAAACCCCTGAAATACAACTGCATCTTTCCGCTATTACGAAACTTAACCCATTTAAATAACACGAATTGGAGGATTTTTTCTCTTGAACTGGAAGTTCCAGGCAAGGCCGATGTGCAATTTCAAAAATTCAAAAAACGGCAGTACTTACAATGCACGTGTGTTTTATGGGAAGCTCTATAGTAAAAATCACGCGACACTTGAATCACGGCAATTCCACATAGTACAACTACTGGCAAATTTAACGCAAAATTTTTCAGATAACTTATCGCGCGGATTACTACGCAAACAGAAAATATACGTAAATAGTGGTATTTTTTTATTTTGATACCGCTCAACCAATAGTCACTTGCGTAGTTATCGCGCTACCAAAAAATAAATTTCATTGATCAAAAAAACGTAAGGTGTTTAGTATAGACTAATTTGTGAAAGTATCGGTGTTCTTGTTATCACACTTAGTTCCGGTAAACAACAATTTACTAATTAGATTGGCAAATTAAGTTCTCGCACCTATTATTTTGTTTAAGTTATTAGTGCGCCTAATTTGGTTTTTCTAATTTGGTAAATCGCGGATTTGCCCATAGAAGGTTCAACAATCAAACTTAATGACTATGTAATCAGTGATTATAGAATTACCGTGGATTCTTGGAATAGCGTCTTAAAAAAATAATGATAATTATCTTTGCTTCGGAAAAGATAGGTCGAGGGTCGCATTTGGCGAATGATTCGCATTTGCCAACAGATGAAATTGTAATCTAGCGCTACTGGTATTTGACGAAGGTTACTTTTTTTGTTTCATTGCAGTTCAATTGCCTTTTATCAAAAGTTATCAGAAAGTAATGGCAATGAAATGCGATAAGTTGTGCGTTTGTCGTTTTTAAGGTGAAAAATATTACAAAAGTTAAACGCGTTTAACCGCAAAATGATTTATTTTAATGCGTTCCGGTGGCTTTTACTGTAAAGTAGGTATGGTACAATGTCGTAAGCGGTTGTGGTATTCATGAAGTTTTACAGAGGTCTGAAAAAAACAATGGCAGAAATTTCGTCGGGTACATTTTCTGTAGTGCTATCCATCCTCAGCTCAGTCGGAAAAACCGAGCAATTTTCCCAATCTGTGGGGTGTGAACAAATTGAAAGGACCGTAGGTAGTTCCAATATTCAGAGACCTCCATTCAAAACTGCAATGTGTTTCTAGTCCTCGCGGAAGTTCTTTTTGCCAGTTTTTTTTAGCAACATGGGGAAAGTAATTTTTGCAACATGCAAACGCGATGACCAAGTGAGAAAATGATGGTAATAAGGTAACGATCTAAACAGACCCAAGTTATTTAGTATTCTGTTCTATGCGTTTCGCCATTTTTCCTGATTTGTTAAATTGCCTAATAGCGCACTATTCCTAATTCCCTGGATTTTCCCCTCTACCATCTAGCCAAGTGAGAGTCCTCCCACACACACAAATCAAAAACTACTTCTTTTAAAGTTCCCTGCTATTTATGGGATAAAACCCGCCCCGGTTAAGTTGGCTCCAAAAATTCTTACCCAAAACTTCGCTTTCTGGTAAGTTCGCCCTTCACCACTGGCATATGCAAAAAATTGCTATACACTGATTATTAACGAGCTCCTAACGAATGTATAATTGTGCTGTGTCTGCCCGTCTGTCCGTTAGCACCGATACCTCGGAAACGAGTTGACCGATTACAATGAAATTTTGCAGGTGGATTCTTTATCAAATTTGTCGAGTTCGTGAATTGGAAATGTAGGACATCACCGTTAGTTATGAGCAAAACTGCACGAAATTCCAGCTGGGCATAGCTTTAGCCATATAATACGCAATGTCAAAAGTTGAGTCTACTCGATTCAACATTCACAGTGCCCTTTTAGTATATCGATCATTTATGAACCGATTTGCACTAAATTCAAACTGGGAATAGCCACTACCATATAATATGCAATGTAAAATGTTAAGGCTTTAAGAATATGCAACAAATTCGTTTTAAAACCAGGTGTTGGGTTTTTTAAAAAATGCTCGTACACGTCTATCATTATTTTTTCTTGCACATTTTTTGCACTAAAGAGAAAATATGCAGGGTGCGTCCAAAAATGTAGGTATGCACCTAAAATTAATTTTTTTTTACCCCGAAAGAGTTAAAGATAGGTATAGGATATGCTACATAAATTATGCATAGAATTTGACACAGAATTCAACACCTGATTTTTAATTTAATTTGCTCCATATTTTTGCCGCTCACTTAGTGGTTCAGGGCCAGTTCCATACAAATGTGATAAAGGGGCTAGTCTCATCTTTTCCCGACGTCGCGTCGTGCCGATGCTGTTTCTAATTAGGTCCGCCACGGAGTTAAACCAGGAGGGGGTTAAAATTTGTTTACAAATTTAATCCAAAATTGCGCCATGCGCCATCTTAAAAACCGGCTGTCAACAAGTTATAGGCTGAAAGTTTAATCAACCCTTCCTCAATGCTAGCTCGCTCTACTGTCTCAAAGAAAATGATTCATGGTCCAGAAATAACAGATTCTGTTTTTATTAAATTGAGTTGTGCCCGGTTTTGCCAACGATACCACCAATACCGTTTCTGTTGAGTTAATAAAGAAGGGAATTTTTGAAAAATGGTTACAAATTCCAATACGGAGAATGAAATTAATTGTGATACGAGGTACGTAACTCCCAAGTGAAATATTTTGGACCCTCAATATTGTTTGGAAAAAAATATTTGTTTTGGTTTTCTCTACCCCTCAATTATTACCGCTTTTTTAAGAATAATCAAATGCGCTATTGTTTGCGTTTTGTCCGTTCGTCCGTCCGTCTTGCCGGACCCACTTCTGCGGTTTTGAACTACTTTTAGGAGAATTCCTGGAATTTTTTGCAATTACTAGCCTATACCTTGAAGGTGTGCCAGGCGCCCCTTTTTATCTTTCATTGCATTCTAATTAAAGATCTCAACAAAAGGAACTACCGCCCTTCTTTGTGTTGTACCAACCATAGTTCTCATCCTCTACCCCTTACCGTGATGGGATATAATTTCTTATCTCAAGAACAAATTGTCGGGGGAAGGTACTCACAAAGGGCGATTGGGACCATTGGTTAACTTTAAGAGCGAATATCTCGAGAACGGTTTGTTGGAGGAGAGTACTCACGAGGGCAAAATTAATTATTAATAATTTTTTCCAAACTGTGCTTAATTTGCCGAAGTAACTTAGCACAATCGATTTTCTGCGTGTAATTCAAAACCAAAGCCAGAAAACGAACCGACAAACACAATTTAGAACAAATAATCCATTGATATACGTGTACGAAAGCTCACTGTTATTACAATCGACAAAATAAAAGCTTGAACTTATTATGAGTAATATTTGTTTGGTGGAATGTTCTTGAAACCTTGACTCTTTTTCAACTTAAAAATTTTCCTTCTACAGAATTCAACAGGAAATGCTCCCGTTACAGAGATACCGGAGGGGTCTCAAGACGTCTCAAAGGAAGGGAAAGTTATGGAAATCCCTTTGTATTAACCTTTATAATATTATCATGAATGCAATTGCTGCAATTGTCAATGTAAGGTTTTTAGCGCATTTTTTCAGAATTTAAAAAAATGTGCTAATGTTTCCGTTCTGCCCGTCCGTCGGTCCAAACCTAGGTCCAGACCCACTTCTGCCGTTTTGAACTACTTCTAGGGGAAGGATCCTAGAGTCCTGGAATTTGTTGCAATAGGTACACTATACCTCGAAGGTGAGACGACTATCAAATTTAGTTGGGGGGGGGGGGGCACAAATTATTTCCCGAGAAACATTACTTTTACATGGGACTATCAAGGTATTCTAATGAAAGGTACTTCTCCCTCTCGAGCCCTTATCGTGATCGGTTATAATTTCTTATATCTGAAGTTTGTCGGAGGAGGGTACTCACAAAGGGCGATTGCGACATCTGGAAGAAATATATCCATTGATGAAATCAATATTATAAAAGCGAACATCTCGAAAACGGTTTGTCGGGGGAGAGTACCCCCAAAGGCCAAATGAATCGTCTGGACGAGAAATATCTATTGATGAAGTGTTTCACAGGAAGGTAAACATCGATAAATATACCATGGCACTATCTTATAACTCAACTATGTACTAAGCTATTTCGGTTCAAAAAATGCGCTTTGTGGGCAAATTAAGTTTTGAAGTATGGTTATTAAGGTCTCATTTGATAACAGAGGTATCCGTCGCCCAATTCTTCGCTAATTTTGTGGAAGAAATAAATGAGTTTGTTGTCAAACTAGATTTGGTGCTCTTCAGATCTGGGTCGGTTTTTCATTTACACACAGCACAAATTTATTCAGTAGCTGCTGTAAGAAAAAGTAGCACTCAGGGCCAGAGACAAATACCACGCTACAAGCGCTCCATCGAAACAGGTTATAAATGAAAATCTTAATTACCTTGGGATTTCAATAACCCATTCCAATCTTACACCACGATTTCACACATACACGTACAAGAAAACACCAACGCCAAACTGAATCGCCTCGGAACTTCCATTTCTGTATTACATAACACTTAAACTTTTCGACTCGAACTCGACTACTCAATCTAACACGACGTACTTAAAATCTCTTAATTCGCCAACTAGCTTTCTTTAATAAATGTATAACTACACAAACTGACTGTCTTTAGTACTTCCCAAAACCGAGAAGCCGACAGCACGGCTCCAATAAATGGGCCCAACTCCCCCAACGGCCAAAGAACACGGCGGCGGCGGCAACCCCGACTTCTCACACACACACGGTGTGTGTATTCTTTAGTTAAAATACGCAAAATCCTCCTATCTAAAACCCCCCGCATCTGCGACATCCGTTTACAAAATTAATTAACTTATCCATGACCGGAAAACAGCATTAGATACATTTTTCATATATTACGGTAATAATTTCGATGTAAGTATTGCATTATAACATGAAATTGCTTTACAATTAAATAAACAAAATAAGCAAACTACAATGCGGCTATAAACAAAAATTAACCATCGCACTTAAATGAACACAAAGACTTATATTGTGTAAATGAGAAATTTCAAGGACTATAAATGTAAGATATATCGGAAGTACCATCACCTTTTTTTGTAAGAAATTTGCGAATAGTAATGGTAATTCTTTTTATAGAAATAACACAAATGGTCGAAATTCGGTTTGAACTGTACCATTATTCCACCAAAAAACTAATCAATACATTTTCTCTATCACAAAGGACAACAAATCATTCATATATCTAAACTTAATAAATTAATACCCATTGTAAACAATTCTTAATAATTTTTAACTAAATGTATAGGTTTTAAACAATCGTGACGAGAGATTGAGCTCTTTCAAAACGAGGTCTAAAAAATAAGATGCAATGAAAAAAGGTTTTCGTCTTAGGGCGAGTAATTTTAACGCATTTTCCATGGATTGATCAGTCAGTTTCCGAGAGGTCATGTAATGGACTATTTATGTGTGCAATGGAAAATAAGATATCTTATAAATAAGAAACACTGCACAGTTTGCGCATGCGCATATCTGATTTTTACAAAATGCGATGTTTGTCTTTACAAAAACGAACTAAATATCTTGAAAACCGTAGGAGTAGTTAAGGCCTCGGGCGGATGGACGGGCGGAGAAGGTGGCCATAATCTGAGCCTTTCAACATAAGTTGGAAAATGCGCTAAAAAGAGCATCCAATATTAAAATAAATCTTATCAGCTTATTCTACACTACCAAAAAGTAACGGGAATCAAAGAAATCCCCTAATTGTGTAATTCAGAAGACGCCCCCTAGGAGACAAATGTTTGATCAAAATTCCGTTTACGCTCAGATTCTCATAAGATTCAAGTCAGATCAGCATCAGCGTCAGTGTATCTTTTAACAGAAGCAGGAGCTTCTATAAGAAAGTGTAGGTACTATTGGCCAAGAGACATTCTTGCTTTTTGTCCACCGGTCGGAAAAAAGTCATTTCACCCTATGAGAGGGGGTTGTCTGCTCTATAACAATTAATTATATTTCACCAATTCGATCGAATTAAAAGACCGATTATCGAAAAATAGTTAATGCCTGTATCTTATCGATTTATCAATTTTACGAAGCACAACATAAATTAACTTTTGTGAATTCCTCCACTATTTGTTTACGGATTTCCCTTACTACGTCAACGTTGCGCTTCTAATTCTGGAAATCTACAGCAATATCTACATCACACAATGTAAAAATAATCTGCAACGCGATACCAATATTTAATTGGCCGTAACCCCCAAATCAATCTCAGCTGAGGTTGCCACTTTTAATTGTTTCAACCGGTAGTTCACAAGTCCATTATCAATTTTGTACTTTTTAAATTAAGCGAATCTGACCAATCGTTTGAGAACGATTAATCACCGCTTGTGTTGCGGAAGTTTAAAGGTATATTTACGGGAGCTTTTAAGATTAAGCTTTAGGGTTGGTTTCCGTAATAACGCGATGCCGTGGGTTTCATATCGGAAACTTGAGATTCCCGCAAGGGAAGCCTACTTACCTACTCGTAACCGTTAGTGCAATTTATTTCAGATCGACGTTTTTATGCTTGACCTGAAATTGGTCAATATTCGCCACTCAATCATAATTAAAAAGCTCGCGCGAGCAATAAATAATTGAAATGACAATTGGGGTTATATTTCTACAGAAACTAACTGTGCTGGTTTTGACTGAAGGAGGTGAGACATGGGGGGATTAATTTGAGTGTAAAGAACCCCACGAAATGTCGTGTGGTTTCGTGGCCAAGGACAACCACTAGCTGCATTAGAGCTGCATTTTATAGCGCTTCCTTGCTTCTAACGTCGCGCCGTTGTATTTACATCCGCATGATATGCGTGTGCGTATTATGTGTCTTTTAAGCCACGAAAAACACGCCTGGCTAGTCGGCCGGATATCGAAATTTGCCGCTCGTACGCATTGAGATAACGATAATGCAAGGTCCGAAAATAGGGTCACCGGACGTCAGATTTCTATACCGAATCGTACCTATCAATGTTAGCCTATTAGAACGGATTAACATTTTTTTTCTACGAAAATTATTTAACAAACTTCACGTTTGTCGATTACATTTTTCAGGTCCACTGCTGTTAGTGGAATGTACCATGAATAATTGCATACCGAAAGACGTTACTCTATGCGTAAGGGTCAATAAAACAACCACGCAAGAATTGGTGAATTAGCTTCATTTATTAAGCTTAATTTGAAGCTTTGTTGTTTTGATTGCGACAATGCAGATACTTCGTTAACGAGGTCTCATTATTTTAACTTTTTAACAAGGATATAGGAAAATTGGTAGGTTGAGAAAGTCTCCCAAACTTACTTGGTCACAGCGTCAAAAAAACGATGTCGGTACTTTTATGCTTGGCATCTCTTTTATCTTAGGTTTTTATAGGTGCGGAAAGCCGCCCATAATGTCAAATGTATAGCTGTTTTACGAGCTTTCCACAGTTATTAAATAACATTCCATATGTATTCTTTGCATGACTTTCTGTTATTATTAAATATTTTATTGTTACTTAGAATGGAAAATATCACGTTTCGTAAAAGTGCTGGGGTAACCTTGACATTGGGAGGTAAACATCGGCCAGGTGAAAAAAATTGTAGGTCCGTGAAGTAAAAAGTTTTCTATTTATAGTTGTAATTTTGTGCTCATTGTGTGCCACCTTTTTGCATAATTTCAATTTTGTGCCGTTTTTGTTTTTGAGTTATTAAAATTTGAGATATTAGGGCAATTAACTTTTATGGGTTAATTTTGCACTTTGTGCTATTTCATATGCCTACACATGATTTTTAATTTCAAAACGAACCACCCACTGTATTTTACAATTTTGATGCGACTTGATAGAGGGAAGTTTTAATGGAAGGTTTACCTTAGTTCACATTCACCCCAGTACCCCTAGCTACCGCCACTTTAAAATTATAATGTGCATCTCCTATCGAGTGACACTTCATGTTAAAGGCCATACGGAAATGCCCCTTAAATCAAATAGGGATGGTCTGATTATGAATTAATATTTAAAAAACCAAAGCAAATACAAAATAAATGAATTTTACATTTCGCGTTTTTAACGTGTACAATTAATTTAATAAAATACTAAAAATGGTTTCCACTAGTGCACAGACCACAATAAAATCTGTGTTAAAATTACCAAAAGTGTTTCTTGTAATTTGTCTTCATTCGTGTATTATTTTGTGTCTATTAACTCTTAAATATTCTCAGGTGGGGTCTTATACCTACACTACCGTTTTAAAAAGTACCCAAAGAAAGATATCAATCTGGGTCAAGTTCAAGTCAGACAACCGTATTGGTCATCCTACGCCACCCCCTCTGATAATCCATTTACCAGGAGACCGATTGAGCCACTGCCTAGCAGCCAGAGCATAATGTAGCGAAGGTCCATCTTGCTGAAAGTGAAAATGTTCTTCGTCTGACAGTATTTTCCCATTGTCGTCCTCTTGAATCTCGACTCTCCATAGATTGTATGATTAGAGGTTTGTCCCTATTTCCATTTTTCTTTCGAGGCATATTAGCCCAATAATTTGATTCCCAAGAATACCTGCACAAACATTCATGGTATGCAGAAATTGGGTGCGATCTTTTCGAAACAAGCGTGGATATTTCTTAGGTTTCAATGAATCGATTTTATCTAACTCGAACAACAAAAGCAAAGTAGCAAACACAGAACAATCAAATAACAAATAGTAAAAAAAACAACAACAAAAAAGATTTTTTAGAAGGATTTAAACATTATTTAAATTAACAACTAATAAGTTGATGATAAACGTCAATTGTTCTGTCGTCATTTTTTTAGGATACTTAATGTAACTGTAGGTGAAAATGTATCAAATTATTTTGTATTTGCCTTGATGGTTTTTAAAATTAATTTATAACCAGACCATCCAAATTTGATTTTGTGCATATTTTTGTAAAGGGAATTTTGTAATGCGTCATATTACAATTTTAAAATGGTGGTAGCTAGGGCAATTGATATTCAAAAAGATTCAAGTGATTCAAAACATTTCAAACAAGATTGAAAAAAGTTCAAATAAAAAAAAAATATAAAAAGTTTATGAATTTTTAATTTTTTTAGAAACCTTAGTTGAATCTATTTAAATAAATATTACATTTTTTGGACTTTTTTATTGTTATATTTTCGAAATTAGTTGATTTATAGTTTTTATGAAAAAATTATAAAGGATGTTCCATTTAAAGAATAAGGTTAGGTCCGATATTTTGAAAACGGCTGATTATTCATCAATCATAAACATGATTTTTGTAATAAAAATTAAAAATTTGTAGTATCTCCTTAAATATAGGAGCATTCTGAAGACTTTTCTATTTTCTCCCGTATCTCTTAAGCGAGCTAATATGTTGCAATTTTTATTTTGCAGTTTTAAGTTTGACTTTTTTGATGGTGCGAAATTAAAAGAATTTGGAACCAATAACAATTTCCAGATAACCAACAAATTGTCACTTTAAACAATCCTGACATTTATAGTTCGCCATGGAGACCTAGATGTCAGGAATAAATTTAATGTATAAAATGCAACATTGGAAAATAATATTTAATAAATGTAACGGACGATCAAAACTGAGTAGCGGTCGAGTCGCCTTTGGAAGTTAAAGGTTAGTATGATTTCCCACGTAAACAAAAATTCCAAAGGTGACTTGACAGCAACTCATTTTTAATCGCATAGTATAACAAGTGATACATAAAAAATTAAGAAATGTTAGGCTCTTTTCAAAAATGCCACAATATATGGGGTGATCCGTATGAAAAATAGTAGTAGTTTAGGGCTTTATCGATGAAGTGCTCCATTTATTTTTAGTGTTCTAAGGCAAGTATATAAGAATGAGACCCAAAAATTTTATTTAGTATGGTTTCTGTAGGCTATCGATTTCGACGTATCATAGTCATCTTCAGGCCGAGCGTCAAATTGAGAAAATTACAGAAATCAAGGTGTAGCGATTGAAGATCATGTTTACCAGTTGTTAAAATGGAGTAATTAAATTAATTAAAATGTTTAAAACGGTATAAAAATCATGGTCGGGCATGTCAATATATTAATTTAAAGTGAGGTTATGGTTGCTGTTCTGTAGTTTTGGGGCTTTACAAAAAAACAAACACCCAGTATAAAAACTGTCAATCGCGATGGATTCTACAAAAAAGTGTCCAAACTCAATTATCTTTAATTATAAGCAAGTTATAAAGTAGAAAGAAATCGACTAAATTTTTAAAACACCCCCTAGCGGCCAAACGATTAGAGATAGTTGAATTCTGTTTGTACCAGTGATTTTCTCTTTAAAATTGAGCTCAATACACGTAGGTCCATTTTTTCTTCATAAACATAAACGGTATTTCCTTAAGAAGAAGTTGATTTTGGAACCCCTGTATATCGGAAATAACCGTAAGTGCATTGAATTCCAGACGTGTTCGAAATTTTTTCTCTAATTCGGTGATAAATAATCAATGCTCTCCAAATTTGAACAGAAATCGTCGTCTTGATGAGGTTATCAGAAATGCTTCAAAACAGCAGAAGAAGGATCTTTTCGATTTTCATCTTTAAAGGTTGAAAAAGTAGGTTTCTTTAAAACTGACACACTGTCCCTATATCTATTTCTATTCTTGTCAATCTATCTACGGTAGGGGTAATTGTTTTAAATAGAAGAGACGGGCGTAAATCGTTGCTTATTTGGTGATCGTTGTTTTGTTTCGTAGACGCTTATTGTTTTGGTGATTGTTAGTTTTGTCGTTATTTGAGCGTATAATTGGAAAGACAGCCAGTCTTTCTAATTGTAAAGTTCTTGTTATAGAAGAAAGTTTAGTTGAGTGCTATGAGTATTAAAAGTAAGTTGTCGTGATAGAAGTGAATGCTTTAAGTCGAATTGAAGACGGTTATGAAGAAGTTATTTTTCAGTGCCCATTAAAAGAAGTTTTCTATCATTAAAGCGCCAAATATTATTCAGTAATTACAACGAACTCAGTGTCGTCTAAATCGTGGTTCAAGTGCTATAGTGAGTGAATTTTGGAAGAATTTTCACCTGATGTTTTGTGTTAATACGCCTGTTTGAAAATCTCAGTACGACCGGATGCAATATATAGGGTGTTCTATTTAAAATAAGACAGTTGGTGCCTATCAATTTCTAGGATATCTAGACTTAAAAATATTTTAGATAAATTCCACATTAGTAGTGTTAAATTTTCAAAATTTTACAGACATAGATATCCGGCATTCATGGTGGGACACCCTGTAGTAAAAAACCTCAGTTTGCCTCTTAGAAAAAGAATTCCTATACCTCGAAACGTATGGTGCCCATTTGGGAGGGAGGAACTGTTTGTAGTTTAAAATAATGCTAAATTTAAGTTGCTTTTTACCTTGTCATATAAATTTTTGATCCAAACTTCATAAACAATAGATGCGCCCCAGGTCAAGATATGCAGCGACTGTTCCCCTTTGTTAACTACTCATGGCTTTACGTATAAGTATATATTTTTCGCTGATTGAAAACTACGTCCATCAAGAAATGCTGCACGGCTATTCTCACAGAACCAGAAATGTGTACCCGTTTAAATCATTTTGAAAAATTATAGGCTCGAAACAGGTCCCGTTACTACATGGCAAAATTAAGCTTTCCTGCAACATGGCCCATGAAAAAATAAATAATATATGTCTGCATGGCAAACCCCAAACTTTTAAATACTAATGGCACAAAAAAGGACTGCCCTATGTAATTTAGTTAATTAAAAGGAAACGAGGAGACCAAGAAAGAAGTAAGCAAACGCTCACTTTCTTTTGTGAATTTATTAAATATTGAAAAAGAAAATTTACCAATCCACAACGATTATTAAAAACTTTAGTTCACGCAAATTCATTAATAAATACGAATATTAATGCAAAGTCCCCAAAACGCTATCATTACACGATTCGGGTAATGAAGGCCTCATAAATAATTTGCAGTCGAATTTCCCTTTCGAACTTCGAGGGTCTATCCGGAATATGAAAGCCATTGCAGACTAATTTTACGAAGTTTTATAAATAATAGATAGGGGCCAGTTTGCATGGCAGCTTCGTGGTTTTGAAATACACGCATCTCACGCAGGAACGATTTGCGTGAGCGATACGATATTTTGATAACACAGCAAAAGCCCTCTTGCAGAATGCGTAACGTATATAGTGACTATTTTTACTATACCTACATTTTCGATGGGTCGAATACGGAAATATTGAGTTATTGGTTTTTAATCGCGCGCGCGAGGGTAATTTATTATGGCCGAAAATTGATATTGATCGCAAAGTTTCGCTATTTTCGTCGTCAATCAATCGAAATGCGCCCCAACGTAAATCGGCAATAATGAGAGTGAATAATTTAATTTCTTTTTATATTCACTTAAGTTTTGTGCGTGACATTACATTAGTTTTACCTGCACCACCTACTTGTTTCAGTATCCACTCTACAATTATCCTGCTTAAAATTTTATTGCAATACATCAACAACGACATGTACAACAACATTAAGGTCATTTTTCATGTCTTTCCTTCACGCTTTTCGGATGTACTTTCCGTTTGTGAAATATGGCTACGGCTACCAAATAATATGTTGGATAAAATTAAATCCGCAGCTCAAAACAAAAGGTCTTCCCTTATTTTAACGAAACGTGGTGAAAAGGGTTCTTTGACAATACTTCACGGTAAGAGATCTGACTTTCCACCTTTCTCGATTGCCTTTAACTTTTTTTTTTCCAGAGTAATCGTTCGAGTTCTTCCCAAGTCGTGGCCTAATTTTACTTACAAATAGGAATTTGTTTCATACCTTAAACAAATAAAGTAAAATATGGTAGACAAAAGGAAATTTTGGAAACATACATCTTTCTTATGGCACTTGAAGAAATGCGATAACTGACTAATCAATTAGTTGAAGTGCTCGCTTATAAAGCACCAAAAATTAATAAGGGATTTCTTCTTCTTCGTAAGCCATAGGGTTAGCTTTTGTTTTCTTAAATTCATTTTTTTAGGTACCCCTGGTAGATTGTAAAACAAGCGTTTATTTTCTGATTTGTTTAGAACATTTTTGGTCTCTTGTAATTTTTCGGTATCTGTGACCGTTATCCAGGAAAAAATAAAAATCAACTTTCGATAGTTATAGCTAAACGAAAATATAATTTTTAAAAGGTCCAGCAGGCCCTGGCTTTATTTGGATAATATCTTGTTTTTATTAGTTGGCATTGAAAATTGTATCATGTGTTTGCATTACACGATTCATTTGTAAAGTGTACTGTAGAACTATAACACTAACACCCTATATATCGATAACGAAGAGTTTCCCGACCTATGTTTGTATGAATTCTTGATTATAAAATAATCCAACCCCTTCCATATTTAGGAACACCCTGCATATAAGTAGCCTTTTTTTTCCCTTAGTATAGATACTTGTTCCATATTGTATGCGTGTTATTATATCTGCTCTTATTACTGGTTTTGTTACTTCTTTGTTCATTTGACCATCGCTTAAGCAGTCAACCTCGAGAAGGAAAAGGGAATTGGCCTATGTAGTACAGGGTGTTCACAATGAAATTTTCCGAATTTTACTAGTTTTTTTTCTAATTGAACTACCACTATTTTATTCCGCTATTCCATAATTTTTGTGTTTTCTTCAATTTTTATAAGGGACGTCTGTGTCCAAACCTCGTAGTTTTTCAAATTCACCTTTTTAATTCATTTTATTTAATACGAAATAAGTGCAAATATTTAATTTAAGACTTATTAAGAATCAAATAAAACGATGTCAGCATTGACAAATCATAAAGTGAATAGGTTTCAATGTAGACGTTAACAAATGACATCGAAACTAAACTAAAAATACAGGGTGTTTTATTTAGAAAATCAGTTATATATTATTTACACCGGTAAAAATGGGACACCCTGTACATTCAAACAAAATTTCTATAGACGCGCAACCATCTATAGTTGATATTTGCAATAAAGGATTTTTAACGCATTTTTTAAGAATTAAAAAAAATGTGCTATTGTTTGCGTTTTGTCCGTCCGTCCGGACCCACTTCTACCGTTTCGAACTACTTCTAGGAGAATGGTCCTGGAATTTTTTACAATAGGTAGTGCCAGACGGCTCTCAAATGTCGCTTTCTAAAAGGGGGGCCCCCCCACCAATTATTTCCTGAGATGCTGTGTTTAAAAGTAAAACGTGCATAACTTACATACGACAACTAATTGGTCTCAGATTTTGCATACGCATGTCTTTATTGGTGCCAGTTAAACATTACAAAATGGGGGGGGTTAACCCTTCATGGTAAAAATTAATTCGATCTCTCATTGTATTCTAATTAAAGGTCTCAACGAAAGGAACCGTTGTCTACCCTTCTTTTTGTCCTCTTATCAAAGTACGGAGTGGAGGGGAGGGGGGGTGGAACTAGTTTTACCTTCATGGTACTCTAATGAAAGGTCTCAACGAAATGAATTATTTTAATCAACCATAGCCCTCCTCCTCGACCTCTTATCGTGATCGGGTATATTCCCTTCTACCTCAAGAACCGATTGTCGGAAGAGGGTACTCACAAAGGGCGATTGAGACGTCTGCGAGAAATATATCCATTGGTGATGTCAACACAATAGCTATTTCGGTTAAAAAATGCGCTTTATCTGCAGAAGAGGTGTGCACAATTTATACTTGTTTATATTTTTACTAGTTATGAGCTAGGAAAGACCGACACACTGTTGCGGAACCCTGTATAACATTTTCCTGGTTGTTGTTGAAAGAATCCTTATCTTTTCCAAATCCACAAAAATATTCACACAGGATGCACAGATAATTAATAATCATAAACATCATGTTTAACGTGCGTTATTTAGTATAGGCAAAGTTACGTTTTTGGTAGATAACCTACACGTTAAGTTTAACGTTAGTGATACATCACAGGGCTAAATATCACTATAACTACGCAAACTCTAGTTAACGTTAACCCGCCTGTAGACACTCGGATACTAACAAGTAATTCTTTTACAGTGGAATTCGGAAACATGATTTTCCACACATTCGAAAATAAGATTAACCTTGCAAACTCAAATGACCTTCTAGGTAACCTTGCAAATTTCTTATTATTTACCAGACGTACTCATGAGATCGATAATTTTAAACTTCGCTAATAAAATACTGACCTGCATTACCAAAAATGCGCTTTAATCATGCATATGCTGATTTACAACTTGTTTGTTTAAAGTTTCGGCCCGAAGCTGTAGAAGAAGATAGGAAAAATGAAACATCTCCAGGTTCGTATAACACGCTCGGGGATGACCCCACATCATATGGTAGATCCGTTCCTAAAGTTGTTAATTACACTGCCCCGGTAGATAACATACATGCACACTCTTCGTCTTTCTACGGACCCGCATCTGCTGCCAGCCAGCCAGCCAGCTACCCAGCCCGCCAGTAGCCAGCTAGTCGGCCAAACGGAGAATAAAAGCTACTTTTTTACAAATAAATTTGCATAAATGCGCTCCGCCATCTCATTACAAAAGAAAATGTTATCTGTCCTATAATGACAATTTTTGACAAAAATGAACCCGGTTTGGTTAATAATTTATCAAAAAGAAAATTTGGAGATGCGGTCAAAAAATTCTAAAAGGTACGTCACCGCGCACTGGCGAAGTATAAATTACGAGAATTTTTTAATCCTAATGGGATTTTCGTAAAACCTACTCCACTTATGTTTGGATCAAATCTACGCGGAAAAATCTCACATTTTTTTAAAATTTCGTACCGATTTCATAATGATGTAAAACTACCCCCTTCGCTTATCGCACTACCGAATGATGTACAAGTAAATTGGACAAAAGGCTCAATATTCTTCACTGATTTTATCTAAAAATTCTTCTTTGCCTTTTAAGAATATACCCAAAAACGAAACCACAAAATTAAAAATGAATATTTTTCCAAATACTTTAATTCGGATTTGTGCACACGGATAAGAAAGCAAAATGTATATGTCTTTACTACAGCCCTACAGAAGGGTTTAAACAGATTGTTTATTATTATTAGGTGACAAATTGGGGTTTATGACAAACATCTCCAAATAGGATCATGACAATTCAAATTGCTAGTAATTTATTGCTTAACAGAACCAAGGTCCCTGCGAAAAAATCCATGCCGATATTACAATGGATCATTCTATTAATATGCTTTTTTACCCTTAACAACAGTGTCAGATTTCCAGGTAGAAACTTTTTATTTATTTTATTTATTCTATTTATTTTATTTATTTAATTTATTTAATTAATTTAATTTATTTAATTAATTTAATTAATTTTATTTATTTTATTTATTTTTCAACTGCTCACAATAAAGCAACTAGATCAATATTATCACATACCTATGTGTTTTTTGCTGATTAAAAAGTACATCCATCAACAACGATACCCTCTATTAAAAAAACGCTGTCTCAACTACTCTCATAAAAAAATGTGAAAAGAATTTCAGGTCTTGAATGTTTCTCTTTACAGAGCTTTAGAAACCTTAGCGATTACTCTGAACTAAAGTGTAAAAGGGTTTCAAATGCCCAAAAAACAGTCCAATACTGAAACCTGGCAATGCAATGGTTACAGTTACAGACTCGCCACCAACTTTTATACCGTGGACGGTTCGGGCAAAGAAAATAGATTGCAAATTGAAGGTATGACTGGTGACCGTTCCCAACTGGCTCACGCAATGCATCCGTTTAAATAAAATGTAGTTAATACGAAGGTAAAAACCTTATTTATCACGTAAATCTAAATTGAAACAAAAATTGCATTACAAGCACTTACGATTAAATGTAATTACCATGGTAGATTTTTTTGTAATTACCCAAATTTAGAAAATAGCACTTAATTTTAACGATAGATTTATTTTTAGCTCTCCGCCTTCAATTTTTCGTTTTACCTATAGTAACAGTATAGTTGTGGTTTAGTGAATAATTTACGGCAATTACTTGTAGATTTCTCAGTGATTATCCGAACATTTTAGCCATTTAGCTTAATGTATTTGTCCGATTCCACGTGTCTGAATTTGTCATTCGTATAATGTCGAATGCGTATTCCTCCTCGTCTCGACTGTATCGATCAACATGCAAGGCGAAAATGACGCACACGTACTATACCTTTAGATTGCGTGTTTCAAACGGAAGGTAAAATAAAACAAAGTTCCAAATCACAAATTACGTGTAAAATATATGATATGAAATGGAACGTGTTTGTGGCCGTTCCGATTTTTCTCTAAAATATCCACGTCCGAGTTTAAGTGATTGACTGCCATTTTTGAATCAAATAGCGGGGTAGTTCAACGCACTTTATCATACGTAACGCACCATTAGAAAATAAAACGGTACCTTTACAAATCCCACATTGACGGCTTTTACCCATAAGGCTTTATCGTAAATTCGAAATGGGACGGAAAATTGTTCTAACGGCATTAGATGATCGACTCTAATTGCCAGACGCCGACCCTAACGTGTGGCTAGTTTTGATAAGAGAAATTGTATAATTGAAAATACTTTTTGAATTGTGCGTGCGTTATCTTTAACACAATCGTGCGGAAACCAAAAATGGTTCTGTTATCTGCTGGGTAAACTTCAGAAAGTTCCTATATAGTTAGGGCTTCCTGTCCGCATATTAACCTCCCTGTCGCTAAATCATTTATCTTTTAACAAACACATATAATATATATATCGCCTCGCTATATATACGATAAAGCTACTACACATGCTTATTCGATTGTTAAACGTGGAATTACTTCTCGATATTGCCACTTCCTGTGGATAGAATTTTTATACCTACTTGTGGGGCAGTACAAAGTGAACTTGTACGTATACGGTATACCGAACTTGTTAGGTAACGCAATTAAACGAATGTCATTTTATGTTTCGTTGCCTAAAGTCATCGCCACCGGATAAATAACATATTGCTAAAAATAAAAGTTGTTTTAATATCATTGTCTCATAGCTCTCATTAACTAATTATGCGATAAAAAACAAGTCGAACTCTTTTCACGTCCAATCATTACTAAATTCCTACAAGAGGAATTTTAGCATTTTTATTAATTGGTAGTTGACTTTCAGTGGCTAAGACGACACAGAACTATTCGATCCAGTGTGAAACAATTAGCACTACTAAATTAATTGTACCTATTGGAAAAACCCCACCGTCATACCTGTGGTGGTAAGGACCGATTTCCGAAAATGATCGCATCCATTCGTTCCTTTATACAGAGCTTTCATTTAAAAAAAAACCACCGATTTTAACTTATAATTTTGATAAAAAATCAAAAATTGCAAAAACACGCCCATTTAGATAGATAGGGGGAAGTTTAATGATTATTAGGCCATGGGTTTACCTTAGTGTAGCATCTCCGCACCCCTAGCTAACCCGCTAAAATAATAATAATATGTAACACCCCATCGTGTTTCACATCATTTTAAAGGCCATGAAATTATCTTTACTACAGAAATACCCACAAAATCAAATTTGGATTAATTGTTTAAAATTGTCTCCACTAGTACACAGATAATAATACAGTCTGTGTTGAAATTCTTCACGGGCATTAACAATTTCAATTTACAATTGATGTGTTATTCTGTTTTTTTAGCTCTTGAATAGGTATTGTCAGGTGGAGTTTTCAAATGCCCTCAAAGAAAGAAATCAATCGGAGTCAAGTCGGGGGACCATGGTGACCATTTTATACCAATACCTAAGTGCACATTTTCTTCGAGTAGGAGCATGGCCTCCTCGTCACCCACTTCACTCTCCAAAGATTATGTGACCATAGGGTCTATCACTTCTTTCAATATAATTTCCCTGTTAAGTTTCCTTCTGACAATATCGGCCCAGTAATTTGATTCTCAAGAATGCCTGCACAAACATTGATTTTTGCAGAAATTGGCTGTGATCTTCTTGAAAAAGTGTCATATATCGTTGATATTTTTAGAATGATACATACAGGTGGTTCTATTTTTAAAAAATGAGGTCGGTATCGCTTTTTTTCCTGCCCCGTATACTTATTTTGAAAGCTGAAGATTATTCAACAATAATTGTAAGTAACTTCTATACCTATGTTTAGTTTATGTTTTTAGGAAGCATTTTCCCTTAAAATTTCAGAAAGAGCCGCTCATAAATAACAAAGTAACAAAATCTATTATTTTCACAAAGTGACAGCCGTGAACCGTCCAGCTTCGTTGGTTTCCCTTTTCAGATTCGAGAACGTAAAATAGGTAAGAATCGGAGCTCGCGGATTGGTTCAGAAGGGGCGTTGGTCGCGGTTTGCAGTGGGTCCGTTTCGGGATTTTCTACGCGGAAGCATAAATAACGAAGTAAAAGTGAGACAGAGATACATATAGAGGCAGGCATCAGTCGCCATAGCGTATAGGTCGTCAGTTAGTTTGCGATGACGAAAATTAAATCGCGAAGATGGTTGAAAAGTTTAAAGGAGTCGAGCATCACTCGCTTTTAGAATACAAGACGTTCACTACGATTTTTTTACTGTGGAAGAAGTTATCGCATTTTAAAAAAAAAACGTAAAAAGCTAGTGGAATTACGGTGGCCATTTGTATAGAATAAACATAGTAATTAACTTAATTGCTAGCAATGCTAGCATGCAGTCCCAAAATTTAGAGGTGTTTTTGTATTAATAAAAGACTAGAATTCCAAGAGGGCCGATATAAATTGTGTGTGAGCTATACGAAGTACGGAGTTTTAAATAAAATTCGATCGAACAACGAAGAAGCAAAACAAACTCAGTTCATTGCCGTAGCGCATTGTTTAATTTGTATTTGGCAATTCGTAACCCTGTACGCGCGACCTTGTAATTTTCATATGAACGATATATGAGTGTTTGTGCGACGGCACACTAACTTTGGTGTTGCAACCGAGCTATTAAAAATAGAAAAACCAGTCTCCCACGTCATAAAACATTCTACGCGTACATTACGTGTTGCAAACCGCGCATAAATTCAGGAATTTTGCAGAATTTACGCTATTATCAACAAAGACTCACCTTGACTTAAGAAAGGCTGGAGCAGTTTCAATCCATAGGAAATATTTTCAATTTGCACGGAACGTAAGGCAAATTCATCTCCATATTTCGAAAAATTGTCCAACGCTTCCAGTTTTATATAGCACGAATACGAGGGTCGGCCTAGAGGATCCTGAATCCAGACTATTTCTATGGGAATCAACGCAGCTTTAGGGGAAGACTAATTAGAGGTATTGTAAACATTTGGTTGTTCTATTGTTTTTCAATCGCCGTCAACGCGGAATCTTAAGGGTAACATAATAAATTCAATCTGCTGTTAAATACCTCATTTTGTTTCCATTGATTAAGTAGGTTATATTTAAAAGAAAGACCACTTCTAAATTCGCAATTAGCCAATAAGGTTTTTTATTTTATTGTATGTTTTTACAAAACTTAACTGGGAAGATTAATTTGTAATTAGCCAGATTGGATATCATTTTAGAGTTGTTTACGAAATCCTTCTCATTGACGTTTATCATTTTATTCTAAGTATTAACTATATAACCCCACATTTATAAAAAGCTGGTTTGTGAAGCAACTTATAATACTGGAATCAATATACTCAAACATTTTGTATTTTTGAGTTTTTATTATCAACCAGATCGATACGAGATTTTCTATGTTGAGGCAGGTTAGATGCAATCAGCTTTTCTATGTCAAGGAGTACATAGAAATTAGTTTTGATATCAGCTGGAACTATAAGGTATGTTTTTTCGTTCGAACGGTTCATTTCTGTTAGTTTTATTGTATAAAAAAAAGAGAAAATTGCAACATTGAAGTAGAACCCTGTATCAATTGTAAAAATAATATAACGTAAATTTATTTATTTACAATTAATTATTAATTATTTTCTCTTTTAAAAATCGAACTATTCGCTCTACCGCGATTAAGAGGTGCGTTTTAAATTTCTGCAACGTTTCGTTCTCACTACTAAGAACCGAATCTAATTCCCACTTGGCTAATATTGTGCAACGTTCGGTTGTGCCACGGAGTTAAACGCGAATCAATCTTTTTAGACATTTTTTCTGAAATCGTCCAGTACCTATAGTTCTCTAGCGTGAATCGTGATCAGAACCCGAATGCGTGGAAAAAATCTCCTGGAATGACTCCTACCCAATATTACTTAGTTAATGACAACTACAAAATGGCGAATTATCAACCCAGACGGCCATTCCTAATCCTTCATTTGTTACTGTTTTTCTGCACTTCCAAGTACAAAGGGTTTAGGGTCGTTAATCAACTTTCCACATGAATTGCAAGGCGAATGATATTATGCCGAGTTCGTGGTTGTAAACCGATACCCCTAATTAAATGACTAACTATGAGCTAAATTCGCGCTAACTTGTCCCAACGACTTCCTATATCGATTAAGAAAAACAATGCCGCCTTGAATTGGAATACTCAGCACACCCTGTAAATCGCTTCTATGGTATGTAATGTCCACACTACTCTACCCTTAAAATCCCAAAAATTCTAATTTCGAAAAAATGTAAATGCAACTTTACAGGTACCCTTACAATACTAATGGCCGTTTGCACCGACAAACTTAAGCGTAGCTTAGCTTAAGCGTAGCTTAAAATCCATGGCAACGACAACGATTATTGAGACAATGGTTGCCGTGGATTTTAAGCTACGCTTAAGCTAAGCTCCGCTTAAATTTGTCGGTGCAAACGGCCGTAAGCCTGAGGTGCATTAACAAAATTAAGCATTGCTTAAAGTTAAGTCGAACTTAAAATCTATGGCAACGATTATTAAGACAATCGTTGCTATTGTATTTAAATTATGCTTAACTTTAAGGGATACTTAATTTTGACGGTGCAATTGGCCCTAAAAGTTTCCTATTTAAATATTATTAACGAACTCCTAAAGCGAGTTCATAACTCGCGAACCGTTTCGAATTTTCCAATTCTGTTTTCAGTATTATGTAATGTATTATCATTACCCAAGGAAAAACTGATTAAATTATCAGAGACCCAGGACTCCGAACCCAAGTAAGTGATCCGGGCACAAGTATCCTGACGAAAAATAAATATTTTATTGCTGAAATCTATTGCTAATTTGATGTAAGGACCTACGTCAGCGGTATAAAATAAATCAAATTCTTAAGTATGTATGAATATGTGCCCAGTACTGAACCGCAACTTGGACCAGAAAACAAACCCCAAGCTATAGCTAGAAGTAGAAATAATTTACTTAACTACCCGGTATAACATGAAGGGATGCTATTGCTGTATTAAATTTAACTTTAGTTATATTTTGATGCATTTTATTATTACTTACTTCGTAGAACTTCATACTGGGTGAAGATTACTATAATAAAGTTGATGAGAGCAATGAT
The DNA here is from genome assembly GCF_008802855.1 of Photinus pyralis. Classification (NCBI taxonomy): domain Eukaryota; kingdom Metazoa; phylum Arthropoda; class Insecta; order Coleoptera; family Lampyridae; genus Photinus; species Photinus pyralis. The sequence continues at coordinate 6,861,676 of NW_022170511.1, forward strand.
GCTTTAATAGATTTTAATTGTGCATATATGGTGATATGCCCCATACCGTCGGTAGCATTCATTTTGAACTTCCAAACAATATTATGCATAACATTGAAAAGTTCCAGTCGTAATCTCGACGGGTGATAATTCCATAAAAGCGTATGTCTGTGTTTGGCATTTTTTTGTAATGTTAAAGCGTAACCAGTAGCTATCCACAAAACGATACGAAGACATTAATCAAAGTATAATTAGATCGTTCGCTGTTTTATCGAAACGACAAAGTTCAAAAGTCAAAAGTTATGTTTCAATAACCGATAAAATAGAAAAACTACAAGTTTAGAAAACGCCGAAAATGCGAAGTGCCAACGCATAAGAACAAACATAATCTTCCACTTCCAAGCCTTATCACTGTTATCAGTCAGTGATACCGTTAACCAGACGATTGCACAAAGCAACTTAAACACAATTAGTGATTTACGTTAAAGTGATTTTTTCAAAAGCGCGTTTCGCTAATTCGCTACCTTTACACTCACCTTGAGTACTAATTTTAGTTAGATCCACTCACCTTGCCTACGATCTTGCTCATAATTTATAAATAACACAATCGAATAGACGCACTTCTTGCACGTAAAAGGTCCTTGTGCAAATTTCGCGAACTTGCAAAATTCTACAATTGACTTGCGATTCGAAGTGCGCAACTTGCACAGCCCGTCAATTTATTATAAATGTACGTAAATCACCAATAAAAATGTAAATGCAAAAAAAAGTGTAAATTAATTGATTGCACGGCTTGTTATCGGCAAATAATTTGACGAAAGGAATCGAACTTTGTCTAAATTAATTCGTCATTATATTGCAAAATGAAAGGCGGCACGTGTCACTCGCGAATACGCCAAATACCGTTAGTTTAGCGACCTACGATAAGGACAATGCCCATGGCGTCAGCAGATCATGACCACCACAATATTGCAAATCGTGAGATAGGCAAATATCCCGAAGTATGTGTGCAAAAACCGAGTAAGCGCGAACTTGAAGCAGCTGTTTTGTAAAGCGGGTGTTTCTGATTCGCGTCCACCATTCGCGGATCCGCGATTTGTCGGTCTACAAGGGAGGCTGCGTATCCTTGGAGTCCTGGCCATGTTTTGTGAGAATTTGTGCAGTTTTTCTCGCGTTTGGGTGGTTTTTTTGTGCGCGTCTTGGAGTTATTCGCAAATTACGCCTACGTCATTCGACGCCCTTGGAAATAAATTAGTTTCTATTAACGAATTTCGCCAAGTACAAAGTCGTGTAAAAAAGTTGTTTTAAAATCGCTCGATATACCTAATCCAAATTAAAAGAGCGATTTGGAAAAACACCCCCGAATTGGATTTTGAGTTGCAGCGACGCGACGGAGAAGTTGGAACGAAAAGCCACGCGCGGAAATTTGTAAAATTCCAACTAGGAATGACGCCAATAATTTATGTCAATTACAGCGAGTAGCTTAAATTCCGATTTTAAGTTGCAAAATTATACTAAGCATTCCATTTCACCCCTTCAATTTTTTTGATTTATAACCAAATAGTAATTCCAAAATTTTGATTCCTAAATTGCCTAAATGCCTTGGATCAAAACAAAAGTTTTAGCCCGATTCGCTTTTTTTTTAAATTCGGTAAAAAAAAGTGCAAAAATGATTTTTCTGTTTTCTGTGAAAACAAATAGATTTTTTAATGCGCATCAAATTGCTTGTGTGATAATTGTGTCAAAAGTGATAAGATTGTACCTAAAGTATATACAGATTGCCTAACTAAACTTATATTGCGATTTGTAAATGACGCCAATCAAAATATTACAAAAGTTTATTTTCGTTGGAATTCTAAATTTCAGTGCAATCAGAAATTTTTCAATGGGTTAGGAAAACCCTTGAAGTTTTCAGTTACATTTCTAAAGAGAAATTTCTCTGAAGCACAAATTAAGGGAGAAGTAAGCTGTGTAAGTGAAATGTGCATACAATATTAAAATCACTGTCTCAGGTAGCCCAGAATAAGTGAGCATGGTCTTTTTCTTATCAAAACCGTTTCAGTTTAGTTAGCAACTAAAACTACCGTACATTTCATAATTTCCTTGGAATGCCAATGCTTTACAGTAAAATCGGAAATTCAGAAAATTTCTTTGAAGGGAAAATGTAAGTGGAATATAAGCATCATTTACAAGAACGACGACTTGCTGCTTTCTTCTCCTAAACCATAGTTGAATTTTGCCTAAATATTAAAAATACCCTGTTTCAAACATTGAAAAATAAGCGAGCATATTTGTGAAAATTTTTATTTAGTTGACTAATATTACCGTCATTTCCTTGGGATTCCAATGTTTTAGTGAAATCGGCAATTTTTCAAGTTCTTCGATGAGTTCCGCATTTTTAAAAGGAAATTTCTTTCACACACAAATGAAGGGAAAAGTAGGCTTTGTAAGTGAAATTTGAATCTTTTATCTTTTATAATATGTTGTTGCTGAATACCATTTCATAATATGGCTATTTCTATTTTTAAGAAAACTAAGTGCTATAGTGTGCTTTAATTAAAGTATCCTTACACTGCAATATTAATGTTTTAGGCAGCAAATAATAAGTGAATAGAGAGTTTTTCTAAGGAACACCTTTTCAAGTTAGGTACTTCATCGTAGAAAATTAAAATAACCTTAAATTTAATATTTTCCTGAATTACTTTCGGATTCCAATGTTTTAGTAAAATTGGAAATCCGTCAAGTTCTTCAATGGGTTACGATAACTCCTGGTATTTATTGAAGGTTTTAACTTACTTTCTTTGTAGTACAAATAAAGGGGAAAAGAAGTTATGTACTTCAATGAAATACACATCTTTTATAAGAAGACGTCTTGGTTGTTCCAGCTTTTGTAATTCTTTGAAGAATCGTTAACAACGCCCCGTGTTAGACAGCGAAGAAGAAGTGGGTAAAGAGGATTTTTTCTGATGAAATCCATTTCAATTTATCTCTCATAATGTGGCTATTTTTTAAGGAAGCTAAAGTTATCGTAAATGTAACACTTTCCTTCTTATATTTTAATGATTTTAGAAATCCTTTAGGTTCTTTAATTAGCGATGCAACCCAAGGGTTTATCGAAGTTTATACAAATAAAGGGTGAAGTAATAAATATGCATATTTTATAAAAAGAACTATTCATTAATGTGCTACATTTGTAGTTCCTCAAAGCATCATTCCATTTTTTCAAATTAAATGCCTTAATATTGAAAACGTTCTATTTTTATGCAGTAGGTGTAGAAGCTTTCTTTGAAATACAAATGATGGCAAAAAAGTTTAGTAAGTGAAATACGCATCTTTTAAAAGAACAATTCTACATTGCTGCTACTTTTGTTCATACCCCGTTACATCCACAAAAAAGTAACTGTTTGGTGTGGTTTATGGGCTGGTGGGATTATTGGTCCATATTTCTACGAAGATAATCTTCGGCAGAACGTGACAGTGACAGTCAATGGAGAGCGCTACTATAGGTCCATGATTACTAACTGTTTCGTTCCACAATTGAACGGTGCTAATGTGGAAGAGTTTGGGTTTCAACAAGCAGGCGCAACATACCACACAGTGCGCGAAACAATCAATTTATTCCAGGAAACGTTCGATGAGCACATAATTTCGCATCTTGGACCTGTGAATTGGCCTCCACGATCTTGTGATATCACATCTATGGATTATTTTCTGTGGGAATATGTGGTGTCTACGCCGTAGACGTTGGACCACTTTCAAATTAACATTCGCCGTGTTATGGCCGATATACGGCCCCAGCTACTTGAGAAATTGGGTAGAGACTGGGACTTCCAGATTACGCTTCATTCGAGCTACCCGCGCGGCGCCCATATGCGAGAAATCTTAATTAAACACTAATGGCACAAAGTATCATTAGTCCAGGCTATATAATATTTTTTTACAAAAAATTAGTGCGAAAAAAAGTCATAGGGGTTCGAAATTTGGAGGAACCATAACTTGTTTAATTATAAAAGAAGATAATTTTTTTGGCCTGCAAAGTTGAACCGTTTCCAAGATATCACGATTTCTGAAAAAAAAACACCTCTTTTTCAAGGGGATGTGAACAATCTATTTTTTTCATCGTACAGAGGTGCGCGGGGTAGCAAAATTTTCTGGAAGACTTATATTTTAATAAACAAAAATAAAAAATATTATTCCTATAGCAAAAACTCGAGAAAATCGCCAAAAACTGGAAAAACAGTTTTAAGATACACACGGTTTTTGACATGATCAATCAACGTGTTGGGTGTTAATAAAGATCTTTTCGAAATCTGTCTTCTTGCTTCTCTTTAATGTTTGCTTAAATATTCTCTTTTGTTATCTCATGTTTAACTGTTTTAGTTAAAACATCTTTATTATTTCTTTTTTCTGCATTTTTACCGCAGTAAAAGCAACTTGAAATAAAATCGGATTATCTTGCTTCCTGATTCCTGAACAATTTCTTTTTGTTCACTGACTATTCATCCTGCCTGTTTTGTAGCTGATGCAATTGCGTTGGGCCTGTTGATAAACTTGCAAAATCTGCAATAAAAACGTTAGTTTTACCCGCCAAAGCAAATGATTCGAGATGTAACACCTGGAATAAACTTCGTGAGGATTTTATTCATAATTCCTGTAAATTAACGATCAACAGGCCCAATTTAATCCCATCAGCTGTAAAACAGGCAGGAAGAAGAGTTAGTGAACAAAAACAAATTGTTCAGGCAGCAAAGGAATTCTATTTTACTTCGAACTGCTTTTATTGCGGTAAAAGGCATCAGGAAAAAGAAATAATACAGATGTTTTAATTGAAGCATTTGAGTACCGGGAAACAAAAGAAAATATTTTAGCAACATTAAAGAGGAGAGAGAAGAGAAGACAGATTTCAAAAACTTTTTATTAGCGCGGATCCAATACGTTAATTTAGTTAAGCTATTACCTACTGTGAAAAACGGTATATCTTAAAACTGTTCTCCCAGTTTTGCCGCTTTTCTTAAAATTGTTCTATTGGAACAATTTTTCGTTATTAAAATGTAAGTCTTTACGAAAATTTTGCTACCTCGCGCACTTCTGTATGATGAAAAAAAAATAGATTTTTCATCCCCTTTTTTTCAGAAATCGTGTGATCTTGGAAACGGTTCAACTTTATCAGACCAACAATTATCTTCTTTTTTATCATAAAACAAGCTATGTTTCCTCCAAATTGCAAACCCTTACGACTTTTTTTTCGCAAAAATAAGAATAAAAAACGAAAAAAACAGTTTTTCCGGTTTTTCTAAGAAAATTGGAGGTTATGTGAAAATAGTTGAGATACAAAAGTTGCTCATTCTTTTAATCTCTAGGTAGGTATAACTTTTTGCATTGAACATTTTCGTCTAAAATTAATAGTTTTGCCACAATTTGTAAAATACCACTTTCAACCCCCAGGACTTCACCCGTAAAAAAATTCAGCTGTTTTAATTATTTTTTCCCAATTTCTTTCAGTTCACCTGGCTGAAAAACCCGGCTTCACCCGGTAACTAATTTTTTTTTAAAATAAATTATTTTAGAGCTATTTAGCCTGGACTACATACCAATAAAGTCAATACCATGGCCGTTACCATTATTTTTATGTATTTTATTTCATTTTAAAGTTCTATATCCCTAAAAACACCCTTTACAATAATAAGTATAAGGATCGTCGTCAGTGGCCCGCCGAAAATGTCTGAATTACCCGTTTGGATTTTACCACCTCAATATAGCAATTTCCCTTTTCACAATTAAGTGTTTACATGGTCTGTTGATATGAGTGTACCCTCTTCCGATACTTCGTTTTAAAGATATTTGCTTCGAGTTCACCAATAGAATGTCTCGTCCAGTCGATTCATTTTGCCTTTGATAGTACTTTCCCCCGACAAACCGTTTTCGTGATATTCGCTGTTAAATTTTTGACATAAGCAATGGATATATTTCTTCCAGACGTCTTAATCACTCTTTGCGAGTACCCTTCTCCGACAATTTGTTCTTGAGATATAAGAAATTATATCCGATCGCGATCAGAGGTCGAGGGGGAGGCTGCGGTTGGTAGAAATTAATTTCTTTCTTTGAGAGCTTTCATTAGAGTACCATAACCAATTTTACCCCCCTAGCCCCCTCGCCTTTGTGGTATTCTAATGAAAGGTCTCACCGAAATGAATTGATTTATATAACCTATAACTTTCCTGAGCGACTACTTTTCGAGATCAGTAGGTGGCCGGAGGGAGGGAGCAGACATTAATTTTATCTTTCATGGTATTCTAATTAAAAATTAAATCAGCAAAATGAACTTTTTTTACCGCCCTTGTTTCTGATTCATTATAAACAAAGGGGGCTGGGTGGAGGGGAGTGGAACTGCATTTATTTTTCATGGTACTCTTATGGTAGGTCTCAACGAAATGAATTAATTTCTACTAACCATAGCCCTCCTCGACCCCTTATCCTGATCGGATATAAATAATTCCTTACATCTGGAAGAAATATATTGGTGATGTCAAAACTTTAAAAGCGAATATCTCGAAAACGGTTTCTCGGAGGAAAGTACTCACAAAGGCAAAGTGAATTGTCTGGACGAGACATGTCAAAACTTTCAGTGCAAATATCCGCAGAACGGATCTACCAAGAAAGAAAACATCGATATTAATATACCTTATAACGCAACCATTTACTATGCTATTTCGGTTTTAAAAAAAATGGGATTTATTTGCACAAAACTTGTGCACAATTTATGCTTGTTTGTAATAAATTTTTTATTGACATTTGCCAATTGTCATATTTTGTAAAATTTCAAATTATAGCTCTGGATAGCCGAAACCGAGGCCGAAACTACAAATTTTCCACTGCTACAAACAAACCCGCGTGGCAAAGTGTAAGACCCCACTAAATGATCTGGCTTATTGAATTTTCGAAATGCCTCAAGAACATTTTTTGCAAAAAAATTCGTATCTTTAAAAATATAAGGGTTGATTTAGCCCCGCTACTCCTCACCCAGGTCTGCAATTCTGTGTTTGCAAGTAGCAAGTATTGGAAAAGTTTTCAGCGTGCCTTAAATACCTGCCCAAAAATGTCTACCAGCTCTCCTATTAAAAAACAATAATTTCGTTGAGTTTCCTTAAAACAATTTTTAATTGAATAACAATTTTTCTCGTTGCACGACCCTGGCGGTAACCGTATTCACCAACCCGCTTTATAGTGACTGTATAAAGGCAGTGTGGTCATAATCCTCCATGTCGGCCATGTTTTTTCCAATTTATCATAGAGCAATAAAAATACAAAAGTTAAACATTATTTTTGTAATTTTTTAATGCACCATTGCATTTTGCGATATTTATGCCTTAATATTAAAAACATCCCGTTTTAGGTAATAAGAATGAGTAAATATACGAGTAGAAGATTTTTTGTGATTAAAGCCTTCAATTTAGCTCATAATGTGAGTATTTTTGCAGAAAATTTTTACAGTTTGCAATATTAAAAGCAACATTCTATTCTAGGCAGCGGAACAAAATACACATTAAATGACCAATTTAGCTGTGTGAAGAAAACTTCGGAAACTTCGGTGGCTATCATTTAAAATATAATTTCTCTTCAGCGAAAATTAGTTTCCAAAGTTGGCGCATTTGAAATCACACATTGTGTTTATAACACTTTTTATTATACCTGAATCACAATCTCCGTTTTAAACACTCAAATGCGTGCGAAAAAAGGCCTTTAAAACACACGTGCTTTAAAGTTGCTAAGTAACGATACTTCAAGTATGACTTTTGAAACTGTCATCTGGATGAAATCAAAATCTTCTTAGACCGCTTTCTGTAAATGCAGAACATTTCTTTGGCTTTTGTACCTATCCTTTGGTTGAATCTTTCACAAATTCGCGTAATTTAGGGTATGCTTCCAAATCTGTTCCACTTTTTAATCGCAGCATTGCTTTGAAGTTTTGAATGAATGCACCAAAATATAGAAGATTTAAATACCTTTATTTCATACTGTCCGGTAGATGTTCGATTACACTACCATTTTGAGTCCGGTAGGTGAGTTATTACAGCATCAGAGCCGGTAAGTGTCGCTAAGCAACACTTACCGGACGGTTATTTGTATACATCAAATTTGACATCTTCACACAATTAATTAAAAACCCCAACATAAATTTGGCTGTAATTCTTTATTTCAAACATTAACATTGATTGTGATGAAACAATTTGTATTGCCCTCAACACTAACGCCTGGGTTATTACTGGATGTCGAGTTAGTAATGTTTGATTCCTTCTGCTGTAGAACTTCAATGAAAATTTCGCCGCCTTGTATCAGTTGTATCATACGGACAATCTTAACTTTTCCTTCTACCGAGCCTTCGATGTATTTTTCTGCCGTCGATGTGCTTTTCCATGCTCCATGACGCTTTAACACCGAAACCCAGGCAAAAAAATCTAAATTCAAAAACTTACTACATCCAAACAGTATGCCAACATGACGTTTTCCTCTACTTGTTTCGCCCCATGTTCGTTCCTAAATTGGCAAAACACTTAGTACTCTTTTTCATACCTTGCGGCCGACTTCTTAGGAACCAACTTTTCGGTTGCTTCATGAGATTTCGACAGGATTGTATCGGGAACAGTGGAACATCCCACAACGTTTATAGCGTTCATTTTTCACTTATAATTGCACAAGAGGTTTGTATTTTACCGAGTAAATTTGGGTTGTTTAGGTAATGAAAATCCGTTGCCTAGCAATTAGACGAGAAAAACTGTCAACTAATAAAAATGCGACACCGCAGGTGGAGCATTTTTAGGTTGACAGTTTTTCGAGTTCAATTGCTAAAAGGAAACAGATTTGAATTGCAACAACCCAAATTTACTCGGTTTAAATACAAACCTCGAGTGTAATTCGGCAGGACAATTTAACGAACAAGAAATTCACCAACTAATCAATTATTGACAGACGTCAAACTAGTCATATGGGAAAGGATAATGTGATAATTGGTTCGAAAATGACTAAGTGAAAAAACCACTAGTGCATTTGTCGCTGGAAAAGTTGCAGGTAACTTTTGCCGCTGTCAAAGTGACAATTTCACTGCGGCTTATGCGATTTTTTATACATGAGTTGAATTGTCAGTGAAAAAAATTCAATGTCAACAAACTACAAACTATAGCAACGGCCGTTGCCACAGAAACAAGGTAATGCGATTTTTACAATATAATGAAATTTTGTAATCTTTGAAATGAAATAATGATACAAAACAGACTTACAGTATGAAATAAAATACGTTACGATATACGTCCGGTAGTACTTGTAACAGTACTCGTTTAAGACATTCTTGACTCGGCTCCTGACGTCGCCTCGTCCATAATGTCTAACTCGTACTGTTACAAGTAACCTACCGGACTTATAACGTAAATAACTATTGACATTTCCTTCATATATGCCAGCATTATCGATTAATTTAAGACTATTCGTAAGTAACTTCCTATTCATCCATGGAAACAACTTTTCATATTCTTGATAATAGGCTTTACTGGAGTTGGATTTTACACCTACCAACGTTTGTTTAGATTTTACAACAACCGATTTAATGGACGGTCTTTTTCAATGGAAATCGTTTAATTCACCAAGACGATGATTTTTATAAGCAAACGTCAAGTGACATTTCCATGGCAATCGTGAAATTACGAACACCCAGCCCACTTAATTAGACATGTTTTCGAGTATAACGTCAATATGACTTCATTGTATTTCCTATTTTTAAGTTATACTGCAGGTATAATAAAAAATACTATAAGACACACGTGTATAATTGGTCTTTAAAGCACTTGCAACGTTAAAGACACTCCGCTTTGCGTCGTGCCCTTAAACTCGTTGCAGACTCCGACAGATGTTTCTCGTTGAGATCTGTCACGTTCGATTTATGAGAACGTTTGTCCGAGACTCCATTTCCGAGATATGGATAGAAAATCAGGAAATCCATAGGAGCATTATACAAACAAGTTAGTTCGCTTCTATTGGCGTATAGTGCATTGTGGTACTATTTTTGTGACAATTCAACTCATGTATAAAAAATCGCATAAGCCGCAGTGAAATTGTCACTTTGACAGCGGCAAAAGTTACCTGCAACTTTTCCAGCGACAAATGCACTAGTGGTTTTTTCACATATTCATTTTCGAACCAATTATCGCATTATCCTTTCCCATATGACTAGTTTGACGTCTGTCAGTAATTGATTAGTTATGTGAATTTCTTGTTCGTTAAATTGTCCTGCCGAATTACACTCGAGGTTTGTATTTAAACCGAGTAAATTTGTGTTGTTGCAATTCAAATCTGTTTCCTTTTAGCAATTGGACTCGAAAAACTGTCAACCTAAAAATGCGACACCGCATTTTATTAGTTGACAGTTTTTCTCGTCTAATTGCTAGGCAACAGATTTTCATTACCTAAACAACCCAAATTTACTCGGTAAAATACAAACCTCTTGTGCAATTATAAGTGAATATATGAATTTTGGTAGTTCATAATGAGTACACAAATTTGCATTATATTTGGAACTTATCTCCAAATTACCCCTAGGCTCGTTTAATAGCCAGCCTATTCTTTCTAACTTACTTTAAAGAGTGAAAAAACAATAAAGTTTGACTCATGCCATTTGTAGAACGAGTCGCCCATATTTTAAACTTAAGCATTGAAAAACTTCACGCGTTTTAGAGTACTTTGGACACGACGCGACTTTCAAAATTAACTCCCGAGCAGTAACTGAATCACTGATTTCATCTCAACCGCAAGGGCGAACTCTTTCATACAAAGAGTGAGATGCTCTCAGAAGGACTATCTGAAAATATTTGGCATCTGTCTTGGCGCCACTCTGCTCTCTTTGGCACCGTCTCCTTTTTCAAGGCGCTATCCAGCTAACTGCAGGGCTAACTTTGTTGTTTTGGCGCGCTATGAAATTTCTGGTTAACACACTTTAGTCAATTTAGGACCATTAAATTGCCAGAATGTTTTTGGGGCTCATTCTGATGCCAGAAAAAAATTTGCGCCATTACAACCTTTTCGATGCCATCTTAACTTCATTTGCACCATTGTTCATTTTAGCAACAACAGAGCCTTTTTGGACTACCCTTCAAATTATACCTTGTTTGGTTCTCTTTAGACACAAAATAATAATTCATGTTTTAGTAAATTCCTCCGAAGCTGATTTGCTAGAGAGTGCAAATCTTATTCGGGCACTCTGCATATATTGAAAACTGCATAATGGCACCGCTGAAAAAAACACGCAGACACATTGTGAAGGGTAGATTTCCTCGCCGTGCTTGAGATCCCAACCCCAAGAACTACCTATTTACTTGATTTATATTTATTCCAATTCCTGCTCGGTTTTTATACTGAACAAACGAGTTATCAAAACACACATTAACACTAACAAAAACAAATTATGATTTTCATCAATTGGTGTACTTATGTATTAAGTTAGTAATATTTGCTTGTGTGAAAATTGTGTCAAATGAGATAAGATACATAGTGTTTAAAGATTGCTTAAGTACATTTTAAGAGTCATTTGCGAATGGGAGTAATATAATATAGTATTACAAGTGATATTATAAGATCTTTTCCTTTTTTTATCAATGGGAACCGCACTTCATTGTTCCTAATTACAAGGAAGCATATGAAAATTCCTTTTTCGTACAGGCAGGTCCTTAGGATTACTCCTCTTGAGTATTTTACTGTTTTTGTTACTCCGTTCGCCCCGTCGCCGTCGTTCATTCTTTTTTTTGCGTTTTTGCGAAGATGCCTGCAAGGTTGTAGTGACTCTGGGTTTTTTGGACATTTGGGAAACCATCTCAAGGCAGATTCTGGATTTTTACATACGATCCGGACACCAAACGCGCCCTTTGATGCACTGGAAGACTCCTCTTCTTTTCTCAGTATGGAAAAATCCAAAATGAGAGGTGAAAATCAAAACGATGATCGATTTGTATGAAATTCAACGTGTCAATCGCCCCCATCTACTGTGTTCCAGAAGTTAATCAGTTAATCAGTGGTACGGGTAGTGGCACGCCTTGGATGTTCTGAAAACCCTAAAAGAAAAAAATTTGAGGGAAGAGAATAGAATTCTGGAAAAGGGGCGGTTGGTTTCTGCATCCGACAATGCACCTTGTCAGTACTGGTCACAAACGGAGTTCCTCGGCTGACTTGATACTTGATACTTTGGCATATGCCTGGCGTAGCCGCTTTTGCCAGAATTTAGTCCACCGTCATGGGGATGTGCCTCTGGTAGGTACTAACAGAGGTGCCCAAAAATGAGATCGGTGCTGAAAAGCAACACGATTTGAAACTCCTGGGCCCCTTAAACAAAAATCGGCGCAGATACTCCACAGTTTAACAGACCTGCGAAACGTAATTCTGCGCCGATTGTGACTAAAAGCCCATTTAAATTGGTCGCACTCTGGCCCTAAGCTTGGCTTAAAGCGACGCTTTTTCTGTTAACGTCCTATCTAAGGCAAAACACTTCTTAAAAATTACAACAACCAATCATACACCGTTGACAACAAAGACTATCCCCTCAACGTATTAAACCAAGAAAATAGAGGTAGATTAATTTTTCTAAATCAATTTGTTATCAGACATTAAGAGATAAATCCAAACTTAAATTCTAGGAAAAATAAAATTGCATCTCCCTTAACTACTCCATGCCAATTTAATTACGAATGTTAATTACACAAAACAGGAGACCGCCCTTGTCCAACTTAATTCAGATTTCCGAAAATTTTATCCTGCCGGACTATTGGTGGTTTCTATTGGTGATGTCAAAGCTTTAAGAGCGAATATCTCGAAAACGGAGGAAAGTGCCCACAAAGGCAAAATGAATCGTCTGGACGAGACATCTATTGATGAAGGCGAAACGACTATCTTGAAAACGAAGTGTCGGAAGAGGGTACTGATAAAGGGCAAGTGGTACATCAGGACGAAACATATCTACTGGTAATGTCAAAACTTTAAGTGCAAATATCTGCGGAACGGAGTGACGGTAGAGGTTACTCTCAAACGGCGGAAAGATCGCCTAGACGAGATAAATAATGGCGATGTGAAAACTGCTACACAATGCAGTATCTCGAAAGTGTTGGAGGAAATTACCTACAAAAGGAAAAACAATACGTAGGAGAATTTCTCTAACGGCTCGATTCTTCTTGCATTCTACAGCGTAGATTTCGAATGTATGCCAAGCGCTCTTTAAATGTATATGTGTAAAGATCCCCGTCCCCATTAATTATAGTTCAGTGGGGCTACCACATTCCCTTTGTCAGTACCCACTGGCGACGTCTCGTTCATCCGCAATTGGAGTTTGAAGTTTTGGCCCCACCATCATTCAGATCTTTTCTGATGCTATCACATTTCCATTGTTGGTACCCATTTCTGACGCCCTCCCACAGTTATATAAATGTGCCATTTTAGTGGATTTCATTAAAAACCCTCCACTAAGATAGTGCTCAATTTTTGGGGCACTCCTCATAGCTCGATCTTTTATTGGCGACCCAAGAAACAGAAACCGCGATTCGAGCTTTAAAAACTTTTGGGCGCCCGAAGTCGACCACCCCTCGAAGAAGCACGCCTTGCAAAATGTGGTTAATTTAACCCCTAGGAAAAAGAATGAGACAGTCGGCCGGCCAACGTGAGATAAAAAACTACCTGCCAAGTAAATTTGCGAAAATGCAAATGGCAGCAAATACTCCGGGGGTGAGTTTTCTTGGGACGGGGGCCCAAAATTCCGGGAGACAGTTTTCTTGAAGCCAAATCTTGCACGAGGTAACTATCCGCGCTTGAATCTTCTGGGGCGAAATTTCCGGGGACAAATCTTCAGGGGGCGAGTTTTCCGGTCCGAATTTACCGAACAGACATTTTCCACTTGTGAAATATTAATTTGAAACTTGCAAAATGCGACGTGAAAAATTGCCAACATGTTTTCTAAAATGTAAATCTCATATCTCAAACCAAATTTGTTAGTAGGTAGCGTACAGGAATCAGTTTTTAATTCCTTTATAGAGAATTCAAACACTGGTCAAATTGCAATTATGCCCCACCTGGACGCAGATGGCCCCGTTTCCTAATTATGTCATACCGACATTTGCCATTTGTTGATGATCGTGAAAAATTCATATTTAAAACATTTCGCAAAAAACGTACGTAGTGTTGAAAATTTTGACAAGGACAGTGCTTTATTTCGTAAAAATTCTTAAACGAAACTCAATTTTCCATTATGCCAACTTCGCTACAGTTTTTCTTACGTTATAAAACCAGTCATTAGTCTACTGGTTCATTTAGTATTTGGCCTTTTAAATTGTCCTCGACCATGACACGCACTTTAAAATTCGTCATTAGAAAGAAAATCAAAATTTAAATATTGGTCATTCACATGTCACGTGTCTACATTGGAATTTTCCATTTTCGTAAACCACGCGGTTTATCTCAATTATTTTGTTTAAATAATTACAACACAATCTGGTATAGATAGCTAAAATTTTGTATCACACTTTTCGACAAGGTATAAATTGAATATATGACCAACTTTCTCCGTCATTTCTATTTTGGTTTTTCTAAGAAAAAAAAAGCGTTGTGTAATAATCTTGTCCAACTTTCCTCGATTCAATTTCGACGGTAGCGGTTCGCAAATGAGCGCATGTAATTAATAAAAGGGAGGTTTCCCCCAATACAATGTGCGCTTTATAATGGAAATCTGTTTTGTAACACTTGAGACTGCTTATTGCATTACATCAGGGCCATTGAGTTGTTTGAATAACTTTAAAAACAGACGAGGTGGATTCAATACTTCTAAGATTAGGATGGGTCGTTAACCCAACAGACACACAATTTTATTAACGCAACTACGTCTCTCCCTCTTATTTTTGTGTAAACTCCATCAGATCGTCCTGCTTTAATGCTTGCAGTATGGGGGAACAGAATTTGGGTGTGTACTATGCAGTTGCATACATTAAGCTATGGATGAATGAGTCATGTTAAATGAACATCAAACTACCAGAACGAAAATAATCGCACGCACGGGAACAGCAAAAGCAGACAGGATAAATAGATCGCTTTCACGACGGTTTTAAAACGAAACTATAACGCTAAAAGGCCGGGGGATCGTCGAAAAAATACAAGAGAACGAATACACAATCTTGTGAATAATAATTAATCAATTAAGACCATATGGAAGTTGTAAACATTATGATCGTTATAAGGATATTCACTTATATGGTTTAATCTAAAGTGTAATAGGTTTTTAATGTGTAAAATTGTAAAAATTAGAACTAATGAAGTCGTCTGAATTTATTCAAATTTGTGGAAATTATCAGTCTTAAATAGATAAACGGTAATTTTTACTGTCTTTCCAGGTGATCAGGAATGTCGTTAGCAAAACAAACAATTTACCACGGTATTTCTCCTCTGAAATTGGCCCGAATGTCGTTCTACTAATGTCATCCAAATTACAAGCTCGTGCATGTAGGTATGCGAAAAATTTTTGATGTAGCTTATTCCAAAACTTCTAATGTGAATAAAACTCTTGTCTAAATCTGCAAATTGCAAAGATGTCTCAAACATTGGCATGTATCTTTATTCCATTCAATCCCAGTAATGGCTAAGCAGAAGAATTGAAATGAAGATCAACGTTTTTGCCATTTATACACGCGATCAACCGCGAATTATCAGCAAAATGAAATTTAGGGCCTTAACGACAACAGCAAAAAGATAAAATTCGAATTATCCAAGTTTTTCAAGGTTAACTTTGTAATAAGTGAACTGTTACATTTGCAAGCATCCCTTACTGAAATTTTTTTTTTAGATTTCTGGAATTTTTTTTAATTTTCAACTTTCATATTGTTTAATCTCGTATTTTTATATTTTTTCAATGTTTATAGATAGATGGCGCATCATTAGAGATTCCGCTGAGGCACTAAAAATCGAAAGATATACAATAGTGTCGCACTGCCACCCTTGATCAGCTCCCAAAGCCAAAAGAGACCATCGGCGCTGAGACACTAACGTTGCCGATATAGAAGCAGCCATTACTACTCTTGCGTACTGAAATTTTAATCCCATTTTCCAGCATATAACGGGATTTTCCAGTACATGCCGCTCTTTTCAAAAAAAAAATGTAGAACATAAAACTATAGGTACCCCCTACAGCTCACAGTATTTTTACCGCACCCTAGATCCCAGATTGTCACAATACCGACGCCTTTCGTTTCTTAATAAATGAGGTACGAACAACACTTTTTTACCAGCATTGCAATAACTCCGACCCTAGGAATATTTTTCCAGGATCTCACCCCCTGAGAATTCGCCTTCATACATTTTGTCCTCGGTTTGTACAGCTTACAGCTACATTCTGATGCAAAAGTTGATTCTTTAGTAAACGTAAATTAAAGCAAAATCCAGAAGCAAAGTGGTACACAAAAATAACTAACGTGAATCGTAAACTGTCAAGATAGTATTATAGCACGGAATGTACTGCTTACGTTTTGAAGGCTTTCTTTTGACCAGTTCCAATTATTTAAAAATTAGTTCACATATTTTCCAGGGACATTGTGAGATTGGTGGAGCTGTATTAAATCATAAAGTGTCCCTCAAAGGTTCGTTCGCCAAAAATTTGCCGCGGTAGAAAATTTACCTCCGGAAAATTTGCACACAGAAAATTTGGCTCCAAGAAAACTCGCTTCTTCCAGAAAAATTGTCCTGAAATATTTGCTCTCATAAGACTCGCGCGATGAAGTTGCCTGAGTAATAATAACGTAATAAAATAAAATGCAACCTCTACAATGGTCAAAAATGTTAATATGACAATTATTTTACCCACGGCTAGCTCAGTAATAAAAATTGTTAAAATACCTCTTACCTTACGGAAGGTTGGCCCTGAAATTAAAGGCAATTTATCAATCAATAAAGCAAAATAAGAAGAAATTCTTTGTTTGGATTCGATTCTTATCAATAAATATAATACAAAATCTGTTTCGGCCAAATACTTTAGGCAGTTCGATTCCTTTAGGAATATCAAGATTACTCCAAATAAAATCAATATGCAAATTCCTAAAAATAACCGACCACTACTGTAACAAATCAAAAAATTTCAACTAACTTACAGTAATTGACGCGAATAATATTTCCTTCTGGTAACAAACTGATCTTATCTCTCGTTGGAAAAAAAAATGCACCTAAGGCCCACTCAAACGGCCGCGAACTTGCGCGCGCGGGAGCAGTACGACTGCGGGATATATTTGTACAGTGCGATATGCAAGTATGCATTCCCAGATGCGTCGACCACAAATCAATTTTTTCACACACTGGTTTTTGTACGTGGACGCTCTTGAAGTTAACCGCAAACCTTTCGTTTTTACTTGAAGTGCTCGCTCGCGAATATTAGCATCTCTCTCCCACGTCTCTCGCTATTTGAATCTCACCCGCTAGAAAAACTGAAACTGCCCTTCATTTCTGAACGCAATAACTCCGACTGGCGTGCCCTAACAGCTAACCAATAGAAAACCCGCATTTCGCCCTTTTCAGCCGGCTCAAATGGAATGAACGCAACTTTCGCTGTGAAGCGGTGTGGAAATTTCCCTGTTTGAGAAAATACAAATTCAAAACCAATTTTTTAAAACGGTTAATCGGGCACATTCTCCACTTACGAGGTCCAGGATTTTTCATCGGTTGTCTCGCCAATCCATTAGATCAACAAAGCAGGGCAGCCAGTACTTGTAGTTGAATGGTCCCGGGGTATATCACTGTTATTGTTGGTGTTTAGTTTTATTTTATTGTATTCAAATTAATAACTTTTCCTTTAAGGGTCTTAAATAATTGTCGGTTAAATAATAATGGAAAACTCTAGAGGGAATTAAAATTGCATTGAATTTATACGAAGGTCAGGTCACCACAAGGAACAGATGACTACAGAAGAATCTCGCTATGCAGTGCGGGGTACAAGATATATGCGACCTACCTACTACAATGCCTAGAGGGCCACATACCCGAGACACCAGCATACCAAGCAGGGTTCATAAAAGGAAGATCAACCGATGACCATATATTCACGACCAGGAGGATCCTAGATGAACAATGGAGAGTAGGAACCAAAACATGGCTTCTAGTAATAGATCTGGCGAAGGCCTTTGACCAAGTGAAGCATGAAGCAATAACCACATCTCTGGCAATGCTGGGACTGCCCAAATTCCTAATCAACAGAATCATAAACGCGTGCCTAAGGGAGCATACTAGCATACAATGGTTTGGGAAGAAGACAGAGCACCAAAAGAAAACCAGGGGAATCAAACAAGGATGTCCGCTTTCTCCAAGGCTCTTCGCGATAACACTTGATCACGCTTTAGAACAAACAAGGATGGTGGTGAGGAACTTCAGCACAAGGGACCAATTACAACTACCGGCACTACTGGCGTACGCGGACGACCTACTCGTAATCGCGGATAAGTTAGAAGACATTGAGGACTTCGTCGAAACCAGCGACGTATACCTGGAAATGGTCGGCTTACAAATAAACAACGAAAAGAGCTACATGATGATAAGAGACCCAAGAAGCAACACCCAATACAAAGAAGGAGACAAGATCGCAATAGCCGGGAAGGAGATAACTATGAAGCACAAGATTAAATATCTGGGAGCGTACATAAGCAGCATACTCAGAGGGAAACCACACTGAAAGACAGAATAACCAACGCATTCAGAATCACACACGGAATTCGGAACTTTATACGAGAGAAGAAAATACCGGACAGCTTGAAGATGATGATTTACAACACGATCATAGCACCGACAATCTTATGCGGAGTTAATACCTCAGCGCTAACAAGAAGTAACAGACGAACATTGAGGAGGGCGGAGCGGAAGGCACTCAGGATACTGATGGAAAACAGCAACCTTACAAGAAAGCAGATAAGGGAACTACTAGAGGGAAAGACGATCACCAGGAGACTGAAGATGAGACAGATGAGATACTGGGGACATATAAACAGGAGGAACAAAGACCATATCCTGCCAAGAATCTGTGTGCCTCGGAATGGAAGGTAGGCCGACCCTGCTTCACATGGAACACCACCATAGACCAAACGGTAATGGCCTCGGGGATTCCCATGGGAAGTTGGGAAGAGTGGAGCAGAGACAAGCATCAAATGAAGAAAGAAAGCAGAAGAATATTGGAGGTGGAAGAAGAATCAGACATAAGCACAAGTAGCCAAGAGGAGGAGGAAGAGGGAACGACAGAAAGTAACACAGAGAGAGGGCAACAATAAAAAGGGGAGGAACACGGGGGAAAACAGGGAAGGGAACGATACCAAAGGATAGGAACATCGGAAGACAATTAACGCCAGGAGAAGAAGCTATCACTAGAAAGCAGAGTTCCCTCTAAGGCAGAATACCAGTGGCGAAGCTGTGGCCGTACCCGTTCGGATCGGATAACACCCAGTTAGCCGCCCCCCCACAACCCCCCCAATCCACAAACTCCACCACATTGTTTGGCATATGTCGCGGCCCAGCGCGATGGCAACAAAGTAGTGGTGAAACGTCCCTGATAGTGCCTACCAGGGACGCATCCTCACGACAGTTGACTAAATCCTGGGAGAGGCGGCGACGCCAGGCATATGTCAAAGTTTCAAGTTTCAAGTTTCAATAAATTAAACAAATATAGCCAACGAGCTCCTGGGTATGACTATAGCTTGGCTTTGCGTGGTTAACGCTATATCCAGTTTGAATTTCATGCAATTCGGTTTATAACTAACGGAGATGTCAATAGTTTTTGACAGTCTTACATTCTTTATGCGTAAAGTCATATTAATTTGCTGTATGTGCCGTTTAATTACTAAACATTGAATTGTTCAAATCCCTCAGGAAAATGTTTGTGCACCTCGTACAGAATTCAATGTAATTTTTGGATGTTATATCTTCAACAATTTTTAATTATGGTCAATTATCTTTGGTACGTAATTGGAAATTGGTTTGTTTTGGATTCCCTTCTATTGTTAACACAGGACCCAACGCATTTTCCGTCTACGATCTTAATTCACATTCTGTCAAACATGCGAAAATTGTTTAACCATAAGTGCCCAAAGCCCCAAATGGCGAAATTCGCATCTCGTTTGCATCTTTTTCATGCGCTCTTTTTGTAAGAAATGATTCTGCAATTGTTTCCCTTAGAACAGCAATTTCCTCCTAGTTTAATGCCGGCCCATAATTTTTTTCCAAAAATCCAGCCCGTTATTTTTCGTTTCCGTATGCCTAATATACATTTCCAAAATTTGAACTGAGCCGTTCCCTCGGAAAAGTGCCAACGTATCACGTAGTACATAAGTATACATCAGACGGAACAAAATTTTATTCGTTGAAACTTTTGACATGTCCAAAAAAAGGTGATCGCAAAAACACATCCATTTAGATAGCTATAGAAGAAACAGCCCTTTATTCAATTAAAAATTTTATGTAATGAACTAAGAAAGACCACTAACAACCCTTAGTTACGCTTCTGCACTTCCTCAGATTTATATGCACTTATGCCCAGATAAGTAATAAGTAGATAAACGCAGTGATCAGGTGCTATTTTAGGGAGCATGAAACGATAATGGTGAGCTTCTTAATTATATTTAACAGACTTATCGCATAATTAAACGCAAAGTTTGAGAAAGTACGATTTTTGTGGATGAACTGTAATTAGAACGAGGATGTTTTCTGTTAGCAAATATTTACGAAAGTTATTCACTTCAAATAAACTACTAACCGACCGACTCCTCATTGAAGTACGTACATATTTTTAATATCACAACAAAGTTACATTTGATAAAACATATTTATAAGGTCTAAATTCCGAATTATTTCACACATTATGTTTGTGTACAGAGGGTACTGGCCTGATAAAAATTCATTTTTGTACGCGTACAAGATTGATAAACCATTATTTACTCGGTTTTATAACTTTGAAACACAAAAACTGTTCCTAATCCCGAGATAATTTCCTATAATCAGCTTTGGCATTTCTAATTAAGATCAACAAGTCTTATATTTTCGAAAATTGTCCCACGCAAATATCAAATGTTATAAAAACCATGTGTTTAATATTAACGTTGACAAGTTAAATGCAGCTCAAAACTAAGAAGGGCGATAAAAAACGATATAAATTATAAAGGCAGATATATTTTTTCAGCTTTTTTGTGCGATTCCTAAATTTCTTATAGGCCCACCACACAGATATTTAAACTTCTCGGCGTTAACAGACGACTGTTTACAGTAGGGGACCCATTTCAAACATTTTTTGCAATCGTTTTTCGGTGCGCGCACAAAAACAATGTAAAATTAGTGATTTATATTTAAGTAACATTTTTGTGAATTCAACTTAATAAAAACGGTATCTGTTTTTTATGAATTGATCAAATTTCAACTTTAATTAGACGATTTTTGTGTAACAGTACAAAAATTTTTTGTCTTCGTGATATTGATACTAGTAACATTTGACAATGGGGTTATCTTTGAATGTTGTAACGACGACGGTGCACATTGGACAGAGGTAATTATTTTCGTTCCACGAACGGAGATATCTCAATAACGGGAGAGCGATGTAATGGGGATTATTGCATCCTGCATTCATTATTGATTTTCCCCTATACTTACTTTATTGGCAAAACTTTGGCGTGAATCATCGACGAACAAATTTCTCGTTTGCTTCCTTTGTTTTGTCAATGCTAATTTTGCAACAGGTGTCTACTTTTATTACTTGCGTCAGTGATTTTTCTTCTTTAGATCAGGCAATTAAATTGTGGTTTTGGGGTCAATAAATTTAGACAAAGCTTGAAATGCTTGAAACTGTGTGAGGGCAGTTTCTGTGTTGGGCAGCCAAAAAGTCAAAAGCTCCCGAAATCTTTCCTGCAGTTCTTAACCAAAAGCTCGTGCACAGACAATTTTACTTTGAGTGACATTGAATTCTTCGACGAATCACAGAAACACAATGTGTTTCAGAAGTTTGGTCAAAACATGCAACTTTTTTCATCTTTCAAAATAAATTTGTTATGAAAGAAAGAAAGACCGTACTCAAAACACCAAAACAAAAACCTAGCTAGCTCTTTACCTTCATTTATTATCACGGCACAAAACTTCTTCCCAGCACAGAGGAGAGATTCAACTCTGCTCTCAGTCAACCTGTTAACTTCTAACAGATAGTGGGTAAAACTAAATACCGTAAACTCCAAACTGAACTTCAAAATTTTGAATAATTAAAATGGACCTTGGGCAAGCAGCCAATAAAAACAACAGGTAAATTAGAAACTACGTCGTTGTGAATGAAACACACGGAAATTAATGTGAAAATTACAAAAGTGCGATTTAATCTTAACACACAAAAGGAAAATGGTACAAACAGACAAACAATTATTACAAAAAGACGAAAATTAAGATTTAACTACTTACATTACTTGTACGGGAATTGTAATTCCAATAAAAAGGCACCCCTACACAGTACAAAAACAATTTTCAAAGGACACACTTTACACTAACGACCGGGTAATCGCAGCATCTTCACTTCTAGTAGACAAGGACGTTCCAATAAAAAAAAACTCAACTTCAAATTGAATCACGTTGAAAACATACTTATGGGGGCGCCGACCAACACCTCTCCTTGCAAAACCATTGATGGTCAAAACTTCAAACTTCAAAACGTAGAACAATAATTAGCCGTGAAACGTAATACTGCGTAAAGTCTGACTAAAAGCGACGTTTTCCTTCTTCACGTCCTATTTAAGACCTTCTTTCAAAGAGTAAAATTATAACAACTAATCATACACAACCTACGTTAATAGACGAAAAAATAGAGGTCGAATAATTTTTATAAATCAATTTGTTATCAGACATTAAGAGAAAAATCCATCCTTAAATTCTAGGAAAAAATAAAATTTCATCTCTCTTAACTACACAGAAAAGGCGATAAATCACATCCACCTCAATTAAATTAAGCATTTACGATTGGGGCAACCTGTTATGTTCATAGATAGATAAACAAATAAATAACAGATAAAGACCCAACAATTCCCAGAAATTGATTGAAACAAAAACAACCTTGACCGCTTTCTCGTTTAGCACAATAATCTCCATGCCGTCACATAGACCAACGACAAATTAATAAAATTTAATTACACAAAGAAAAACACCGCCCTTGTGCATCTTAATTAGGATTTCCTAAAATTTCATCCTGCCAGACGAAATAAACGCAGCATTTATCCCTCCTTAAATTGAACAAAAAAAATCTCATACACACCCCCCAACTACTACAAACAAAATTATTGCAATTACATATTTTTTTTTTATCAATTTACCACTAATATGCCTCTAATAGTTCAGGATTTGCACTTGAGGTTCGGACACGATTGCACAAAAACAATTCCCTAAACAAAATCAAATTCTCGCTGCCTACCAGAAATCAGGAATGACCGAGGTAAAGCAGTCCTATGATCCCTAAGCTAATATTAAACCAAAATCCAACATCTCGCAAATATGCCTATGAACCAATCCTATCATTTCTAGTTTTTTTTTAACTTTTTCCATAAAGCGGTCTCTAGGTGTTCGCCGCATGAAGTGGTGCATATTTCTGTTTCAAAGAGTTTGGATTATTTTCACGTTCAAGATATCCAAAGCACACCCTTGTTCAGACGTGCGTTATTTTGAAATGAGGAATTAAGAAAAACGTCCAGTATAGTCCAATCACAGGGGCGGATATTAGCTTAGAATTAATCCTCGTGTGATTAATTGATTTGCAATTTTCAAAATGGCTTATTCGTTTGTTGAATTCCTGAAGCCCACCATCTTATACCATCCTTGGACTACGCAGGACATCTACATACACGTCACATTTAATCAAGACAAGATTAAAAATAATTAATAGCACGGAGATCAATTACCATGTTAAAAGGACTAATGAAGACCTGGCGAGTAATTACGAACAGACTGCATCTATACATACATTAATTTTAATATCGGGCTTGATGTGAAACGTGTTTCGCTCTTATTATATGTATCTTTTTTTAACAATTATTAAAGTTTTAGATAACGGTAACATGGTCACCGAAGGAAATGCACCTACTATACCGTTTCGTAAATTATTTGATAACTAAAAATCCAATGGTAAGAGATTAGGAAGGTGTTAAGAAACTTCGATGGTATCTATCGTCTAAAGTGGTGCCTAATTAACAGCGCTATTTAACTTTGACTTTCTTATCTAAATTAAAATGCATAAACGATATGCAGTAAAATAAGCATAAAAAGTCGATAATGTTTAAATCATTAAATGAGAGTTTGACGTTTTGCAATTATGGGATTATACGGTTTGAAAATTTCCCGAAATGGCAATTAGTCTGCTTAATTACAACACATTTTAATATATTAAGTGATTGACATTATTCTAATTCGAAGTTTTTTTGCTGCTGTGCGTATTTCCCAATTAAAATGTTCAATTACCTCTTGTAGTTGTCTTACCTACTGGTTCAAGTGCAAAATTATGCAAATAGTGGACTAAAGCCCCGCAATTTTATCGGAATAAAACGGTGCTTCAGAAATGGTTTTTGTAACATCACCATTTGGTTTAATTTAGTTATTTGCGTAACCTTTTGGGTGAGATAAAAAATGTATTCATTTCATCCAACTGAAACTCTTCTGCAATAGGAATTGAGTCGGAAAAAAAGGCCAAGCCGCAATTACACCATAAAGTGCTATTATACATTATTGAATTCAGAATGAAAGTACTTTAAGAATATGATTTCGGAATATCAGGGCTATCTTAAAAAAATGAAGTCGATGGTGGTACCGCAAAGACGAAACGTCGGATTAAAAAAACTCCATCTTAAAGAGCATTAAAAGTATTTCAAAAATATTTCAAAAACCAACGATTTTCAATAAAATATAAGCGGTTGTGTTGTGGCGCATCGCCTAGATCAATCAATTCGGTTCTCGAGATATTCGCATTTGAAGTTTTCACTCCGGGCGTGAGTTGATAGAAAACCATTCCTGTCATCAAGACGTTTCATTAAAGTACTTACAATGAAGGCCGAAAGGTATATTTGAAAATCTACCTGCTTTGCATCAGGTAGCAACTGTAATTATTACAATGTTAACTGGCGGGTGATTGAACCGCACAACACAAATAAAATAAATATTGTAGCAATCCAACTACCTGCAAGTTAATCTTGTAATAGTTACAAATTAGTATTTGGTGCAAGGTCTGTAGAGTTTGAAACCTTTTGAAAATAATTATACCACAGAATGCTAACGCGAGTTACGCGATTTGGGAGTTTACTGTTAGTCCAGGTGAAACAAAAGATTTATAGCTTCGCGGATTAAAAAGTAGTACATCTGTACATCGATCTCCAGCCAACCGGCAGTGCAGTCTGTCTACCTGGACCGAAATTGGCGCATGATAGTTCACTTCACATAAAAACATATCAAACGCAGACGAGTCGGTAGCAGCCAATAAACACGGCCCAAAAGAAGGAGAACGTAGCCAAATGCGGTCCTGTCCATTCTACTGTTGCTCTATTACTATAC
This sequence comes from Photinus pyralis, assembly GCF_008802855.1. Taxonomy (NCBI): domain Eukaryota; kingdom Metazoa; phylum Arthropoda; class Insecta; order Coleoptera; family Lampyridae; genus Photinus; species Photinus pyralis. The sequence continues at coordinate 6,887,242 of NW_022170511.1, forward strand.
TACCAACAATAACAAATCACTTTTCTCCATGGGGTAACTTTCACGACATGGTTGGTTTCCTTTTATCGTCGTCAGTCGTGTATAATATAAAACATTGTTTTATAGCAGAAGCCATATAAATCATTGTAAAGCTTCTGACAATTCTGAATTTAATTTAGAGACGTCAAAAATAGCAACCTTAGGTTTTGTCGTCGCGATCGTTGCTATAGAAACAGAATTGTCATATATGTTCTGGACGTCATTTTCTATCGTGCATTTGAAATAAGAATGGCAGATGTCATTAGAATGCACACTCATCTGTTTCACTTTATCTACCCTTGCGGTTAAAGTGATCATCTCTTTAGCTATCCTTACGATTAAAGAACGGCTTAGCTTACTCATTCAAACCTATTAAAATGTTATTTTAACATATGCTATAAAATAAAAATATTTAATCTACCCGCTAGTGGATAGCTACCTAAATAATTTTTAAAGTAGTAACACTATGTTTGGAAATAAAAACAAATCCATTTTTAATCAAATGTTTATATATATAAAAATTTATTTGGTATAACTTAAGTATAAATGGTTAGTTAAAAACATGTTAAATTGGCATTTTGAGAGGTTTGAACGAGTAGGTCTTTTTAACCGTAAGAGTAGATAAAGTGATCACTTTAACGACAAGGGTAGATAAAGTTAAATAAACCATTCTGTAATCCAATGGCATTCTTCTAAAAAATGGGACGCGGAGCACGAATAAAATGAAGTTCAGAATAGAATACGATATTGTTCCCATGGAAACGACGGGAGCACCTAAACTTGTTATTTTGGACGTCTAAATTAAATTACCTACAACATTTTCAGAAATGTAATGAAGTTTTTGAGTACATCCCTTTATCGTCTTGTATAATAAATTACTATTTTTCAATGTAAGTTAGCACTGGCGATTGTCAATTCTTTCACGGATCACTAAAATTTGTACGCGGACCAGCGCTTGGCGACCACTGCTCTAGAGCAAGGATAATGAAGAACTAAAATGGATGCGTCACCATAGCAGTTTAAGAATTGAACAGGGAGATGGTGTTATCTCGAAAACAGGGTATCGAAAGATGCCGCATGCTGGAAAACTCTGAACGAGCAGCATTCAACTGCGTCAACATTTTTAATGTTATCGGGCATTAAAAATGCGCTCCTTCTGCACATAGCTGAATTTCTTTGAGTTACACTAATTCACGATATTGTATTGAAAGGTCTCTACTCTCTAATCAAGGAATTCTTGTCCCCTTTCTAGCGGGCTTGGTGATATTACTACATGTGCTTCGAAATCGGATTGTCTGAAGAGGACTGATGATGTCAAAACCGCACGACTGGACACCCACAAAGAGAAAATGCCGGCCTAAATTAGCCTAAATTAGAAAATGTGTCAAAGTATGTCTAATATTTTTCAATGTTGCTACACCAAAAAAAAAACTTTTCCCTGTATACAGTATGTGCAAAACTTATACTTATTCCTTATGCAATTATCAATTATGAATATGCACCCATCTAAAAATACATTTCATTTTATTCTTCGTTATCTCATTTTGATACGCCGCATACCGGTGAATTCCGTTTGAGAGGGTTAGGCCAAATGTTATGGTGGAAAAATAATGTTGGGGGAGAGGCAAAAGAGTGATTCAGGCAGGATCGAAATTCTGTATCTAGTTCTGTATATTGTCAACCCACTCTATCATAATATGTTAAACGACCTCAGCTAGAATTTCACTGATGCTTTTTGTGTTGTTGCTAATTATAACACTTACAATTTGAGACAGGTTATGCATAGCAGTTACATTAAAAAAGGGTTTTCTTATTGTCAATCCGTTGAGGTCGAACTTTTCTGAATTTTCATTGGAGCGAGTATTCCGGCGCGGGCTAAATTCCCGGGGGCGAATTTTTCAGGAGCGAATCTTACGGGTACGAATCTTCAATCTTCATCAGGAGGACTTTCCGCCGCAAATCTTCCGAGGGCGAATGTAGTTGTGGACGTGAATATACCCGCACTGCATCTAAAATACATTTTAGTGCAAAAAAAAGTGACTGATAAATTTGAAGGTAGGGAGACCCTTACGGGGAAAATCTATATTCTGTCAACTCATCTTTTTATTTTACCTTCTACAGCAGGCGCAAATTCTCCATGCGCGATTATACTTTCAGGGCAAATATTCTGATCATGAACATTCCTGGGGTGAATCTTTGGGAGAATCTTCCCTGTTGCAAAGTTTCCGGGAGCAAATCTTCCGAAGGCGAATTTTTTCGTTTTCTTGAGGGTGAACTTTGCGGACAACGTTTCCTATACAATATCCCGAAATACGCGAGTTGTTGCTACTTAAAAATGTTACAATAGCTACACACATTTTCTTTTTGTTCCCCTTTCTACAAAATTCGTTCATTTTAGACACAAGGACGTATTTACATACTGCCCTTATTTTTCACATTGGTAAACAAAGTTTTAACTTTTTTTAAAGCGAATTTTGGTACGAATTTCTGAATCCTCTGTGCAAATTTCTGGACAAATTTTACACATCACTATGCTTTATCTGAAAAAACTGAAAATAATCGACCTATATATATTATGAATATTTATTTTGTGTGGGAGTATATTTTCCAAAAATTTGCAACAAATTCAAATAATCCAAATACCGTTCGATTTAGGCTTATCACCCTCAAAAGTTTGCGTAAATTTAGAAAAATAATTAAACTCTGGAGCATCGTGAACCAACTTCCGGTATAACAGAAAGTAGCATGACACGGGCTCACTCACTTTTCAGACATCTTTTCGAATTATTTTTCATATAATAATCGACTCAGCTCGTCGATAGACATCCTGTTTAAAGAAATTAACACCTTGGCTTGTCGTGCCTATTGTTAATTTCAGTTGAGATGCTTACTAGTTGTAGCTTTTAAGTATCACAGTAATTTCACAGAACTAATTTTAAGTGGGCGTGGTTTACAAAAAAGCTAAGAATTTTAATGTAAACTAAACTACGGAAATTTATTTTATAAATCATTTCAGCAAAAACACGTGTAGTGTGTTTACTAAATATTAATTCTTCACCCTATTATAAACTTTTGGAGTAAACGCGTGTAGGGATTACGAATCGAAGGCACCTGACTTCTGCCGCGAGATGAGGAACACTTAATAAAATTGTAGGTACCGTTATTTAGTCACTATTTACATATGTATTTTAAAAACCTTGTCCTAAATTTCCCAAGATATGTAGTTAATTCTAATTACATTTTTTGGCGAAAAGGTCTAGTTAAATACAAATTTCCGTAGTGAATTCTTGCATAGAACACGGACCTGTTTAGCCAGTTATTTTTTTACGATGAACAAATAAAAGAAATAACCAAAAAAATTTAGGTAGCTACTCGATGGGTTTCAGATTATTCAATTCTTCGCCCTTTTTAGCTTTATTTTAAGCTTACCGGAGTAAGTGGGCGACTAGGTGTAATCTACCTACATTTTATTAAATTTGACGCGGGTTAACAAACTTTACCTTCAGGTTAGCGTGCACAACAAAAATTCTAAAGGACGGCGATCTAAATTTTAACCCATTAAAATAAAATTGCCTCCTTGAGAGCAGATTATTCCAAAAAGATTCACGGTGAATTAATTTCGGGGTCCATCCAAAAATTTTAAAGGATTATAATTGTGTCGTCCAACACCTGTTTCGCCGTTTTATGCAACCCTTTTCGTCTATAGGGTTGCCTGAATTGTCTAGGATGACGGGTAGACCTATTAAACTACTGATTTTTTTCCTAATCGCATGATGAACCGAAGGGTCGGTTCGGTATTTTGTTTATCGAAAGTAGGTCAGATGTCAATTTTGTAATGCTATTATTTCGACAACTGTTCAGGAAGCAGTGCCCCATTGTTTAAAGTGTCTGGTATTGACATATCATAAGATTTATAATGGTTATCTACCTGATATTAATGGTGGTTGTTTTCTGTTAACCGCCTATTCTTCCACAAATCGAATGCTCTTAATGAACGGTATTTTTCGATATCGATATCGAACAGCACGAACAAATTTCTGGTATTCAGTTACAATCTGGTTATTAAAAATATGGTCATTTTCCTAACGAAATTGGTGCATAAAGAACACTTTCGAAATGTCTGACAAGACTCATCGTATAAGAATCGCAAATGCATCGCTTGGAAATTATATTTGCGTCCACGTTGTTTACCATCGGCCAGATCGCCTAGACAAAAAATTATAATTGGATCAATATTCATGAACTTTTTTGAGCTTTTCAACGGCACTATTATCCATTTTTGAACTCTCATGGTCATTTCACAATTCAAATTTATAAATGACATGTTAACTTCATCGAGCCCAAAAATTGTAAATCGATCAATATTTATGAGCTTTTTTGAGGACGGCACCATTCTCTATTTTTGAGTTCTTGGGGTTATTTGAGTTATTTCTTAAATCCAATTTGCTTCAATGACGTGAGGTAGATCAGTAGTCAATAATGAGAACGTGTCACGCTGTTTAGGATCTCAGGCAAGTTATCTAAAGTCAATAAATGCAACGTCATTTCCAAAGAAATTAAATAGCTAAAACTGTCACATACTGGGTTAATTTACAGGAGCACCCAGATTCCACATGCGGAGGCACTTTTTAGCGCATTTTTGCAAATTTATTTGTTAAAAGGTAGCTTTTAATCTCACTTTGGCTGGCTGGCCGGCTGGCTGACAGTAAATGCGAGCGCGTAAAAAGACGAGGAATGTACATGTACCTAATGGGGCCGTATAATTAACAACTTTAGAGATGGGGCTACAAGATGTGGGGTCGGCGACATCTGGGCGCCATCCCCGAGCGTCGTATACTAACCTGGAGGCTTTTCAGTTACTTCTGCAGTTTTTCTCCGATTGTTTTCAAATTGGTGTCGCCGGAAAGATCTTGTCAACGCACACAACTCCTTTGTGGCGGAATTTTGTTTTTTCCTAGGAGCGAAATGAACCACCTTTGCACGGCGCGCTTCGAGGGATAGTCGACTTTGGGCGCCCAAAATCTTAGAGCTCGAATCGCGGTCTATCTTTCTCGTATCGCCAATAGAAGCTGGAGCTATGAGAAGTATCCAAAAATTGAGTACTATTTTATACCGGGTTTTTAGCGAAATCCACCAAAATGCGAACTGCGTGTGAACGGGACGTCGGAACTGTGTACCGACAAAGAGAATATGGTTGCTCCTGATAAGATCTTACTGATGGAGTTAAAACTTAAAACGCGCATTGCGGGTGAAGGGGGAAGTCGGAAGTGGGTACCAACAAAGGGAATATGGTAGCCCCCGACAAGATTTTACTGATGGTGGAGTCAATTTTTTAGACTTCTCTACTTCGTAATAAGGTATAATACACTATTATACATATCTGAATTCTTTTTTGTCCAATAATGAGCAAATGCTTTTACAATTCCTTAAAAGCGTTTTAAAATATTAAATAATTATACCAAAGACACTCATAAAAATATTTCCGCTTACAAATATACAATACTATAAACTATAGGTACTGTAATACTTATATAGAGAGTGAGTTTTTCCGATGTTTAATATTAGGGATCTTCGAAACTAGCATAGATAAAGAGACGATTAAATGGGGAAAAATTGCAATTTTGCCAGCTTAATTTAATGAGATTTTCAAAATATTTTTTAGTTTTTTCCTTTAGTGCTTATAGTTCTATTATTATTGACTTTAGAAGCAATGTGTAAAGGAAACAGTTGTAGATAATTATGGACTCAATAGTACAGTATAATCAATTTTTTTTATTTAAACTCTAATTTCTCAGTTATGACATAATCTGTGTTTTTTCTAATGGAAACCATAGTTGGCAAAGACTGTAAAAAAGTTCTTTTTTCTAACAATATACATTCCACATACCTATTTTCATAAATATAGAAATTATGAACATTGTTCGATTTTAATAAAATATAAAAACAGTTGATACATGCACATTGTGTTGAATAATATAATTTAAGTTTGTTGTAAAATAAATTGTTGTAACACGAAACTATAGGTAAACATGTTTTTATTTGTATATACACTTTAAAAAAAACTACAATTATTATTACCTATATTGTAAAAATAATTAAACAAAGTTTATGCAGAAAATGAAAAATTAGGAAACAAAGAAACTGAAAATGCAAATAAAGTATGGTATTAAACAAATACGAATTGAAGAAAGTATATCAATTATTTAATATTAAAGATGTTCAAAATGTCCTCCTAGAGCACAAGTTAGATCTTTTTAAAACGGAATTCGTTGCTTTTCTTACTGAACGTCCATCAATATGAACAAAAATAGTAGGCAGGGGACACTTTGTGACTCGAAGGCCCAATCTTCAAATGACTTTTGACTTTAATTTCAAAAGTAATTTAAAAAAACTATTCGACAATTTTGTTCCTTAACTCATCAGTCATCAAGTATGTACACAACGAATTTCGTGGACTTCTCTCTATTTTCGTTGTGCGCCCAAGAATTGTAGCGGACTTTTTTTTTTAATTTTCAAACACTAATTTCATATTCGTGATTTTCATGTTCAAAAACCCCCAGATACCAAATTTGGTCGAAACCAAAATTTTGTTCCGCACCCCCATTTACGGGTACGCCCTTTAGTGGTAGGAATTTTAAATTTTTTTTGCAAAATCAGAAAGGGCATACCCAAAAACTTATTACCAGTGTTTCTACTCTTATGGTTGCTGAGAAAAAAATTAAAGAAGAAATGCAAATCACCACTTTTTTGGGGGTGGGTCACAAACGAAACACGATGGATCTTCGGTTTATTTGGAAAATACTTATAGTATAGGGCGTAACGGTACAGGTGTAAAAATTATATACCCAAAATGGAGTTGTAAAAAATTCTGATGTCGACGCTATTTGACGCTGGGTTCAGTAATTCGAAAATAATCAATATAAGATTTACACCAAAAATAGCTCAAAGTTACAAATTTGCTCTGTATTACTTTCTTTATGCTATCTAAGAATAAAATTTTCGTACCGATTTTAATTGGATGCGGGTTCTTATGATCTCTGGTATGATCCTCACAAAACAAGAAAATGGTAGAATTACAGAAATTTTCATATTCGGCAAGGAACCCCTTAATTAGGTCATCCCTAATAAGTGCAGCCCAACGTAAATCGTAATTTTATTTATTTGGCGTAGTAGCAATGCCGCAACTCAAACTAACTCATTTGCTTTTTACCGATGCCCTAACTTTTTTTTCCAAATTGCACAAGCTAAGTAGTACACAAAAGCACCATTACGTAGTAGTTTGCAAATTGAAATGGCTTGCGTGCTTTGGTTTCCGAAGCTAGTGTAAAATCATGCCACGAATTACGCGGTGAGAATAAATTTCCATAAAACTAAAATCTATTACAATTTCAAATTTATATTTACTTTTAAGCGTTCGTAAATCGTATTAGGTAAATAATTACTTCGTAAAAACTACTTCTTTGTTTAATTGTATTCGATACTTTACGTAATTTTGGTATTAGTATATAGAAAGAAAGGGGTAAGTAAATTTATTTTAGCCAAATGTTCCTAATTACCAATAATTCACTAATAAATCAATAGAACCCCCGAAAGAAGTTTTAACCTACTTTATAAAAGTGTTTTTACCAACAAAAATTTGTTCGAAGTTATATATATTCGATTTTCCATTAGTGGAAATAATTTATTTTATCGCTTGATGGCACTAGATTGCCGTATTTGCAAGCATTCGTAATGTTGGTGTCGTGTAATATTTTTGGAGTCATTTATCATTGAGGTAAAAACCGATTTGGCATCTGTTTGGACACTTTTCGATTTTAACCGCGGTTATGTAAATCTCGAGATTATAAATGCGTTGAGCTCCTTATGATTACAGTGTTAAACTAATAAGTTTTTCAGTTTTTGTAGTATAGGGGCCCAACTCGACATTATTTAAATATCGTGCACAAAAAACGCGACTTTAGAAATATATAAGACGGGCAGCGCTGGACAACATCTGCTCTTGTAACTTAGTGGACAGGAAAAGGATTCTCAAACTAGAATTTAATTATAATTACGGCATTGTGATCCCGCAGGTGTTAGATTGTAATCGTTAAAATGTAGAAGCATACAATTCCCGTACGCGCGCATTTGAATCTCGCAACTATTTCGTTCGAGTTAAATTGCATAAACCACGAACTGGGGATAGTTATAAGGAGCATAAAAAGTCACGGGATACCGGTAAGACGAGTTACGAGAGACAATTGGCACAAAGAACCTTAACGTCCCGTTCCAGAATACCCCATTTCTTTATTCGCAATGCTGCGATGAGAATAATTCGAATTTACATAGCCGTTGCTATGTTAACGGATTTTGAATACAATGCAAACTTTTTTACGCGTCATCCCCTGGATAGTATAGTCTGTTTGCATTATTTAATAACAGCCTTAAATTATACTAATGGCGACTCCTAATAGCTGAATGATTAGTTTTAAATCGCGTGCTTTTCATCTGATTGTCCGTATATACAATGTCACTATCCATCTAAATATAAAAAAGACAATTCGTGATATCTGATCGAGTTTGTAATTTGGCAAGAAGGTCATTTGGTCACTCACCGCGCAGCCCAAATTGTTAATACCTACGCAATTGATTTAGAACAAGAAAAATGCTATTAAGTGCTAATATCCATCACTTTAAACCAGAAAGTAATCCATAATGCGTTTGTGACGTCAATAAATAATAATCGACGATATGTGTAAGAAAATGCTAACGGTAATGACCTATTGATTACATTTGAATTGTTGATAATTTATAGATCTAATTTATCTCTATCTATATGCTTTGGGGTAATGTCTTTGAAAAAAGAACTTGCAATCAAATGCGAAAATCGAGATCTCTTGATTACCAACGATTCGGTACTGCGTATTCCTGAAAAAAGTTCTGGGTCTCTATTTGTTGCAAGACATTTTCACACGTATAGGGAACTTGACCTCGACAAAGAGAAATTACTGTATTTAATTTGCTCATCTCAAATCTCAAATGATACCTACCCATAACACGAATTCGCGATGAATTTAAAAAGACCACAGCTATCAAATTTGGCCCTTAGCACATCGAAATGCATTGATTTCTTATTAACTTATTCTGTATACGTTTAAGTAGTACTTTCGTTCAAATTTTTCGTAATCACAATCGTATGCCTACTTGAGATAATTTCTTGACCTTTTTTTTTAAAAATCGCTAAATGTTTGAATAATGAATCGTCAAGAGTTTGAAACAACGATCATGACTCATGAGTCTTTTACAAACTGTAGTAGCATTTAAGGGACTTTAAGTCTTTTAAGGTTTTTGGCCACTGGAGATGGGTCCCGAATAGAAAGGCCTCATGGGAATATATATTACCGGTATACCCCCTGTCCATAGCTCGAAAGGGGAATAAGTATCACGAAATTTTGAAAAATAGGTATTGAAAACTTTTTGAGCAAAAGCCACTATGCAATATACAATACGACTGCCTATAATTAGACAGCAAACTGTTACAGTTCTAATCTGCAAGCCCTTCGATCATAAGCCATATCTTCATTTAGGTTCCTACGGTTGCAGAATGTAACAATCTATCGACGCCACGTCGACATAATACCTCGAAAATAAATTTGAATTAAAGCTCAAATTCCTAGTCAATTTTATAAAAACAATTTTAGTGTACTAGGGGCCGGTTGCACAATGGCAGTTTAAACCTCGCTTGGAATTAATCAGTGGATTAAGGTCTACAATTGGTTGAAATTTATCGTTTTGTCAAGTTTCAACTAATCATATGACTTAATCCATTGCGGTTTAAACTGCCTTTGCCCTTGGTGCATTCAAAAAATATCGAACCTTTCGAAGCGTTTTAAAAAAAAGTAGCGCTTATACAGGGTGTTCATTCGAAACGCGGATTTATCGAAAACCACTGATTTTCGAGAAAATTATCATCACCGTGGAAAATGGAACAACACTTTATAGCGAAATAGTGTATTACATAACTAGGGTTGAAAACGATAAATATAAACTGTTCTGCGTCAATGTTAGTTTAATTAAGAATTTTGGGGTGACACTTTGATCAGTCCTTTTACTGCCTTCTACTGCCTTGCAACCCTTTTGAATACAGTTGAATTATATTGTTGTTTTTCAATTATGTAAATAACTTGGCACGAACGTAATTATTGCCACATGAAACGAAACCGAGTGAGGAAATATCACTTCAAGAGAAGTATGTTTGACTTTCTTTTGCATTAACTGTGATGAAAAGTATCATTTTAGAAGAAAAGAAAGAAATCTTATTGTTGACATTGAGTAATTTGACTTCCAAACACTGTTTTTCAAAACTCATGTGACAAAATCATTCATTCCCTTAGCCTTATGTTGCCAAAAGTGCGATCAACCACTTTATAGTAGATCGCCGCCTTCTCAGAAATGGAAGAGGAGCAACTTTTGGAGCAGTTTCTACTTTCTACGATTTTGAAAGCCATAGCTTTACACATCGCCGGTTATTAGGGATCATGCAACTCTTACCCCCTCTATCTATCGCAGGTCTGGTCAATGATCGAAAATGATCTGATCGCTTTCGGATTACAGAATAAAAGTACAAGGATTTCCCATTGTTTCCCGTTTCATTGTGGGGTCTTGTGGTGGTTTCTTCTTTGGAAAAGCATTAAGCAGACGTCGTGGATTTGTAGTAACAAATTTTTCTTCTTTCATGACTTGTAGATCTTGTATTAAAACCGCCCTCTTGTAAAGTGGTGGCCTTCGCTGCATGGTGGTCACGTGGTCGCCTAAAAATGTTGATGGTCACGTTTCAGAAAGGCAATTTCCCTGAGATGTCCAAAAACGTCTTCAAGAACCTATTTTTCAGCAAGAATTTGCACAGGTTTTACTTTTTTCAAAAATGGCCACTTTCTCCAATTGGTACAAAATTTTGAAGCACCTACTAATAAATTTAAAGAAAATGATATTGTATATGCAGACGGTCGACTTTTTCTGGCTTTAATCACAGTCTTCGCTTCAGGTCTTTTTCGGAATGTGGAATACTGGAATTTTACTGCCATTCTTGGATCGTTATATATTTACTTGTGAAATATATATCGATAGTGACATACCTATACGAATTTTAGGCTAGAACTTTACTATTTTAAGTTGGTATCATTACGCACCTAATTTTTGTGGTATTAGTTAATTTTTCAGAAAACCGGGGGCCAACTTCTTGACAGAACAGCTTCCGGGTGTATAGCGTTATACGTACCCCGAGCTACGATCATGAAATTAATAAAAATGGTTAGAGGGTACCTGAATTAAGCGTTTTCAACAAACAAAAATTACGGAAGAAGCCCTAAAGTTTCCACAATCTTAATAAAAAATTCACTTACTTTCATCGTAATGTGAGAATATATCATATTTCCGACAAATTCGTAACGGTTCATTATTCTTAAGTTGCCAAAACTGAAAAACGTAATTTCAGAAGTGACAGCTTAATTTTTGTAATAGGTTATGCCCCACTAATATGAACGCATTATGTTCAAAGGTAACAGCCATTCTCGGTTCTTACTAAAAACTGGGGTTAAATGATCCTCATAAACATAAAGTGTTTTATCTTACGTACGTACCTTTGCAAAATGTTGCACTTGCAGGAGCTCTGAAGAGAACTATTTGTTTTAAAATGGAAGGCTCCAAAATTATTTTCTTTCGAAAATCCGACCCGTTATTTTTCGTTTTCGCATGCCTAATGTGCATATCCATAATTTTAACAAAATCCGTCTAGCCACTTACCCAACCTACATACGTACGTCCATACATACAAACGTACATATCCATCCAGATAGGTAATGGTAATAGCAGATACCTAGCTCAAGCTTTGTACGATACAATTTTAACAGAGGAATACCTTGGAGTAAGTATGTGACGATTAAAAAGTGAAGGCGTCAATGAATAAGCTACGAAAGTGGAAAGTCGCAATAATACAATCAGGCAAATGCAAAACACAACAGTACACAATTACACATTTACATATCTAAAAGAAATTAATCGAAAGTTTTGTTAACCTGAACGAATAAACAAATAAATTCACCAGTCTCAAAGCGCATTGGAACCAATCGCAGTCTATTTATGTATTGATACCAGCACCTTTTAGGCGTCTTATTTTACTGCTCCTGTTCCCACAATAATCCACTATAGGGATTTGTTTTTAACCCTTTCCTTTCACATCTGTTGATATACAAGTGAGGGTTGCCAAGCCGATGGATCTCCTTGCATACTGCCACTTCCGCAATAATATAAAACAATGCATACGTCTTTCACGTTTGTTTAGTGTTGTGTTATTAATAACCGTGAAAAGGTTGTATTTCACTAGACCTGTCGATCGCAATATAGGGCGTAAGATATGCGTGTGAATTAAGTAAGTCAATCATTTTTATGAGTTCAATGCGAAACTTTTTTGTGTTGTGCGATTGCCCTCATTATGGACTACATTTACCAAAATTGTTTTCCTTCGCATCACTTTTATTGGAAATATGAAAAAGGTCACGGGTGGGCATTAGCCTAAACCACTTTTGAAATAGTTAAAAAGGTAAAGGGGAACAAACTTTTTTTTTCCAAGTAGAATGAAGGTCCAAAATGTTGCGTTTGGGAGCTATTTTGCCAATATTTTCCCAAAATTTATAACAGTAGGCTGTTGGCGCTTCTTTGACTCGAATCCGCCACAAAAACGGCTAGCTAGCTCAAGGAGAAATTAAAAAGCATGAAAGACTTCGCAGCAGTTAATTCGTTCTGGGCATATAAGCTTCGTAACCTCTTTGCCTAGAATTGAGCGCCACCCGGTTTCTTTAAAAGTTTAACTAAACCGGGAAGACCAGTACCGGGGAGGTAATAATGAATCCAATATGAAAATACTGATATATTACTCTTCAAAGACAATCAAAATAAATTTAATAAATGTAAATTAGAATACATAACATTTACCGTGATTTCCACACAATTACGTTAAACATCAAATAAAACTTGCAATTAATTTCCCAAATGACTAAATCCCATGATTCAATTTTGATCGACTAAATTGATTCACCGAATCTCACAACGATTCTCAACAACGAGCAAAAATTCGCACCGGTAATGCCAAGTGTAAGTAACAATATACAAACATGCCTTACCTTGATTGGTTTTTGTGTAGGTATCAATGTAAGTCGGTATTTTACCAAAATTTAAGTATGTAACTGCAGAAATTGAGACAATTGTGGTACTCCCTAAATATAAAGACTATCTTTGTAATTCATTTCATTCCATAACATGCAATATGAAATACTTAGAGAATTAATTATTGTGATCTTTAATTACTGAAAAAGTTACCACTAAAAAGAAGAAGAATGACAACATTAATATTCACAGTAAAGCACAATTGCGTAGTTTACGTAGAAATGAAAAGTAAAAACAATAATTCTGTGGATTATTTACTCCTTGCTGTGGTGTGTAAAAACAACTGTCAGTACATAATAATACGGTGTACGTCAGTTTTAGCTAAATTGTCAAACAACAGATACCACCAGTATGTGGTTTAGTAGCACAAATTGCTGTTTTATAAAGGTTTACTCGCTTGTATCTACAAGAAAATCAGGTTTACCCTCCATACTTTAATGTATTTGTATCATATTAGTCAAGAGAATTTGTCATTTTGTCAATAGATTTTTGTACTTTTTCATTAAAACACGTACCCATATTTATTTTCAAGAAAAAAAACTGAAAGTGGATAAGCTCGGAAGCGTAATTGATTTCCTTTACATTGATTGAAGCATTTCGTACGAGTATAAAAATTAGGGTCATGTGCCGATGTTGTTTTGCACGTAGGCATACTATCTAATTGCATATTTATTAATTTTTTCACTTATACAATTTACATATATTTTCGTAATACGGTATGGCGAATTTTTGACTTTCAAATTACTCAACGCAAAAGGAAGGGCTAAAATAAATCGTACATTTTCAAAATGCGAAAAGACTGTACCGTGACATTTTTGATCGCATCCCGCATCTCGCGGTGTTTAATCAAAATTAAGCATGCAATAATTGTGACCCCCTTTCAATCATTTATATTCTAATGTGCCGAATGTTCGCAATGTAGGCTTGGCCTTAAAAATATTTCGTAAGAACTTGCAACACGTGGCAATTTCGCTGTTAATCGGCCAACGACCCACTTATTTATATTTATGATAATTATTTAAAATTGGCTTAATGTGTTTGAACCTGCAAATTTTCATACTAGCATTTGAATATCATTAAACTTTTATACGAGTTTAACAGTTAATGTGACGAAAGAAAATTTCAAGAGGAAGAGACAAGCCCTTGTGAATTCAACCATTTCGAAAAAGTAGTCATAATCGGGCATAATATAAAACTGGCAAACAAATTAAAGTACAAAAGGGCGGAAGTGTCTAGCTATAAGCGGTTGCACTTCCCATTCAATAATGAATTTTGTGTAGTTAATGTGCAATATCTATTGTCCTTTTTCTTCGTCATTACTCAACGAATATTGTTCTCTTCGTTACCTTAGTGGATATTAAAATTTGCTGGTAGTGTGACCGTTAAATGTCAATGTAACGTATTAGAACAATTTTTAATGCTTAACGGAAGCATTAAAAAGTTACCATTTTCCGCAATATCGTAATTTTATTCCATTCATTGATTAATCATTAATCTACTTTCCATTATTGTATACACTTATCCGTAGCAGGTGAGAGTTAATGTGTTACCTGGTCATTCAATACTTTTAGACTACAAATCCAAAATTGTTGTACACAGAGGTGGATTTACCTCCCTCAATTTTACCTTTTTTGGTTTATTAAGGGGCACGATAACTCTCCAAAGCCAAACGCTTGGACCGATTCGGTTCAAGCTTTGCCCAATTGACCTACATGCCATATGTAACAATTCTATTGAAAATGGGTCAAATCCAATTACCCCGTACCGTAGGGTCAAACCGACGTGCTCTGTCGCTTTTTTAGATCCCCCTTAGAGGTTTATTGGTTTATTGATAGTTAGGTATGATATTTTATGATTATACGAATGCCATGATTAAGAACCAAATGCGATCGTAGATCTTGTATATCCAGTTATTCCAGTTCCATTTAAGTTACGTTCATATCTAATTCGTCAGTTTCTCTCATTTTCAGTGTTCAGTGTTTCTGAAAATAAAAAAGGAGAATTCACATGATTTCCTGAAACTGCAATTCCGTCCCCATTTCTGCTTTGAAAATCCCTATTCTATACATAGTAAAAAAAACTCGCCCTATATATATACAACGTGCTAAGAAAATGAAAAATGTTGAAAAAATTCGATCATGCTTTTTTGGATACGTCTGCGTCTTCTTGTTAGAAAGTGCTTTATTTCGAGCGTCAGTTAGAAAGATATGGAAAACCTTTGAAAATTAAGCTAAACTGATAAGTCCTTTAAGGGTTTTGGCACATGATGAATTGAACTAAAATATTTTCAAAATGGCGCCACTTCCGGAAATACCGGCTTAATTTTTTTATCAATTTTCCACAAGAAGCAACTAAAACATGGAATATCTCGGAAACCGTTTGAAGCAGCTTTTGACATTTTGCATCAAATTAAAGGTCTGGGAAAAAGGAAAACAAGGGTGAAGAACAAAATGGGGGGTGCCATTTGAAAAAATGGAGTTACGGATATTTAAAAGTTTAAAAGTTGAGAGCTTTGAAAAAGTGACGTAGTCTCACTTTTTTAGACTGTTGCGCATACCATAAGAAAATTCGATCTTTCCTTAGTAAAGCATTGAAAACTGTTTTGCAATATCTCTCACCGTTTTCTAATAATAAATTTTTAAAATTACCCCTGCAAATTCAATTTTTGACACAAAAACTTGAATATCGGCGAAGCCCTTGGAGTAAAGGGTCAACTATGGGGTATCGTTGTACTCCAAATTCGACGTAGAATCCGAAAATGTAGAAAAAATAGGGGGTCCCTATTTAAAATAACAAAGTTGATGGCTACTTCCGGTATTTCCGGAAGTGGCGCCATTTTGAAAATATTTTAGTTCAATTCATCATGTGCCAAAACCCTTAAAGAACTTATCAGTTTATCTTCATTTTCAAAGGTTTTCCATATCTTTCTAACTGACGCTCGTCAAGAATGACCCTGTATAGTGCTTACTCTGTTTCTTTACAATTAAAAATTGTCTATGTTTATATGAACCTTTAGTCATAAAATTAATCAAAGAATTATCCCCTTCCGTTTTTACATCATATTTAGAAACACCCTGTATATAATCTATTTCATATTATGTCGACACTATTGGCAACTTGCTTAGTTTTAGAATTAGAAAGACAGTTAAATTACCAAAATTGTGATTTTTTCTACTGAAATCCAAATAGAACATTTTAAAGATTTTAAAGCAAAATTTAGACAAAAATTAGATTAGCACGCAGGAATTTCTATAATTGAGGAAACAAACTCTATTTATTTTGCAAACTGAAAACTTTACACGGTATTCCTAAAGTGGTTTGCTCTCTTTCGATCGAATCCAATTTGTTGGTGAAAATATTTCTATATGTCCAATAAATAGAAATGAACTATGATTTTATCGACAAAGACTGTGTTCTTAAACAGTGGTCGGACTTTGCTAGGTTGCTAGAAATTTGAATGAAACATTTAAAACGAATGCAGTGCCAAATATAAATTCAGTAATAAATAACGTCAAGAAAGGTCTGAATTTTTTAATGAAAAGTGACTGTGATAAAATTAACGAGACTGTTAAGCAAAAACTAATATTTTTATTAGAGCAATATGAACTTGCATTTGCTAAAATACCACGACACTCTCTCCAAATGTACCTTTGGGCATGCACTTTACAATTTTCTTATTCGGGGGCTTATAGAATGCTCCGAGAAAGCTCTGTTATCACTATCCCTCATCCAAAACATATTCAAAAACTTTCGTTAAAGATGGATTCCGGTTTAAGTAACCATCATGTTACCTATTTGCAAGAAAAACTAAAACATTCCTCAGAGTGCAAAAAATATGTAAGTTTAATGATGGACGAAGTGTATGTGCAGTCTAATGTAACTTACAAAGGAGGAAAGATTGAAGGTATTTCGTCAAACAGTAAGCTAGAAGCAGCTGCCACCATCCAGGCTTTCATGATCTCATCATATTTTTACAATAATAAAGATATTGTAACATTATATTCAGTTGCAAGGCTCACAGCAGAATATCTTCAGCAACTTCTTTTAAATGTCATCAAGGTTCTGACTGCAAGTGGTTACCAAATTTTAGCTATTATATCGGACAATAATAGGGCGAATAGAAAATGTTTTAAGAATCTTTGCGGTGGGAATATGAATACTGATATAAAGAATCCATTTAATGAAGAACAGAAAATTTTTATTCTGTATGATACCGTTCACATTTTAAAAAGCCTACGAAACAACTAGTTTAGTCAGCGGGATAGTAAACAGACCCTAAAAATAACTACTCTGCATTCTATAAGAAAATCTTTTTTCCCGGTCGATCTGAGACAATTTTTTTTTCGGGCCTCAAAAAAAGGCAGTGTATAACCTTCCTTTTTTACAAAAAACCGACTACACCAAAATTTCTCAGGAAAACACTTTTTCTTATTAACTTTGGTGCGTAGAATCCAAAACGATTCGTACTTTTTCGATTAGATTTCTCAATCAAAAGTTATGGACTAGAAACCAATTTCGAAAGAAAATTCAAAGGGCTGTAACTTTTGAACTAGTAGCCCAATATTGGAACTGTTTGAAATTATGGATTCTACAGGCCACATTCTATAAGAAAATCTTTTTTCTCGGTCGATCTGAGACAATTTTTTTAGGGCCTCAAAAAAATGCAGTGTATAACCTTCCTTTTTTTACCAATAATCGACTCTTCAAAATTTCTCGGGAAAACACTTTTTATTAATTTTGGTGCGTAGAATCCAAAACGATTCGTACTTTTTCGATTAGACTTCTCAATCAAAAGTTATAGACTAGAAACCAATTTCGAAAAAAAATTCAAAGGGCTGTAACCTTTGATCTAGTGGCCCAATCTTCAAACTGTTTGAAATTATGGATTCTACAGGCCAAATTCTCGTGTCATCACTGACATTTTCTTTGGATGCCTCGGTCAGCGATCTGAAGCAAACATATCATTCAGAAAAAAATAATATAATAAAGTTAGCTCCAAGCTTGTCATCTTAATCGTTATGGCCATCTCGAACAGAACAACAAAATGTGAATCTTTGCTTGAAGATATTTAACGAAAAAAACATTTCAGCCCTTAAAACCCAACAAAATGTTGAAGGGACCATAATATTTTTGCAAACTATTATTAAATGGTGGGACATTGTCAATTGCAAGTCAAAATTTGCCACTGACAAAAAACGCGATAATTCCAGAGAAGCTCAATACATGATGATAATGCTCAATTTCTTCAAAAATTGGTCACGTGGATTGAAAATTGGAATAGGGACAATGGTTTACCGGGACGATGTGGTAAACTGACAACGGACACATTTTAGTCCATTACTCATACTACAAAAGCGTTAATAAAATTAGTTGACCACTGTTTAAATAATTTGGATTTCGAATACGTTCTTCTTGGCAAACTGCAGTCTAACGATTTGGAGGGAAGGTTTGGTAAATATCGTGGAATGTCTGGCTCCAATTATCACATTAGTGTGGCTCAGATATTAGAATCCGAAAAAAAAACTAAAAATTCTAAGTGTCTTAAAATTGCATTCTAATAGTCACGGTGAATTCCACATTAAAGATTTTGTCGCTTCATGTAAGGAAGAGGAACATCTAAATTTGAAAGAAGCTGCTGATACAGCTTTATTTAACGGCATGGATACGGATTCTGTTGCTATTACCGAAAATGATGCCAAAATTTTGGCTTACCTAGGAGGATATATTATACAAAAATCATTTCAAAATAAAATACTTTGTGTAGCTTGCAGGGGTAAATTGTGGTCAGGAAAAGAAAAATGAATGATGATGGCAATTACAAGTACTTACAAATCACTGATCGTGGTGGTCTAAAGTACCCCACAAAGTATTTAATAAATTGGCTGGTTAAAGAATACTCTTGCTTTCAAATTCTAATATCTGAGAGATATGAAAAGGATTTTGTAAACGTAAATTGGCAAAAGACATTGTTAATAAAATTAATTCTTAAGGAGTTGTTGGAAGTTGACAGTTCCGACCCTGATCATTTTTTATCTGAAATTTGTGATAAAGTGAAGAGAAAATTATTCAAACATATCTTCAATACTTTGCTAATATTTTGGTAAATAATTATTCAAAGACTAAGAACAACCAAATTAGGGAAAAAGAAAAAATAATACCTAAGCGACAAGCGCCCGAAAACCAGAAACGGTATTCAAAAGACGCCAAAAAAAGAGAAAAAAGGACCAAAGGAGAAGATATACAGGCTGGAAATAGAAAAATTAAAAAATTGAAAAGTGCAATAATTTAATTTCAGTTAGATTTCTGTCATATTCATTTTTTGGTACCTCTTGTTAATTCTTTTGAAGGTAGATTAGTTTATTTATTACATTAGAATTTAATGTAATTGTTACTTTTCGTTCTCTTAGAAATAAATATCCATTATTTATTATTGAATACTTACCCTCATATAGCAAACATAATAAAATTTGTACCTACAAATGAAATTACGAACTTTTGAGAGAATTTAATAATCTGTCATACGGTATAATAATATA
This sequence comes from Photinus pyralis, assembly GCF_008802855.1. Classification (NCBI taxonomy): domain Eukaryota; kingdom Metazoa; phylum Arthropoda; class Insecta; order Coleoptera; family Lampyridae; genus Photinus; species Photinus pyralis. Next base: position 6,906,996 of record NW_022170511.1, read on the forward strand.
CAGGGTGTTTCATATAAAAAAGTCACATTGTTGTTATTATCTGAACCTTGTCTTGTTTTTGAATTACAGAATTGGATTTAGTAGAAAGAGAGCATATCCATGGCCCAAATCAAGACGAGAATAGGAAGATAACAATCATAGGATGCCACATCCTCTCGGACAAAAGAGGGCAGGCGGAACTTAGAAAGCTAAGTGAAGCAGTAGAACAAAAGTGCGGAAAGAACCCGGGTACTAGGCGACTTTAATGCGCAACTAGGCAAACTGGATGGAAGTGAAGACGAGGAACACTGTATAGGCAAAGCTATCAAGCACGAGCATGACAATGGGAACGGCAGCGAGCTTAGGAACATGGTACACCTACATGGTGACAACATGGAGGAGGGGAAACTCTGAATCGCAGATTGACCACACAATAAGGACGAAATCAAAGGAAATAAGCATCACGAACACAGTAGGCATATGGGCAAAAACAGTAGGATCGGACCACAAAATGGTAAGGGAGAAAGTAAAGAGGGAAGGAGGAAGAGAGGAGGAAGAAAAGAACAAGGAGCAAAGCGGGAGAACGGAATGGTGGGACGTGAAACTTCTGTCAGGGGAGAAGAAAAGGGAGGAGTACATAAAGGAGCAGGAAGAGATCAGAAACAAAAAGGGGGAAGGAAGACCATCTTGGAACAGGATCGCCGAAACGCTGGAAGAGGCAGCAGGGAAAACACACGGGAAACAGAAACCACCCATGTCCCCGAACAGGAAACAAGCCATGGATAATCACAGCAGAGCAACCAAGAGGTTTGGGCAAAATGCACACAAACCTGAAACAAAGAAAGAGCTAAGGGAAGCTAAGGAAGAGGAAAACAGAGCCTTTGAGCAACACGAAATTAAGGAACTCGCCGAGTTCGCGGAGAATATCGCCAAGCTCAGACCAATGGAGAGAAATGCGCAAATGTATAAGCACATCAAAAAAAACAAAAGGAGGAAACAAGGGAGAAACAGAAAATATATACGAATGACAGCGTGGGAGAAACTCCTGAAAGGAGAACAGGAGGAGCAGGCCCAGCTAATGTCGGAGGATGACCACTGGCCACTGCCGCCACCCCCCACGGTAATGGCATCGGGGATTCCCATGGGAAGTTGGAAAGAGTGGAGCAGAGACAAGCATCAAATGAAGAAAGAAAGCAGAAGAATACTGGAGGTGGAAGAAGAATCAGACATAAGCACAAGTAGCCAAGAGGAGGAGGAAGAGGGGACGACAGAAAGTAACACAGAGAGAGGACAACAATAAAAAGGGGAGGAACACGGGGGAAAACAGGGAAGGGAACGATACTAAAGGATAGGAACATCGGAAGACAACGAACGCCAGGAGAAGAAGCTATCACTAGAAAGCAGAGTTCCCTCTAAGGCAGAATACCAGTGGCGAAGCTGTGGCCGTACCCGTTCGGGTCGGATAACACCCAGTTAGCCGCCCCCCCACAACCCCCCCAATCCACAAACTCCACCACATTGTTTGGCATATGTCGCGGCCCAGCGCGATGGCAACAAAGTAGTGGTGAAACGTCCCTGATAGTGCCTACCAGGGACGCATCCTCACGACAGTTGACTAAATCCTGAGAGAGGCGGCGACGCCAGGCATATGTCAAAGTTTCAAGTTTCAAGTTTCAAAAAATGTAAATATAAATCTTTCTAACTCTACAACTGAGGAAGTTAACAATGGTCAACGTTATCAAGTTAGGATCCGAAAATGTACAAATACACAGGGTGTGCCATTTCAATTTCGAAAAGAACGAAATTTCGATCAAACCGAAAGCCATTCGAAAATTCTATTTCGGGTATTCAATCCGTTTTTATTGATAACATTCTGCACAGGTTACAGAAGTGGGCTTAGTTTGGTTTACATACGGTATCTAAATATAAAATTATTCGTTCGGAAGTTTTTATAATGGCGGAAACTGGTCGCCAACATCCTACCATTAAAGAATCAATTAAAGATTCAATAACAACCTTCCTATATAAATTTACCTAAATTTCCTTTGCATAGGGATTACAGTTTTGATGACTTGTACGAAGGTGACGCAGAATTAGCAAATGCGTGATTTGTTTTTTGATGTTTCCAATTCATAAAACTAGATTAAATGACCTTTAGGCACTAACCGCAAAAAATAGAGTGATACATGTTTTCGTAATAATTACAGTGAACCAGTTGGGTCGGGTGAGTAAAAGTATACAACCTTTTGCACGAACGGGGTTCCCATTTTCATAGGAGTTTTTCAGCAAACAATTTGAAGGGTTAATAAATAATTCGTTAATAATGAGCGGTGGCCGATTCAGAACATGTTAAATAATGAATAAGGCTACAGTCATGTCTTGCGAACTTTTATATCGGCAATTTCACGGGGAAACTGTTTACTTATTCTATCGTTTTTTACGTGATTGGGTATTAAAACCGGTGGCTATAATCTAACAAGGCATTTTATTCGTTTTATTACGCAGGTGAGAGACTTTGACTAAACAGGCTCATAGGGCAGCTTTTCCTTGCACTAAATCCCAAAAGCTGAAGGGTGCAAAGCAAGGATGCACCTGCAAAGAATAATAATTACATTCTGTGGCCATTCGGCGACCAGGCGTCCAGTTTTTCTTATGCCTATATTTTACGGTGTACCTACTTGTTTTATTTTCATACGTGGAATTTAATTATGGCTCGTGTGGTTTCTTTTGACGTATCGCCTCCTACAAAATGTATTAAAATTGGTTTTTTTCACCGAGGCGCTACGGATGGTCGAACATTTTAACGTACAAAAATTTTGCAAGCATCCGCTTTTGGGGGAAAGGTGGCGTTCTGGACTAATTAGACCGTTCAAGCGAAGGACAATTTATAACGTACGGTATCCAAACGACATTAACAATCTTTATCATCACTAATGCAAGTGAAAGATTCCGGGCGTTTTAACGAAAAAGGCTATAAATCAGGATGTTGCTTTTAAATCTCGGTTCCGTTTAGTGTTCCTAATTTTTATAGTATTGTTCGTTCTAAACATCACGTATGCATTTGAACATTTTTAACAAAAAAGCTTGTTCACACGCTCTGAAAAGATAATATATAATTAAAGTAAAAAACTTTAACTCTTCATATAACAACTGATTATTGTCAGTCGTTAAACTTTAAAATTTAGAAATTGGCCGAGAATTAATCGGAGCTTTTATACCATCTCCAAGATTTTCATTTTCTTGTCAGAGAGTACTGCAATTTTGGAATTTTCTTAATATGCGTTTTTTAACTGGAAAGTAAGAGTTGGTTTATGGAGGTACCCATGGCCATGGCATCCAGTAGGGCAACCGGGCAAGTGCCCTAGGCGCCAAATTTTGCTAGGCGCCAAAAAGTCCTAAGATTTTTTAAAATAAAAATTATACAAAAGTATTTTACAAAGTTTGTATTTTGCAATTTTAAGTGCACTTGAGTCAGGATTGATCATAAATAAGTTATAAATAATATAATAATTTTAAAATAAGTATAGTGAATAAGAAAATAAATAAAAGCAAGCTAAGCAACAGCCGTACAGCGTACAGGCTCGAGAGTCAACGATTTGTAATTGTATTTATATATTTAAGAAGTGCAGTATTATTTATAATAAAAAATATACAAAGACCACATTATTATTATTGTTATTATTATTATTAAAAAAGGCGCTTCGGACAAATTTTGCACTAGGCGCAATTTTACCTTGCCACGCCCCGCCCCTGACCCACCCAAATGACGCTTCAATTATGAAAGCTCAGATCTAGTAGCGTAACTGATTCTGTGTCCTAAAATTGATGCACCAACTTCACTACATTATATTCTTATGGAGATACGAATCATTGGATGCTCGAGTGCTTTCAGGAACTAAGCTGTATCCATTTTAGCGCATTTTCCAACTCCAGTTGGAAGGCGTTATTATGGCCACTTTCTCCGACCGTCCGTTCGTCCGAGGCCTTAACTACCTCCTACAGTTTTCAAGATATTTAGTTCGTTCTTTTTGCGTTCGGTAGCTAATAGCTCTGGCACCCCAACCAAGAAAAATCTTGACTATTAATATGCGCATGTGCAGACTGCGCAATGTCAACTTTCTTATTTATGGAGATATTTCTTCGAAATTTTAACCTCGGATGCTTTTAGTAGAGACGAGCATATCGAGTATTGTAAAAATCAGATATGCGCATGCGCAAACGTCACAATGTTAACTTTCTTATTTGTAGAGATATTTCTTTGAAATTTTAACCAAAGATGCTTTTAGTAAAAGCATTAAAAGCGAACGTATCGCATATTGTAAACATCAGATTAATGCGCGCATGCGCAGAATGCGCAATATCAACTGTCTTATTTATCGAGATATATTTTTGAAATTTTAATAAACACTGATTCGTCGGCTTTAATGCTGACCAAGTTTTGCCATCTCCCAAAGTCAGCTCAAGAAAGAGGATTCCGCCCTTCGCCGATTGTTGACGACGCCATGCAGGGTATATGTTAAATAGCTCTAAAATGTGCAACGAAGAAGAAACGAAAGCGAAGTTTCTGAATTGTTTTGCAACATTCATGATGCAGTTCTTGCGCTTTCCAAGTGTTGCAACATATAAGTAGTAAACATTTTAAGTGTTATGTTGTTGTTGCAAAACGTGTTCGGTGGGCCATGATCTTTTTGCACCGAATTTTTCGGAAACATTTGTACTGTACATACATCGAATACCTGGTTTTTGACATTAAGGTACATTTAATGTGTGTTGAATCTGTATGAGACTTTCGAAATTTTTGCGATGCTTTCGTAAAGTTAGCCGTGACCTTCGCACCGGAACACTGTAAAACCAAAGAGTAACTATAATATACTCTTTGGTAAAACGACTATGAAAAAGAGTACATTGGGGTACACTTAAAGTCTAAAGAAGATAGATTTGTTGTCAAGAAACAATAGAACACTAATCGTATAATAGAAGTTTCCAATTTGATGCCTTATAAGAGTAAATATTCGATTTTGATAGGTTGCCAGTTGGGTATTTTTAAAAGGAGTTGCTCCTGTATAACTTATGTTGTTCGTTTAATTATGTCACTGACAGATAAAGCGCTTATACAAATTATAAAAAAATCCTCGAGCATATAAAATCTAAACTTAAGTGGCATGTAGAAGTTATGAGCAATTTTGTGACAGCCGCTATAAAACAGGAAAAAATATTAAAGCGTATCTTCTACGTTGAAAATTTGATGTCCATTGCATGGGTACAGTTCAAGAGATTCCATTGGAAGAAATGCGGCAAAACTAAACAGCCTCTACATTACGCTGTTGCTATCGCTCCAGAAAAGTTCATAATTCTTTGGCTTAATTACACAACTCAAAATTGGTAAATTTTAATTCACCACATAATTAAAATTCCTGAAGTGTGCCACGTTGTATATCTATATAAATAAAAATAAATGTTTGTATGTATGTGTGTATTTCTCTGTCCGTCTGTCCGAAGCTTTAACTACTGCTACAGTTTTCAAGATATTTAGTTCGTTCTTTTTGCATTCGGTAGCGTAAAGCTCTGGCACCTGAGCCAAGGAAAATCTTGACGATTAAACTGCGCATGCGCAAACTGCACAAAGTCAACATTCTTATTTAATAACATATTTTGTTGAAATTTTTACCACAGATACTTATGAGTTATGATAAAGACAAACATATCGCATATATCAAAATTCAGATATGTGTGCCACGTTGTATATCTATATAAATAAAAATAAATGTTTGTATGTATGTGTGTATTTCTCTGTCCGTCTGTCCGAAGCTTTAACTACTGCTACAGTTTTCAAGATATTTAGTTCGTTCTTTTTGCATTCGGTAGCGTAAAGCTCTGGCACCTGAGCCAAGGAAAATCTTGACGATTAAACTGCGCATGCGCAAACTGCACAAAGTCAACATTCTTATTTAATAACATATTTTGTTGAAATTTTTACCACAGATACTTATGAGTTATGATAAAGACAAACATATCGCATATATCAAAATTCAGATATGCGCATGCGCAGATTGGGCAATACCAACTTTCTTATTTGTGGAGATACTTTTATGAAATTTTAATCAAAGATGCTTTTAGTAAAAACAAACGTAATCAGATCCATCAGATTAATGTGCGCATGTGCAGGATGCGGAATATCAACTGTCTTATTTATCGAGATATCTTTTTGAAATTTTAATCACATATGCTTAATGTTAAATGCAAACATATCCGATATTGCAAACCTTAGATGTGCGCATGCGCAATCAATGTTAACTTCCTTATTTCCCATTTATAAAATTCGGTAACAAACGGCACGGCGAACTTGGATGATAACGCTCTCTAATTGCTCGATTCTCTGTCATCCTACCAATCTATATACCAGCTTAAAATTCATGTTAATTAAGCGCGTTTCATTTGATACCAACCATATGCCAATCATGCGCCGTTTGCTGCAACACATCTGATTAGCTACCGGTAATGATTGGGTCGGGTTGAAATTCCAAAATTCGATAATTCAGTTAACACCCATTGTTACGTGAAATTTTTGGGTCAGGCATGGGTTTGTGTTGTCTATCGTACTACGGCGACCTTGCAAGCTTTCATACTCTTTTTCACTTACAATCTCTCCTTCTAAATAACGGGAGCTTTGCGAGGCTGCAAGAATAATAATTAAAATGCCTCTACGGCAATAATTAGAAAACGGTATAATTAGATGCAGCATCTTCGTTTCCTTATCGGTGGCTAAAACGGCTCTACATATTAAAACAAAGGTGACGTGTAGAATTGTCACCTCCTATAAATCACTAAGAAGCTTTTTTATATGAAGCGCCCGTTCGATTTCATTCATATACCGTGCATTCATTAGCCTTTGCAATACCAAAATATAAAAAAACATAGATTCCCAAAACTGGGTCACATGTAACCCATTTCATAATCCTACACTAATTTTAAAAGTATTATTTATTTTTTATTTTTCATAAAACGATTTATTATACACGTTCACAAAGGGAAATGAAATATAAAGCGAAAATAAGCAAAATATTAACAAAAACAACACTGTTGATTCAATCGCCACACTTATTGTTCATATATTCTTTTAAATCTAATACCCATTTTCTTAGTTTCCTCTAATTGAAGCTTTGTTAATATTGTGCGTTTTTTAACCCAGCTCACTGCACAATCCTTCCTCTGAATGAATGAACTTACGAGGGACCTGAGAAGAACGCGAAGTGATAGGGGGAGAAGCTCAAAACGAACTTGAGGATAACTTCAAAACAATTTGAGGGTGTTGAGAGCGGCTTATGAGGCAATAGAGGAAGGGAAATTGAATCGATGGACGAAAAACTTGAGAATAGAAGAATTTAAGAGCAATTTTCAAAGTGAACTTCAGAGAAGAAGATAGATATTGAGCAAAGCTTGAGGAGAATATGACGGAAATTATAATGCTTTGAAGAAGGTACGGAGAACGTTAAGAAATAAATTTTATGGTAACATAAGAGTAATATAGGAATAGAGACCACAGGAAAACCTGCTAGACGCTCAAGAATATCTTGTAAAAAGCTTGAGGAAAATGAGAAAATTTGGGAGAGATTAAATGACGTTGAAAATTTACAAAATAACACCAGGGCGGAAATAAAAATGAAAAAAGGTTTTCACCTTAAGCAAGTATAGCGCGTTTTTCATAAATTGATCAGTACTTCCCAAACGGTCATGTAACGATCTATTTCTATGTACAAAGGAAAATAAGTTACGGTGAATAAATATTCTTAGAATAAGAAACTTAGCATTGTGCCATCTGCGCATGCGCACACCTAATGTTTAAAATATGCGATATGTTTGACTTTACTAGAACAATCTGTGGTTAAAATTTCAAAAAAAATCTCTACAAATAAGAAAGTTGAAATTGCGCAGTCTGCGCATGCGCACAATAGGTGATATACTTATCTTTACTAGAAGACCTAGACGCATATGTGGTTAAAATTTCAAAAAATATATCTATTTTTATAGTAGGGGTTATGCAGTAGCGCAACTAGAAGTCTAGGACTCAAGGAATCTGCATAATTTGAGTTGAATTTGGGCCAAACTGTTAAAAATCAGTCATATAGAATTTGAAATTTGCGGCACAAGTACATGCAAAATTATCTTATTAATAGATTTCCCAATCCAATTAGAGGTTTCATGTTAATAGATTTTGTATACCTGTGGCTGCTACTAGCCCGAAAATCTATAAGCTAATTATTATCACTTTAATAGTAAATCATGTGAAAGAATGGTAAGTACAGTTTAAAGTAAATGGTCTAAAAGAAAGTGTTTCGTTCAATTCAATCTTCCACTTTGACTTGAAGAAAATTGAAAGCCCACTTTCTTCTTAGTTGTACAATTATTAATCTCGGAGGCGTTTAGTTAATTAACCTTCTAGCTAGTAAACGGAAACTACCTGATCAGTAGAGGAGATCACTGCCCTTTGCACTTAATTATTTACCCATTTACCTTGAAACTTCCTTATAATGAACACAATTCCGAAGTTACGTAAGTAATGGGCTTATTCTAATAGCATGTTCCCCAATTTAATTATCGGGTAAGACGTTTTTGCTAGATAAAGTTTGCGTAAAAATATACACATGGTCTACACCTGTCCCGTAAAAAATATTAGGCATAAAACTTCCGAGAAAACCCCAATCGCCTTCGTAAATTACAAATGAAGTTTGATCTAACAAAAAAAATCCGTCTTCAATGACATATGGTAAATTCTAATTTAGAGCGGTTTGCAGGTGCCACTTTTTCCCATAACCCTTCCTTTGGCCTACTTTTTTAATGAGCCAGGAAGAAAAGGGGTTTGCACAGATTGCCCAATCTGATCCTATCTCGCGAGGGTTAAGTTCACTCAAACCAGGTAAATATACAACGGGATCTAGTTAATTGGTTCTTCAGACGGATCCTACCATTCAATAACCTTTCCTTTACAATACCTCAATGAAAATTATAAACAATCATGCAACGCACTCAACTATACGCTACATTAAGTCACAGCTCGCCTTTTAAATTATATACCGATGGCGGCCTGTAATCGTCTATAAATCGCAAAACGATTACTTCCGTCGATTGTAACTATATACCTACCAGTTTTATTATTTATTGCGAAATTAGAACAAATTTTATTAGATTAGAATATGACCACGAGCAAAATTGATTATCAATAGGTAAATTAACTGCATGCATATAACTTATGTTCCAACATATCATTATTGTTAGTAATACTAGCAAAACGTAAATTAAATGGGTAGGTGGGCGCTGTAATTAAAACTTTCGAAAGTGTACATTTTTCTGTTACAGATTACATCAGAATGGTGCCAAAACTTTCTTCGTCTACTCTAATTTCGTGGGTTGTTTGGTGTGCAATCTAACAGTCCAACTAGTTATGCGAAACATAGTTTCTTTCAATTTATCAACTAAGTAATCAATTTCATACTTCGTGTATGACTATTTATACCGCAGTTTCTGTTCTAGTTTTTAATGCCATAAAATGTGGTCATACGAGTTTCCATTCTAAAATGCCATTTCCCTGTAATGAATAATTTTGATGTTGGGTGCCATCAATACGAATGATGTCATTCAAGGATCTGCTTGGTAGCGAGTGCTTTTATCAGTTCTGTTATTGTTGTTGTAGTTTTTTTTTAATAATCTCTCGATATAGATCAACGATAGAGAAAGCATCAATTGCTAAGATTATTAGCTACCTCTGTCGGAAAAAAAGTGTTTTTATTGACATATGATGGTGAGTATTTATCTGAAATTGTTATTATTATTATTATTGTTAATGTATTTCTCTTTTTAGGTACTATAAGCAGTCATGATGAATTATGGGTAAGTATTAAAAATTTGGTATAAGATTGGTTATTTTAAAAAATGCTATTATTTTTGTATTGTTCTCCCTATTTTTTATGATATCAATTGTTATTGTTGTTATATGTGGTGATGGGCGATTAGACGAAAGTCAAAGGGACAGTGGGCACAAACAAATATACGAACTAGAAACATAAGGAGGCAAACGTTGTATTCCGTAGTATCATAGTATGTATTAGTGAGTCACTTTGCACAGGGCCACAAAAACAAGATCTACAAACAAAGATGCATTCATTTTCACAAACACTTTTAAAAAATGTTCCGTTTTACAAATAAACACTCGGCTTGCTCAAATACCAAAACGCCCTACATTTACTACGTTCTTGAACGCATGGGAAAAAATTTTAAAACTTTTACTTGCCTCCTTTCCTCAATTTTATATTTGACCTAAAATTCCTCACGCTCCTGTTCGTTCACAACCTACCTACCTTTTAAAAACAACCCTACTTCATCTGTTAATTCATAACAATAATAAATAATATCATATTTTCTCTTACACGTCCTACTTGACAAAAACGTTCTTCTAAATGTTCTCTTAACCACAGTAAAACATTTGCTACTTGCTGCACTTAAATAAAATACTTCTGTTAGCTATGATTCCCAGAGCTTAATTCATTAATTTTTTTAACTTTGACTAATATCTGCCTTAGTTTCTTCGAAATTTTAAACGCCCACAATAACCAACTGTTTCTAAAAATGGTGCTTTCCAAATTTTCTATGAGTTAGTGTCTTTTTCGCTACTAATCCCGAACGGTTGTTAATTATCTCAGAAACAAGGCGATCAGCATTTTCCATGATAGCTGTACTTCATAATAAGCTAAGACTATAATACTATATCTCTCTTAAAACGGATTCTTACGACCGCTATCTACAACCCCAAATTAAAAACAAAAGCCCATGTGTAAAAATGACACATATTTCGTTGACTCCAATCAACCAGCTAAATTCTTTACGTCATCAGGAAGCAAATTTGTTTGGAAGAACACATTTTTTACAGCTTTATAAATCCTGCGAAAAATCGTGAAAATCAAATCCAACCCAATATGCCGCATGCCGATTAATAAAAGCTGATGCAACATTATTAAGAATCTCATTTACTTTTCCCATACCTTGATAAATTCTTGCGGATGAAAATAAAAATGACTAAAATAATTCGATGATAAGTGTCAACCTTCCTATTTTATCCAATTCTGACACTTCCATTATCCATAATTAGTTCATTTATTATCTTCACCTGCCTACCCTCATCCCATTCCTATTCTGCACCTCCCCAGTATTTCTCCCCTAAAAATTCTCCCATTTTTTTGTTAAAATCTGAATCACATGGTCTATTAACCTCCCTATCTTCCCCTTGTTCTTTGCGGTATTGATTTCCATTAGGCACCCTGTAACTAAATTCTCTATTCTGGTTGTATCCCCTGTTATCCTAATAATTTCTCCTATATCTGTTACAATTATTCCCATTATCGTATTTTCCAAATTTCCGCTTATCCCGGTATAGGTTCGCGTCTCCGGTCCTAGCGTAACTAAATCACTATTCCCTTACTTTATAACCATTACCTCATCTGCTAAATCGTACCATTTTAAAATTGTACCTCTGCACATCTTCTTCCTACATTCCTTTGCCCAAATGTTTACATAGTGCGGACAATTATTCTTAATGTTCCTGTTGTATTTCCCTAGTTGATCCGTGATTTTATTTTGTTCAAATCTTCCTGAGTAGTGTTTCCTAAAATTTTCCTCAAAATCTTTTATTTTCTCATATACCGTGTTATCCAAATCCGAGCATCCCTTTTCATGCAACCCCTAATAGAATTCACCTCCTTGTATGTACTTTGTAAATTGTGTCCTATTATTCCTAATTAATTCTTCTGAATTCTTTATGAAAACCTTAGGGTGCATTTTCTTTTTCCCTATAAACTCTTACTGAGATTTTTATCATTTAGAGCCCTTTATTTTCTCTTACTCACTTTACTTTTTCATTGTATCTAAATACAACACATACACATACACGGTGTTAATTAATTGAGTGCCGATAATGGAGGGTGTGAATCCTCGGGTGATTTTAGGGAGAAAAGTTTATATCAACATATGTCCTAAACCTAATAAATAAAATTGTCTGTTCAAACCTTGTACGGACGTCACTGGTGAAAATTAAAAAAAACCTTTTACGTCAAAAAATGCTCCTCAATGAAGAAAATGTGTGTACAATATTTCATAAAAATATCTAAGAGTGATAAAAAATGATAAAAAAAAATCACTTTTTTCTTAAAATATTAACACCCTGTAGCTCAAAAACTAAGAGGTTTAGGACGTATGACTATTATTTGACGCACTCTGTATATTTTCTCTTTAGTGGAAAAAAATGCGCAAGAAAAATTATGATAGACGTGTGCGAGCATTTTTTTTAACACAACACTGATTTTTGAATGAATTTGTTCCATATTTTAGCCGCGTACTGTATAAAAATTACCATAAAACGAAGAAAAAAGTACGATAGTGTCCTTTGTGACACCAATCTCCATTATTTTGGAATTGGAAATGTTAAAATTTATGTCAAATTTAAATTTCTTCTAAACTTTCAAGTTAGCAAGGAAGTGAAGTCGAGTCCAAATTCGATTGAATTTTTTGCAACATTTTGCTAGCGGCAGCTTTTGGTGCCAGTTTAATTTTGAAAGGGCAACAATTTTTAGAATTGAACTGCATGTGCCAAGAGCATATTCACAGACATTCTCTTGAGTGCATCGCTGTAAGCAGATGTATGGCAATTACATCATTACATCCTGCTGCACTTCCAGCTTTTATTTACTCTGGGTAACGTCTTTAAAGCAAACGGAATTTTTACGATAGCTGTTCGCCGTCTTCAGCGTTACCTCCGATTCCCCCTTTTTTATTTTACCGCATAGACGTACGCAAGTCGCGTTTAAGCGGGCTTTCGTATCGCAGAGTCGCGGAGGCGCGAAGCACAATGTGTTCCTACTTGTGCCGAGGTCACTAAACCTTCGGGGCCACGAAATTCAAATTACTAATCTTCCAGAAAACATTTGACGACTTTTGCCTACCTCTTAATTACTTTCGTTTCAAATTCAATTTTTCGTACCAACTCAATTTGGATAATTACACCCGAACGAAATGGCCTCCTTTTTAATGCGCTAATGTTAACTTGGACGATTATTGTAATAATCTCGTTTAAGTAGAGGAGCAATGCAATTTAGATTATGGGCAGGTACCGAGAGTAAGAACCTTGGAATTTAAACTAAGATAAAATTTGACAAATTTAGAACAACCGTTTCCATATTTACCTACTCATCGAGGTATGAGTTCCTTAACCCAAAACAATTGGACAATTAGATCCTATCTACCAAGTTCCCCATGTAGTAATTGGCATTAACATATTCTGGCAAAAAAAATGAAAAGGTTTGGCAAAACGAAATATGTAGGAAATGAAATGCGAATATTTGGCATTGTCGGCTCCTTGTGTCCAGCCAATTTGTTTAAATTGTAGAAATAAGTCCTATTTAATAAAGGGAGGTGTATAAGGTTCACTTTGATCAAAAATCGCAGATACTTCAATAGAAGTTCTATTCTAAGCTAATAGGTATACAATTCCCGATAAATCCCCTTAAAGGTACACAACGTTCAACCAAAATTATCTGTGGCTGATGGGGATGAATTACATAAGAATAGAATTCTCAGCAGTGCAGAGGAAAGGGGTACATTTGAATTTTGTTAACCATTGAAACAAAGCCTTTGCAAATTCGATAAAAGCTTAGCGCCAAGACGTAGTGATCCAAATTCTAGTTGTAATTGCAATTTTCAAAATGAGATGCTAGGCTCATACTGTCGTTTGCTATTATTCTTTTGCTCCAATTAGAAAATCTTTTTTTCAGCAAAATATTATAATGAATAGTTAATTGGATAACTTATTTAGGGTGATCCGGAAGCGTGCCCAGAACTTTAAATTCCACCAAAAAAACTTCTCACCTCTATTTCTAAGGGAAATATTTAAAGAGGATGAAGCATTAAATATTATCAATCGCTTTTTAAGGCATTTTCCAACTCATGTTGGAAGGCACTATCTCCGTCCGTCCATCCGAGGCCTTAATACAGTTTTCAATATATTTAATGCGTTCTTTTTAAATTCGGCACCTTATAGCTCTAGCACAGTGGTACCTGAGCCAAGAAAAATCTTGACGATTAGGATGCGCAATATCAACTTTCATATTTATTAATATATTTTGTTGAAATTTTAAGCACAAATACTGCTAGTAAAGGCAAACATCGGATATAGTAAAAATCAGCAGACTGCGCAAATCCTAAGGGTGCTGGCTCATCATAAATGGGGAGCCCACCCTAAAACCATGCTGGACCTATATAAAGCCTTGATCTTATCGCGTATAGACTACGGATCTCATGTCTATTCTACCTGTAGTAATGTATTGTTGGGACGACTAGACAAAATTCAAAACCTGGCAATAAGATATTCACTTGGCGCCTTTCCAACATCTCCAGTCGTATCTCTCCATGTCGAGGCTAATATTCCCCCTCTTGCTCTTAGAAGAAAGCAAATAGCAGCAAATTATTACATAAAAGTCTCGCTGGATAGGAATCACCCGAACTATCACGGAATGGTAGATGTAATAGATGGTGCGCGTTTATTAGGTGTCGATCGATGGCTGTGAGAGCCAAAGAAATTATGACCGAATTGAACCTGATAGCCGAAGACATGTCTGAACTATCCAAGAACGCCCGTCGGTCCATAGTTAAAGATCGAATATGAGAAATGTGGAACGGGCAGTGGAGTGGATCGGAAGCGTTCCTAAGGAAGTTCAAGGAGGTTGTGGGTCCGATATTCTTACCAATTAAGGGAAGATACAATCTTGAAAAGATATACCGGCTCAGATTGGGACATACTTCCCTCACGCATTCATTTCTTTTGATGAGTCAAGATCCTCCCCAATGCGAACAATGTTTAGTCAACCTAACTGTAGATCATGTACTTTGTGTGTGTCCTAAATATAATGTAGAAAGAGTACGGTGTAACCTGAGTGAAGAAATAATAGAAACTTTGACAAATAAAGATCGATGTGGAGCAGTTATAATATATCTTAGAAATACTGGACTAATATCTAAAATCTAAATCTAAATTACACTGATACCTATATACAGGGTGGTGACTTGCGTAACGCATCATAGGGATTTCAATGTAAAATTCGTAACATGCGATTATTGGCTCCCCTAATTATTTTAGAGCAAAAATGTATTAAGGTTTTTTGTAGAAAAAAATTTTTCACGTCAATCAACCGTATTAGTTTTCAATTTTTTGCATAATAAAGACGGAAAATTGGAAAATAAAACCCGCATCTTTTTCAATAATCTGCGATGCCATGGAATTTTCTAAAACAAAAAGATATCCACTTATCAATTAGCAGCAGTTCGAAATGGATTTTATGATCGACTTGGTTACTGTATTGTAGTTAATGGTGACTTATTCGAACATTTATTGTAAATTGTTATATTAGGAAACCGTTTTAGTAATTTGGTCTTTCTTTCTGTTGAATTCGCTGTTCTAAATATAATACTTTTTGATAGAATTTGATTTGTTTTATAGCAGACATTCCATGGCATGACGGATATTGGCGTAGTTTTTGTATTATAAAATTCCATGGCATCACAGATTATTGAAAAAGATGGGGGTTTTATTTTTCCAATTTTCCGTCTTTATTATGCAAAAAATTGAAAACTAATACAGTTGATTGACGTAAAAAAATTTTTCTACAAAAAACCTTAATACATTTTTGTCTCTAAAATAATTTGGGGAGCCAATAATCGCATGTTATGAATTTTACATTGAAATCCCTATGATGCGTTACGCAAGTCACCACCCTGTATATATATATATATACTTAATAAGGCAAATGACCATAGTAGTCGATGCCTCAGGAGGGGTTTGAGTGGGTATACCCGGTATCTGAGGGAGCCCCACACTAAATATTTTGTAAAGTATTAACCACAGATGTTACTAGTGAAGGTAAACATACCGCATATTGTAAAAATGCACATGCGCAGATTTTTTTTAAACATAGTAAACAAAAAACAGCTGACATAGCTAGGGCCTTTTGGGAAGTGCCGATCAATGCATGGAAAATGCACCTTAGGCACTCAAAATTTATACAAAACGGGTATCTGTAATCAAACAAGGCGCATTTTCGCGAGTTTATAAAATAAACAACGATATAAACAACATTTTATTAACATCAATTCGGTCAAAACTACCTGTAAAGATGAACAAATGGGGGGATGGATGAACGGAATTACTTTATCACAACAGTATCCATTCTTATAAGTTATAAGGAATATTGTGCTTTTCACATAAATAAAAAACTACTTTTTCTCATTTGTAAAAATCCGCTAAAAATGGCCACGAATGCCTTTGGATTTCTTAATTTTTTTCTTATTCATTACATCGGATAGGACCTTCTACAATTTACAAAAAATTCTTGGTTTGTTTCCCTGCCTAATTGGGCCATATCCGGAATCAAAAGGTTGAGTATCTTCATTGTGATCCAGGAAGTTTCTTCGAAAACGATTCTTCGAATGCAGTTCCTCAATTTCGATAATCTTCGAAAATGCAATTCTTCGAAATAAATTCTTTGAATTCGAAATTTCATTCTTCAAAAAAACCCGAAAATACCACGAGGAGGTTGGCTCTACCGTCGTCCACAAATTTGCACGCCGTTGCGCTTGGCAATACTTCTTTTGGCACTACACCATTGGCTGGATCAATAAGCGTCGTATTCGTTCCGCACAATCGCGATATTTGTTTTGACTAGCTGGCGGTTGCTGCCCACTATGGTATTGCTCAATTCTACACTCATTAAAGCTCTGTTCTTTCTTTGTTTGCATGATTTTCGCCTACCACCACCTGGAAGCCTGGAAATATTATTAAAGAAAATATGAACCGTTGCAAGATTGAGATATAATAGATATATCCCTCCTTAATAGGCGAGAAGAGGTTTACTGACTGACAATAGACATTTTCTATTAGAATTTAATTATTAATTTGAAGTAGATAAGCTGGTATTAAGTAAGGGAAGTTTTAGTTGCGGGTCGTTATCCAAATACAATTTTAGGTTTTTTCAATATTAAACAAAGAATCACAATGTTTATTTCATCGTTTAATTCTGATTCCACAAGAAGCATCGTTCAAGCCGTATCGAGATACACTTCGTCTACACAAACAGCTGAAAGCGTCAGTTAGAACGCATGGAATTTTAATTACCATCATCCATATATATTAATCTCTGGCGATTCAGTTCATAATATATGGATTCCAAAGTAATGAGTAGACGGGATTTACCTATACTCCTAATGAGTTACTTTCTCTTTTTCGTAAGTACGACCAGTTGCATTTCATTTACTTGGAGTATATCTTGTTTAAGTTTCTTATTTATTTATTTATTTCTTTTTTTCTTTACTTATTTATTTATCAGCAGGCTTGCGTCCAATTACAGAGTGGTGCCGAATAATGCTTTTTAGCGGTAATTTTCATTTCATTTACTCGTTGTTGCTTTACCTTATAGTAGTTGGCGACACCATGTCCCTAATACATACAAACAATATACTTAGCACAAATTTAATATGTTGTTACTGCAATTTCGATCAACAATTGTTGCTTATTTAAGAGGTAGCTAAATGTTTATGTCATCAACGAGGGGGGTTACCTTTGATTTCTTTTAGGGCTTAAGTACGATTCTGATGCGACGAACAAGTTTTGTAACCTTTAGTTAAATTCACCGTCGCCTGCGAGTGCCGACGCCTTTGGCTTACTCCCACATACTGCTGACAACAAGCAACCATTTTGCTGTGAAATGGATCACCGGGTCATGAAAAGAGATAATGAAGGAGTAATTTTCATAAGGGATAACTTCGGTAATCCTTTAACGTATTAGTTGATAACTATTTTGCTATTACATTTAAGTAATTTGTAAACTTCAGTGACTTTGCTATCTCAGTTAAGTTGCTATAGAAACAGATTACGAGTAGAGCGAGGTCCTTCAGGCATTAATCAATTGATTATATATACCGAGCTCTGCGGCTTGGGAGATTTTCTTTGGATTGTTTTCAGGTTTTGGATGCGAGAACTGAGCTCACTTCTTGGCGTCCACATCTAACTTTTTTCCATGGTAACAGTTGCCTTATATGTTTTACTTGCACGTGCGAATTTTTGCCCGGAATATCAATTTATTTGTGGAAAGTTGTTTTATGATTCAATAATTAGTTTGGTAATCGGTCATTCTTGATTGGGGATTGATAAATTGGGGAATTTCAATAAAACATTTAATATACTACGAGTTGTGAGTAACGTAATGTATAATCTTAAATATTTTGTGGGAGTATTTTGTATTTGTGTGATACCTACGCTATCCAATGTTGGAGACAATTTTTATTTTTGCCATTTTGTGTTTGAAAAATCCGATACAACTGAATACTGAACGATCGTCGAGATCTTCACACATACACTCTTGTTACAAACACACTTTAAGGGGTTGGTTCTGTCCCACCAGATCAGAATAACTTGTAAAACAGATTTTTTAAATTGACATTAGTTTTACTTCTACTCAAGGTACCAAATTTCTTTTAAATATCTTAACAAATGGAAAAGTAGATTGCGCATGCTCAAAACCAATTTTTTGATTTGCTACGAGTTTTACTTTTATTCGAGGTGTCTACATACAACATTTCATTTAAATATCGTAATAAAAAACAAAAATCGGCTGCGCATGCGCAAAACCCATTTTTTGATTCGGCATTAGTTTTACTTTTATTCGAGGTGCGTACATACACGATTTAATTTAAATATCTTAACAAATAAAAAAAGGTTAGGTTGCGTATGCGCAATTTCTTTTATTCATCTGCATAGTTGCCTGAGGTTTACGGAATATTTACTAACACAGAAAACCGGACATTCAATATGTTCTTTGGAACAAGAATTATAAAAGAACTTCTTTTTTGGAGGTTTGGGCAGTTTGTGAGCTGTAACTTTTTTTCCCGTTACTCTATGTAGCCGAAAAACAATAGCGACCTTTCTTATATCCTGAAGAACATGTGTGTCAATTGCTTAAAATCGATCGAACGTTTCTACACAAGTTATCGTGCACACTGACAGACAGACGGACGACAGCAATACAAAATTATAAACGATCTCGAGAATCGTTAATAAACCAGTATTTTTTGGCTACCTAAATTGATTTGTACTGTTATTACTACTATCGTATCTTCTCAGTTTCATAAGGGAAGAGTTAAGATAGAAATTAAGTAGCGCTCAACCCCATTGGTAAGTGCAACGAAGATCATATGCTCCGAACGAACTACCTTCTTAAGGGTCGGGTTTATCATAAACGTCCCAGCAAATTTAATTCAGCTTAAAATTCGAGTCCAGGATCGGATTGGAGCCGTTACACCTAGGGAGGTGGACTACTATATTCAATATTAGGCAATATTGATGACATTTAGACAGTGTCATTTTCCATAGATTTTCTGTGAATTTTTAAATACATTAGGTCTGATTTCTCCCCGTGAATCTAATTGCATATCAATAAGGGTTGACGTAAATATCTCTAAGGTAACTTGCCACCTGTAAATTTAAAATACTAAAATAAGCGGGACTTTATGCATTAACACAGCAACTTTTTTAATTGCTTTTGGGCCTAAAGATGCACAGAATGTTGGCTTATATCTCATTTTGTTGTAATGTTCACTTGCACAATATCCGTACACCTGTGCGCTAACTTTAGGAACCTTTGACCTTTTGAATCCAAATTCAATAGGACTAATTTCGATAGTTACAACATTGAATAGTTACAGTAAAAAGAGTTATCTTGCTGGAACCCATATTTATCTTATTTTTTTTAGTAAATCAAGCTTCTTGCAATAAAATACTTCTAACTTTAGTTAATCTTGAAAGAAAAAGGAAACTTCAAAGTAAAGACTGATCGAAAAACCCCATCAATTGTCGAGAAAAAATATAGCTCAATTCATAAAACTATTTTGGATTGTATTTTTTAGAATTATGCACACCGACGACTCTTCAAATGAGCAGTAAAATGACATTCTCCAGTATAATTGATGATACAATAAAGTTTATATCTGTACCACTTTATATCCCGTTTTAACGCGTCTGTTTTGGGATCATTAAACAAACATTTTCGATTTTTGACACCGCGCACACTGGGCGGCAAATTTGGTTCGCGTGAAAAATAGCCCGATGATTATTCCTGGGCAAGTATTACAGCTTTTACCTCGTACAAAATTACTACTTGCCTTCCACTTAAAATTAGAGATATCCACGAGTAATTTAAATGAAAAATGCATGGCGCTTCGCCATCAATAATTCATTCAAACTGCGCGATTCGATCTGCAATTTATTAAAAACTGGACAATGTAAGAAAATTCGACATCAAACTTTAACAATGCAAAAACTGATGGTAATTCACACAGTAAATAATTAATCGATCATTATGAGTACCTCAAGTACGAATACGTTGGAATATTAATCACGAAATACTAATCCTACTGAACTAAACGCAAGGGGTACGCGCGATTTTATTTATAATGGGCTATTTTCCGACCAAGTGCTTTATAATTCATCTACAATCCAATCAATAATAGAATTTTCGGCTTTGCGTTTTATTTATTATTAACGATAATTTGTTCTGGTTTCTTAGAAACGTTTGTAATCAGTGGCAAATATACCTATACGTGAACGTTGCATGTCGGAATTGCTAACAAATGGGCAGGTACCAATTTAATGGAAGTTCTTCGTTTAGTTCATTTCCGTGTATGCTATCAAGGACAAAGGAGTTATTCAGAATTTCGCCCTATATTATACTTACATAGTAGGTTAGTGAAATCTCCCTTTTTATTTATTTAAAATGCACTTTGTGTGATAAGATATGCTATTACCGGAAATTGTTGTTGTCCCACTGTTATAGGGAAGGGTAACATTTACAAAAGTGCATTCGATTTCCATTTGATTTAAACAAAAGGCAAGAAGTTTGCCAATTCTAGACCACATCTGAATGTCACCCAGCGGGCGGCGGCGGTTGAGTATTATACCAACAATCAACAACGCATTCAACTGTTCAAGGCCACCTTTTCTTAGTATCGGGCAATATAGCAGTATTGTCGTCTATGGTGCACCTTTCACCCCCATGAAGGATGTCTTGACAAAGTTGTCTAATCCAAAGGGTTTTTCAAATGGCTTATATTTGGTTAAAATATGAACGTGGAACGTGGAAATTATTTGCTTAGTTTTTGTAAAATGTATCTCATGTTTTTCTCCGGTCGTAGATAATAGTCCGGGAGGTAGTGTCATTTTTCAACGTACCATAGTATGCACGATGATATTTATTTGTTATGATGCACAGCACATACCACCTAATATTAGTCCAAGCGTCAGACCGCGTGCCCGCGGTGGGTGGATGTGAGGGAGGCCGAGGAACATGTCAATAAAATTGGAAAAAAACTTATAGTATGCACGATGATTTTTTTTGAGTAGGATATTTAAACACCATATTTGATAATAGTACTCGTCAGACGCTGATTTGGTGGTGGAATGTGCGTTTATAAAACCAGTATATCCATACTGTTATGTAACCAACGTCATGTAAACCTTATTTCGGTCTAAACACCAAAAATAATGACGGGACACCCTGTATATGAGAATATTTCAGTGTGTTGAGTGTAAATCTGGTGGATTATTTACGAATTAAGCACTTAGTTGGTTTGTTGTGTATGAATTTGTGTCTCAGTGTTGTTTCTCTTTGTAATTGCGTGGTTCTTCTTTAAATTTTATCAATTTCTTAATTTAAATTAGTGTGTTTAATTATATAACGTGAGTTTGCGTGTTAACATCTAGTCGTTTGCGATAAGGAGTTTTTATCGAACAAAATTCTTATCGTGATTTACGTTGTGCACTTTACTTCGGCGTAAGTGGGGACGCGGTCCTGCGAAGCTGTGATTATATAATCTGATTGTGATTGACGGTGTTTTTGTTTCTTGAAAAATGACCTTATTTTATAGTGAAGTGGTGTTCCCTTAAATACTGGAATCACCGTAAAAATGGAGCTCGAGTTCCGCGACGGTTAAAGAGCGTGTTTACGCTACATCTCGGGTAATCTGCCCTAGTTATTTTGTTGAAGACGCAGTTCGTCGATTTTCAAATAAAGTCTGCAGGAGTTAAGCAGTCTTAATAAAAGATTTAAGTTATCGTCAAGTGAAGTAGTAAAAGTTTGTGGAACGCTTTTAAAACGATTTGTCCGTATTATTTAGAAAAAGTTAGTTCGAGTGCGAGTAAACAAAGCAGTTATCAGCTTAGGTTTGTCTTTCATTAAAAGTTAAACATTTATAAGGTCCGAGCAGCTACCAAAAATTTCTCATAGAAGTGAAGTTTCCTGAAGCTATCAACGAGTGTCCTTGTGTTTTTGATAAGTGTGCCTGAATATCGCGAACCTTTTCCGACCAGATTATTTGGATTATTAGAGAACAAAAACTGTAAGTAATTTAAGATTTTTTAATTATCGGCCGCCTGCGTGCGGGGTAATGGGTATAATGCCCAAGCTTTGTGAGGTTTCCTTTCTTGCAGGGATTTTGAATCTAGTAGATGCGGGTTGTGTACGAGGAAACACTATAAAATTCCAAGTGCCAATGTTGATTTGTTTTAAACTAGCTGGACAGGTGTTTTGTGTATGGCGTAATGACCGCACGCCATTGCACACTCCACAGAAAAATAAGAACACTGTGCCATGGACCATGGAAAGAATTCGATATTACATAAAAGGGGGGTGTTGAAAAACCCTCGGACATGTCGATTGGTATTTTTTCAACAGCAATATTTTATATAGAGCGTGTCATGTTACAATGACCAACATCAACTTTCTTGTTTCAAATGCATCGCTGCAGAGCAAAGCGATGGAAACCTTATAAGGAAGTGGATGGTGTCTGTCTGTCTGTCTTGGACCGATTCGGTAACAAGCCTCGAACAAGCTTGTTGAAAATGGGTCAAAGTTGAAATGACCCCATAGGGTCAGACCGCTCTGCCGCTTTTCTAAATTCTTTGCACGCGGAATTATTTAATTTTGGGATTCGTAAAATCATTAAACTGTGAAAACCTAACTGAAAGACTGAAAATTAATTAGAAATTAAAAATATGACCCATTGAATCAAATTTAGGTCTCTAAAAATTGCAAACTGTATAACTTTGTAAACAAAACTGAAACTACGAATTTTTTAACGTTAATTGACATGTGTTAACATAATGAAAACATAAAAATTCTCCAAGAATTTAATGAATTTCGGAAATGAACGCAGAGTATGGTAAAATATGCGAAATTTCCCCCTTTCTGACTGCCGACAGAATATCATCCGGCTCGGTATCTTTTTTTCGTATCTTACGCTTGTGAACTTTTACGCTAACTTACTATTAATTCTAAAAATAGTAAACTATCTGGTTACGTAATCCCCTAACGTGAATAAACGACTCGCAAATAATGAATTATATTATGTTGTTATGGGGCTATGGACCTTTAAAGTTTTGCAACACGAAATGCGGTCAAACACGTGGCGAACTCCGGCTATATCTGCAAATCGCCATCTTAATTGTAGATCTAATTAGATCGGTACTAACCGCGCCTAATATTGTGAAATAATTGAAATTTGTGTCCCTTTAAGTAATGTTGCATGTCTCACAGGTCAGACTTTCTGCATCAGGAAAGCACCAAAGCATTAAGTACATTTATTGAATAAGCTTTTTTTGAGTGAGTGTGTAATTACCCACCAATTACAGAAAAATAGATCAATATCTTCATTAAATGGCAATATAACACAAATGAAGTCGAATCTTTACCAGCCTTTGGTAATTGTCCATGCAAGGACCACATTATTCATTACACTAATAATTACAGAAATGGTTTTTTTTGCATTTAGGAGTGTAGCTGTAATAGTTGTTGCGTTATGATGAGCCTTTGACAACTATCATAGGATGCAATCGACTTTTGCAATAGAGTAAATTGTGGTTAACCCTCAATAATAAAATGAAATTAACAGGTATCTTCTGGCGTTTTATTTACAGCAGCATTGTATTCGGCGATTGTGGAACTTTTTACTTAGGTCTTCGTCTAATACAGGTGTACGGTCATTGACAAAAGTAAAGATCGCCTAATGGGTAAACTTTGCAGCATAAGCAACCACATCGGATTCCGTCGGTTTTTTTAAGGAGATAATTTGTCGCTTCGCATTTCCAAATTGCACAATATATTCAAATGTTGGTTGGGTATGCTGCGGGATTTACCTATTCGACGATCATTACTATTGTCAAAGACTGTACATGTAAATAAAAAACCTTAAAGAAAAATTTCTTGGAGAGGCAAATCCCGAACTTTTCGCGCGTGTAAAAAAAATTTGCAAGCGCAAGAGAGTTTTGGGGGCGTAAAAAATCAATTTGGAAAATATGGGGGGCCAATTTCGCGCGTTCGGAACAGGTCTTTAATGTTCTAGTTCCTGATCAGTCATTAACATAGTTCCTCGAAAAACCAATAAACTCCCTAAATTGACTATAGTTTAGTAAATTCACATTTGTGTAGAGCGATTCGGAGGTGTGGCCGGTAGGTACTCGAAATTCCACCAAAAACTACTCGTATAGGTATCCCTTCTGGAAATGTTTATAAAAACGAATGGAATATTAAATATTATAAACCGTTTTTATATTTTAGGGTTAAATGCAAAACGTCATTATAAAAAGTTTCATTTCCTTTGAAGGGCCATTCAGCGCTTGATACAGAACTTTAAAGTTCGGCCTAAAATACTAAATAGATCATTTAAGCTTTAAATTATAACGTTTACAACAAAATTCGGTGACAGAAGGTTTCAAACCTATTGAGCGACTCTTTAGAACATCCAGATTCCAGAACGATCAGAATGGAACGTTTCAGCTGCTTTCTGCACGGACCGGCTATAGACTTCTCGGAGATAGTTTCTTAGATATGGAATTGAAATTGGCTATCCAGGCTGCTTTCTGCACGGACCGGTCACAGAATCCTCTGGGGTGTTACCACACTCCATCCAGCGCCCTACAATAGGGGTTGCGACAACGGACGCAGCACTGCCCAAACTTCCGTAACTTGTGTATATTGGTATATAATGTATATGTTCTGTAATCTTAGATTTCATTGTTAATACACGCTGTAACCTTCAATTGTTCCGTACTATTCAGCACACTACAGCGGCACGGTTATGGACGCCTCTGCCATCAACCCCACCACCACTCACCACATCCAATGTTGCCAAACAACAGTGGTGGATGCTTTGCTAAACTTGCAGTCTACACAACCGGAACTACCTATCTTCAGCGGCGGACAACTAGAAGGCGCCGCCACATTCTTCACGACACTCGAAGAACTGGCTCCGAAATCGGACCCCAAGGAGCAACTCAAAACCTAAAGGCGAAACGGCAGAATGGTGGAATATCCTTCCAACCTACTCCCTCGACTACGCGGCCCGAAACAAGTCTTTCTCAAGAAATAGAATAGCGACATATACGCGGGACCCTCAACGCCGAATTCCTAGCCAAGGAGCAAAAGACAGATTCCGTCCACACCTTGACCTGCTCGACCTAGCAAAATTTGCCTGGAGCATCGAGACAGATAATAAAGAGATGGACAACAATTTGTTGCACAATAACGCATTTTCTCGTAACGATTCCAAATGCCGTTTCTGCCCGGGATATCATTTCCGTCGGGACTGCCCAGTACGTCTCGCCGACCAGGGAAACGGGCCAAGGGCCGGATTTATCCTGGATCTTCACGGTATGCGGGTGGAAGCTTTCGCTCGGCGTTGCACCCCCACCACCGCAGTGGTAATTTAAGTGGAGCGAGAAGTTTTCGGTCGAAATACAGGTTCCCTCGAACCATATCATATCTGACAACGGGCCGCAGTTTATCTCTGTCACTTGGGACGCCGCGCTAAGGCACTGGGGATGTTACCCCTGGACAACCCCCATATTCCACTCGCAGGCCAGCCCGGTGGAGAGAAAGAATCTGGAAATCAAGAAAAGCCTCCGAATTGACCTTCAGGGAAAGGTTCCCAAAACGTGGGACGCCGGGCTACCAGTCATTTGGCTCTAGCCTAGTCCATCACTTCCCGTGAAATCTAACTCTTTTTAAAAAAATGTGTATTTCTCAAAACCAAATGTAAAAACCCTCCAGATCGCCATCAAGTCAAAAAGGGATTAGTCACCGGCGGAAGTGATTAATGCTTTCCGGGAAATATGATGTGTTTATTTGAGAATGTTCTAGAAGTTTCTGTTTGCTATATAAGCAAATTAAATCGTGTTTAAGTTTTAAATTTTAGTTCACTTTGAACATCAATTGAAGCCTTCTGTCAAAGAAAACGCCATTAGTTTTGCAAAAAAACATATTACATACACTATTCTTCACTTTATTTTTATCTGATGTTTACTGCATTTATGTACGAAACGAAACAGCAAAAACTAAACCAAATTAAACTTTCGCACCAGTAGCTCAAAAACATGATTTTTCTACGACCTCCCTGAAATTTAGGTCATAACGTATAATTTAGAGGCATGATATAGTGCCCCATTACCTACACCCGTGCGTAATGAAAACAATTAGAATAGATCGAGTATGTTTGGAAGTGATATTTATCTACAGTCGTTTTGGGTGTTATTTTCATTTCTAAATTCACAGAGGTCGTAGAAAAGTGTGGTACATAATTCGGTTGTATTTTGAGTCTACCTACTCATTATGTGGGTCACTCTGTAATTGGGCGCGAGCCTGTTGAGGGCCCAGAACAAGAGAGGGATAATAAATAAATAAATAAATTACACCCTTATGACGTAATATAGGTATATATACTATTTTGTCACAATTTTTACGAGGTAAGAACAGAACAAACGGTGGTGGAATTCGGAATGTTATATTTGGGACAAGTTCCCTCGGGAACATCTATTATTTTATTCAAGCAAATGTAATTTGTGGTTTAAAAATCTGTCGAAAGCTTCAATCGTAACACTTACGCCCATAAATAAAATGTCTAAACACTGAAAAGAAAAGAATAAAGGTAGAACTACAAAAATGTTCAAATCTTTTAAAGGAGGGAGTTAGAGCTTTGCACAATAAAGAAATCAAAAGGGGTTGCTTTATGTTGCAATCATTGTGTAAGGTGCTAAAATATTCTGTCTGCCTTTACCTACAAAAGGATTTACTTTTCGTTCTCAATTCTCGCTGGTTGCGTTCTACAATTGCGAACACTATAATTAAATATACCTACGCGTAGGTGGAATATGTAAAAATAGAAAGAAAGTAAAAGTATCAGGTGGACGCGGTCGAAAAAAATACCTGCTACACAAATTAGGAAGCGAGAGACTTTTGTGACAAGGGATACATCGTTTTAGGGGAAATTCTGACGCGGTCGAAAGGGGAGGGGGCGGCGCGGTTGATTTGTCTGGCGGTTTTTTGTGATGCTGGAATTCGGCGGTCTGCTAGGATTTACCCCGTTTCAAATGCCCCCGGCCTGCCAGACAGGCCAGGGGTTGAAGGGACGAAGTCGTGTCCCTTTTTATACTATAAAATATCCGCATTTAGTGCGAGTTTTGTTTACTTTACTCGGCGAGACGTTTCGAGATATCGATCAGTAATACATATTAATGAAATAAATGAGAAATGTTTATTTAATAAGTAGCCTGAACTAAGTGTTTGTAAAACGGAAGTTTTCGTCTGAAATATCCGGAAATACTAGCTGCACGTAGTAACAGGTGCTTCACAATGCTACCACCCCTTATGCCTTACTGACACAGTTAGCGGTTACAATGGAGAAGGAATTTAAAACTGTTTTGTTTGTTTGCTTACGTTAATCGTTATAGTACGCAATTTGTAAAATTAGTAAGAAAAAAGTTTGCGTTCCCTCCACTTGACTTCTTGTCCATTTTAAATGCATGGCCTCGTTAGACTAGACGCGTGCTAAAAACAGACACTTTTTGCACTTTACTGTATAAATAACTGTTAGATAATAAAATGAGGACATTATTTATAAAAAAAAGCGAAAGGAAACATGCGATTTTTTGAAGAATGTCTAGTCTGGGTGATTAAACTACACATGCAGGATGGTCGCCAATGCCACTGTCATAATTATTTAGCTTATTTTGAATTTTCGTGACGTTTCTTGTTTAGTAAATTATGTAATAACACTAAGACTACAACTAGCTTTCATAAACTAGAATTAATCAATCTCCCAAATGACTTTTTGTGCTTTACTTCCCTATTATCACTAATAGAATAGGCTCTGCAATAGTTTTTCAAGAGGCTTTATTGTTTTAATGCCCTTATGTTGTGATCCGATTGAACTTCAAATAAGAAACAAGTCCCTTGTAGAGTATAGGCCGGTTTTTTTGTATTTAACATTTCCTTTTGAGATACGTGCATATACAGGGTGCCCATTATGTATGGAATTTAGTATATATTTAGTATTTCCCATAATCAGGCAGCATTCAGCATTCAGAAAAACAATTGAATTTTTTTTTAATGGCAGTGCACCTTTTCATTAAACTCATTTGCTAGAGATTTTTTATCTCTTTTCGATGATGTAACATGTCAGTACCCTAATACAAAACAATTTTTCGAAAAATTTTATTCATAATCTAGATATTCCACATCAAAATAAAACAAATGAACGTGTACGTTTCTTATTAAAAACCTGAAAGGCAAAATGAAATTAGCAATAAAAAGGTTTTCATTGCAATAAGTGTTCAAAAAATTTTTAGTATTAACTGCAGGGCAGTGAACAAACCTATCACAGAAAGCTTGAAATTAATGTCTGAGTATTCTGGGAGTTTCGTGGTGTCTTTAAGAAACGTACACGTTCAGTTGTTTTATTTTGATATTTTTTGGAAAATATAATCTCTATTAAATGAGCGTAATGAAAGGGTACATTGTATTTTAAAAAATTCATTTGTTTTCTAAAATAAGAACAACTGAATGCTGCCTTATTAAGGGAAATAAAATGTTAACCAACTCTCATATAAAAAAATTTTGTATACAGTCGATATTTACCGAGATATATATCCTATATTCCATACATAATGGGCACCCTGTATTTTTTGTATGTGAAGAGGCAATAGAAACAGATTAGAGAGTAACTGTAAAAGTATGGATCTATAAGTCCATTTTATTATAGGTATTATCAAGAAGTTACTTCTTGATAATACATATAGACCTATAATAAAATGGACTTATAGATCCATACTTTTACAGTTACTCTCTAATCTGTTTCTATTGCCTCTTCACATACAAAAAATACAGGGTGTCAGTTACGTATGTCAGGAAGATGCAGGTGGCTACTACTTATAATGGTAGTGAAATCAATCCTCAGCAAGTCAGCTTTACAAGGAAACAAGTGTATGGAAGAAATCGATTAGCCATAGTGAGTCATTTGGTTGTTACTGATAGGAGATGCCATCAGAATTGCATGAAAAAATGATCAAAGTCCTCGTGTGAGATCGAAGGGACTTCAGCGCATTTTTGTGTGGCAGATCAGTGTTTTATTAGCCAATATTGACTCCACCATCAATAAGATCTTGCCGAAAGCTACCACGTTCACTTTGTCGGTACCATTTTCTCACTTACCGTGCACTCGCAATTCGCGTTTGAAGTTTTGACTCCACCATCAGTAAAATCCTTTGGGGGTTACCATATTCCCTTTGTCGACACCCACTTCTGATCACCCGCAACAATTCGGATTTGAAGTTTCGACTCCACCATCAGTAAGATCTCGTCGGGGGTTACCACATTCCCTTTGTCGATACACAGTTCCGACGTCCCGTTCATTCGTAATTCACATTTTGGTAAATTTCGCTAAAATCCCGGCATAAAATCGTATTCAACTTTTGGGTACTTCACATAGCTCGACCTTCTATTAGTGACACGAGAAAGAGAGACCGCGATTCGCGCTGTAAGAAACTTTTGGGCGCCCAAAGTTGACTACCCCTTGAAGCGCGCCGCACAAAAGGTGGTTTATTTCGCCCCTAGGAAAAAAAACAAAATTCCGCCACGCAGGAGTTGTGCGCGTTGACAAGATCTTCCCGACGACACCAATTTGAAAACAATCGGAGAAAAACTGTAGAAGAAGATAGATAAAAACTGAAAAATCTCCAGGTTAGTATAATACGCTCGGGGATGGCGTCCAGATGTCGTCGACTCCAAATCTTGTAGCCCCATCCCTAACGTTCTTAATTACACGGCCCCGATAGTTACATGTACACTCCTTGTCGTTTTACAAGCGTTTTTCTACGGGCGTGCATTTACTGCCAGCCAGCCAGCCAGCCAGCCAGCCAAAGTGAGATTAAAAGCTACTTTTTACAAAAAAAAATTTTTCCAAAAATGCGCTAAAAATTGATGAAAAAGGTAGACTATAGAGATGCTCACGAGTCTCTCAACGTCTCTCATACTAGTAATCCAGTCTCATTTCGAGTGAAAACAAAACGAGTTCGAGCGAGACTCTCAAAAACGAGTTTCTCGTGGGCATCACTAAACTGAACAAGATTTGCCAATACATATGTATTGTTGTATAAACAACGTTATGTAGACGTAATTTCGGTATAAACGCCAAAAAAATGGACCGGACACCCTCTACATGAGAATATTTTAAATTAAGTGTAAATCTGGGTGATTATTTACGAATAAG
The DNA here is from genome assembly GCF_008802855.1 of Photinus pyralis. NCBI lineage: Eukaryota > Metazoa > Arthropoda > Insecta > Coleoptera > Lampyridae > Photinus > Photinus pyralis. Next base: position 6,937,653 of record NW_022170511.1, read on the forward strand.
CACAAAGTTGGTTTATATATTTTTTATATTAACGAACGACAAAAAGCAAGTGCATGATTTTGAACTTTCTGTCAGTTGGAACGTCCGTCCGTCTCACGAACGGTTACGAAATTTTCAAATCTGTTTTTAGTAAAACTGATTAAATTTTTATTGGCCCAGGAGCTTGTTAATTGTAAAACGTAAAGTTGCCTGTTAAAATGTAGGGACATTTGGTCGTTTGCGATAAGAAGTTTTATTGGACCAAATTTAATTAGCGCACGTGTTTTTTATCGCTGTCTCACAATTGACGCCAACGTGAACGCTAACGCGAACGTGAACGTGAGCATTTAATTAAAACATGAATATTTACTATTTCCATTCACATATAACGCAACGGGAACGTGAAAACGTGAAACAAACGCGACAGTTGGTCAACTTTTATCTTTCCCGTTCCCGTTGGCGTTTTAAACATGCGCGCGCTTGCGATCCAGCCACATAACCTTTAAAGACCAAACTTAACTATTTTTGTACGAAGTATTGCATGATTATCCGTTTGTTGAATTGAATAGAATAGTCTGTGACTACCACAGAACACATTTTAATAAACAAAATATTCCGTGACAAAACTTAACACTCCAGGAGCGTAACGTTAATTGTGAGACTACGAATTTGTTCATGTTCACGTTACCGTTTGCGTTTCCGTTGGCGTTTACGTTTGCGTCAATTGTGAAACAAGCTTTAAGAGATAAGGTGTTTCGAAGACTTGCGCGTTATTTCCGGCGTAAGTGGGGAGCCGCGGCGCGTTCCTTCGAAGCTGGCGTTATCAAATCCGTTATGAATGGCAGTGTTCTTTGAAATTTGTTTAACGAAGGAGTTTATTTGATGGTGGAAGTGGTGTTTTTTTTAAATATTAGAGGTACGAAGCTGCTGCTAGCTGTTAGTTTTCGCGAAGTTAAAAAGAGCGTGTAAATTTGTTTACGCTAAATCTCGTGCAATCGGCTCTAGTTGTTTTGTTGAAGGTACTGTTGGTTAGTTTCGAAATAAAGTGTGCAGAAGAAGTTAGGCAATCTTATTAAGAGATTTAAGTTATCATCAAGTGAAATAGTAGTAGTTTTTTAATGTTTAATTATTGTCCGAGGGCGTGCGGGGTATTGTGCCTAAACAAACTTTGTAAGCTTTTCTTTCTTGCAAGGATTTTATTTTAATTCTTTCATGTGGATCGGAATACTCTTTGTCATTGTCACTCAATTAATAATAATAATAATAATAATAATAATGTCTTTTATTAGTTACATCTTGCAACAAAATGTATAATAGATTAAAATAAAAAAATTATATTTTCGTGTAACTAAATTGGGCGAAGTTCAGATGACAGTGGTGAAGCCCACTGCCTCTGCTCTTCCAGAATTAATTGTGTGTTTATTCGAATGCATTATCCGATCCAGATGGAATCTTCAATGGCAAATTTTTATATTCGCACCCAAGATTTATTTCAGGTGTTATCAAAAATTGTATAAAAAATTGTAATGTAATATAGATTTGAGATATCAGGAGCAGTTACTTCTAGCACCTTATCTAATTTGAATAATTCAAAAGCGATAAAAAAAATTAAGCATATACCTAACAAATTTCTAAGAGGTAAAACAAACGCTGAAATACATATTCAAATAAAACAAACCAAATCTGTACTTATTTCGTACATAATCCTCCACATTTACTTAATAAATTGAAATATTTATATACAGGATGTCCAGTCATTATTTGTTTGTGTGTTTAGACCGAAATAACGTACACCTGTCGTTATATCTTTAAGGGACTTCCTTTAGGCACTCCTCCTTGAAGCTTTACTACAAAGTTTTACCAGAAACTTCAGAATTTTCTTTTTCGGTAGGATTTTAAAAATCGTCCTTAAAAATCCTCTATGGGATTTAAGAAGTATTAAGAAGTATCGGTAATTCCTTTGGAGCCTAGAAACTGTATCAGAAAACAAATTAATAATCTTCTTTAAATATTCCGTAAGCTTTGACAAATTTTTCAGAAATTGTCTTATTGGAAGTTAGTTACCAGAAACTAATAACATTTCTGAAAGTCTCTAACAATATTTTCGATGTCAATAGATATTATTCATGGTTAACTTCTTTTTGAGTTATTGCATGAAATTTGGCGATTTCGTTTTTATTTTTTTCTGATGCTATTTAAACAGAACAAAAAGATAAAAATCAATTTCGCATTGTCACTTTTTGCGCTCTATAAGACACCGTCTTTCGTTTCTGAAAAATCATCAACTTTATTTTTTTATATGGACCGTAAAAAAAGTACATACTGTATTGCATGTTTTATTACGAATACAACGATATACGGCACTAAAAAAAACAAATGTTGGAAACTATTAATGGTTTCAACATTATGGTGTACCCGCACACAAAGCCCTAATCGCACAAGAATCGGACAAATTTTCTGGAAAGTGGAAACGTTATAGTGAAAATCTCAACGCAACGTTGTCTTGCCTTTATCTTATTGTATCTGTTCAATGAACATGAATGAAATAGGCAAATTTCGGTTTTTCTGTCATATCTTCCGAAGAAATAGGAATTTTCTGGTTTTCTAAAGCATAAGTTAATAACTTTTAAATTGCACATCTTTTCTCTGATTGAATTTATCGTTATTTTCGCCCGGAATCGAAAAAGCACAAATGGAATATAAGTTTGTGCCCACTCGCTTTTTGAGACCGATCGTATTCGTAGGCAAAAATGTGATACGATACGCACACATTCGTTTAAAAATCTAACAAAAACTAGCAGTATGCAGGTGGCATACGTAATTTAATATAAAAACTATGACACCGCGAACCCGCCCTAAAGGTCTGAGGTCGCAGTAAAAACGCGGAATGCAAGGGGTTCATCGGGGTGTGTCTGGCAGACTCGAACCTGACCCTGACTGTGAGACAAGTGCTTGAAAGGGTAAAATCTGTGTCGGCGCTCTTAAAAAAAACTAAGAGGGTGGCAGGAGATTCGCCGGTTTATACCCTTTCCCAGGCTCATTTAACGAACAGTTTCAAGGCCACGCAACAAGCAACCCTTTCTTTGCCTGCATCTCCGATCAGATAAAAAACTAAGTTTATCGCGAGTCATTTGTGAACCCTTAAAATTCATATCAACCCCGAACCACATAAATATGGGCTTGAATGCGCACAGGTGTAGAGTTTGTATTAAGTCTGTGGAACAAGAACATTTTTTTTATAAAAGACGCGAATAAAGCGGAAAGATTTAACTAAGGCGAGCTGCATAATAGTAGGTAGACGGCGGGGGTGGACCGAAGAGCGCATATAAAATTCTTTCTCACCCATTGAAAACTATTTAAGGGATGCTTATCTTAAGTGCAAAAGTCAACTCGGCAGCCGAATCTAACGGTACCGGCGAGAATCTGCGGTCCAGCCGCATAATCGGTCCTTTGTTGAGCAGGTTGGCTGGCAGATTTTGGACCCCCGTGGGAATATTATAAACGTCGTATTTGTGAAACTCATTAATCACGCCCCAGAACGAGATATTTATGTGTAAATGTCAAAAAATTTTAAACATAACTGTTATTTTCAAATTGGAGGAGTATATTAGCTAGACGGGATTCCTTTTTTAATAGAAGGGTCGAAACTGTAACGATCCCATTATTTACAAAATATCCTGTCATGTTAAAATTGAATTACACAGATTTTTAATTCGAAGGGGTCTCCTTTCGGATCTCTTTCAACCTTTTTGGCACTTTGCAACGAACTTGGTACTAACTGGGTCAAGTAATTGGAATAAAGCAGGGAATAAAGTGACGTATAAATAACATTGCTTTTCAGCAGACATCCTTATTCTTAGAGGTCAAAGTCTACTAATAAGCCAAAAAAGTTCAATTTCTCAGGATGGTCATAATACCCATAATATACGCAACACGTATGAGATGCCATGAAGTTCTAACGTCTTCTAAGCAGTAAATCTACAAAATCTCTATGATCAACTGCAATTTTACTGCCTACTGGACACACTAAAAACGATTAAACAACGTGGCACTCTGCCTTTTTTTAATCTACTGAGGAAATACAGTCCATATCCTGGTAAATTGAACAGGGTATAATTATGAACACTTTTTTCTTGAAATAAGTGGATGTGAATTTCAGGAATGGTGAAAGATTGACATAGAGCAATAAAAATTGCAATTGCATGCAAGTTGTAAAATTGCGAAAGGCATGCGCAGTTCAAAGCCAGCTGATTAATTGCTGCAAGAGATTTGCATGTAATTGTTATAGCACCGGTACTATTTTTCTTGCAGCCGTCGCTGCACCAGGTTTTTGATTGCTAATATGCTGTAATTGAGCAGGAATTTTGATTGAATTTAATGACTTTAACACATTATTGTTTACCCCCTGATGTCTACAATAACCAAAGCTTTTAGCACAACTTAGGCCATGTCTACCATATTCATCAACCAGTCCACATTTACGTTTTTCACACAGTTTCACGGGCAGCCTTAATCTCCTGAAGGTGTTATTTCGAAATATCGGTTCAAGATATCATTTGCATGACGACGATCGTCAATAACAGCTTAGTACTTTTGGAAGCTGATCTAGAAAACAAAGTTTTTCGCTTTTTCATGGAGTAGTACTTGCGCGCGATACACAGGAGATTGAAGGTTAGGATAAAATATTAGTGAGGTTAGGTTAGAGTGTTAGTTAGGTTAGGTCAGAAAACTTGTATCAGGTTTGAAGGTTAGGATAAAATAGTTTTTTTAATTTTATCCTAACCTTCAATCTCCTCGCACATTATATTCTCCTGATACAAGATTTCTGATCCAACCTAACTAGCACTTAACCTAACCTCACTAATATTTTATCCTAACCTTCAATCTCCTCGCACATTATATTCTCCTGATACAAGATTTCCTACCTAACCTAACTATCATTTTAACCTAACCTCACTAAAACTTTAACCTAACTTTCAATCACTCCTCGTACATTATCATTCTCCCGATACAAGATTTTTCACCAAACCTAACTACCACTTTAACCTAACCTAAACTAAAACCTAACCTTCAATCACCTCCTCGGACATTATATTCTCCTGATACAAGTTTTGTAAAAGTTTAGGACGAAGCAAGGCGTTGAAATATTTCCGTGAGAGCTGGGTTTACATCGGATCGTGAGCACAGTGCCGTTTAAAAAGGTGTTGGACGTACACGGTACGGCCTCGGTGAACCATTTATGGAGCCCCTCATTGACCACTATACTTTGAAATTACTTCGGCGGTATTAAACAGGCCCAAGCTACAGAATGCTCAGGAGAAGAGAACAGAGTGTGTGAGGGACGGTCTTCTTTTAGGCGCTTTCTAAAGCCTTTCTGGCCACGCCTTAATGTCTAATGTTTAACGGGACATTTATGATTTACGTAACGCGTCTAAAATCGTTGTTAATTGTCCAATGCTACGTACACGCTATGAGTAACCAAAATAGAATCGAGCCATTCCCCATGTATTACAACACATACATCAGACAAAACTAAGAGATATTAAATGTGCCTCGCCGGTCGACAGGATTACCCACGCCCTGTGGGGTGCCTGTAGACGTGGGCTATAGTTATTGGGGTTCGGAACGATTTAAAATGTTAGCGTTTGGTTCACCAAGGCCCGTATAAACTTGAATAACTCGATCTCCTCTAAACAAGCACACTTCCCTCTTGATTACTCACAGCCCAAATAAACACATATAACGAAATGCATTGAAATAATCGAGAGTGACTAAAAAGCAGAATACACAAATATCAGAACACATGCAAATATGTACACCACGGACACAGCCCTACCGACGACACATTCAGAGCTTAATTGACTAAAGCAAATACCTCACCTGATGTAAAAAGCAAAACAAAAGATCAGCCGTACTTTACACTTAAGCCGGTTTCAAGAAAAGACCATGAACACATTCTCTACGTTCCCCTAACTTCCCCAACTTCCCCAAGCGACGCTGTAACTTGATCTCTTAACACCCCTAAAAACTACCCGAAAACCGCCCATTCCCTGCATTTCACGCATTTCTAGGAAAAAACTGGACTGCAGGTGTTTGAAATGGTAAACACATGTGGTCTTCCGAGAAATTCCATCCGTCTCATCTTCGCTTTCTTTCCCTTTTTTGCAATCCCACCAGATTTCGGTTGGTAGCTTTCGTTACTAACATGTTATATATTATGTTATAGTGCTTTGTATTGACAATCATATTCACAGGATGTTGCTAAGGTTGGGGTATCTCAAAACCGCCTGTAAAATTAAATAACTTATTCAACTGACAAAGAGGATTTCTTATAATGCTCATCAAAGAAGAGGGATTACAATCCATCGCGAAAATGCTCCCACGCATGCAGTATACATTGTACCGTGTATCAAATACAAGTAGGTACGTAGCTAGCACTGGGCGACTATAGGTTTGAAGAATCGATAATCGATTATTAAAAATAATTAAAATAATTAAAAATAATCGAGTATTAAAAATAATCGAATATTAAAAATAATCGATTAAAAATAATCGATTATTCTGATTCATTCAGTAATCAAATGATCGATTAATCCAATAACCGATTAATCAAATAATCGATTAATCAAAAATCGATTACCCAAGTAATCGATTAATCAATTTATTTAAAAGATTAGTCAAACCCGATTATCCATTACCGTTTGATTAAAATCGATTTTTTTTCCCAACGTTATTTTTTACTGTTACCTCTTACAGCTTACCGTAACGGAACTCTGAATCGGTCTTTATAGACCGGGACCGGGGGGCTTAGGTCCAAAACTGAAATCAAAGTGTTACTTTTAAGTAAAACTATGAAAATTAGCACATATTCTCTTTGACTTTGCTATTTCCTGGCCCATTTTTTACCCTACAACGCTCCATGGTTGTGAAAGCCCGATTACAATATTTTTGATCGACTACTGAGGCCGAAGCAAGCCTATATGAGTATTGGTTGCCTACCTATTCAGGTGCTAACTAGGCGATTTCTACATTTGTTTGATTTTTCAGTGTTTTAGCTCCAAACTTGCATAATTAGGTACAAACAGTATCAGTGGTATAATCTGAGACCTTTCTGTGCGGGTTGCTGACCCCAAAAACAAAAACGCGTATCGGAAAACCGATCTGCTAATATTTCTGGCCATCGAATTTTGCCTTAATTTTCCTCTTAAAGAAACAGTAGAAGTTTGGAACTACTGTAAGGGTATTTAGATCATTGGGACAGCAAACTAATTGAGCCAAAAACAATAATAATATTTTAAAATGTTATAAAAATAATCCAAATTTATTTGAAACAGGTTTAACATTTTTCGTTAGCGAGAAATTGTAAGCCAATTAGTAGTAGTATCCGTAACCCATTCCAAAATACGGCATCCTCAATCCATAATCGTATCCCCAATATTGGGGTTTTGGTCTTGGCATCGGGTTGGGATTTGGCGAGGGATTAGCAAAAGCCAAGGCGAAGAGCGCAAATACAACGGTAATCTAAAATAAACATTATCGGGCTTACTCTTTGAGTAATTGTAGATTCTTACCAAGAAGACGGCTTGCATTTTGAGATTCGTTCTTGTAGCAGGCTATAGAAGAAGCACATGATGGAAGGCGTTAAGTTTACTTTATATACAGCCAAGACGGTGATTAATTGTTCATTACCAACTATCTACTTCTGATAGAACCAATTCCATTTTAATTAAAAGGCGATTAAAAATCGATCATTTAAACGCCACAACTATTTTGCCGATCGAGTTATGGAAAACGGCACAATTATTATTGGCCTAGTCTTGCATTATTTTAAAAATATTGGTGGGCATATTCGTTTGCTATTATTAACAGAAGCGACCATTAGAAAATGAAACATGTTTAAGTTTCCACTGATTGACTGATTAGTGTATCGCAAACATCTCGTTTCGTTTATAAATACAGATATTAATTGCAGAATATGCATTACTCCATATTTTAATGATATATACATGAAAGTGTGCTCGCTCTGTACCTATAATTTTTTTATTTGAGCAAAATAGCAATATCGATATCGATAGAATTCCCCAATAGAAAAATTAACTCCATTAAAGAAGAACACCCAAGTATTACACGTGATTGATCCATTTTGTGGTCGGCTAAATTACAAATAATACGTGGTGCTGGTTTACTTCCTCAATCTAGAAAGAGTATTAATTTTTTTACATTTGCATTACCCGCTTCACTTTGGCCAAGGGCACCATAAAAATTCGGAAAGTTAAAAGGGTTGCAACTTTTATTTGTAAGCAATTTAACTTTTTAAACCTTTCGAAGGATTCCGGAATGCAAACCCTTTTTTATAGCAAGCAACCTGTTATAATGTTAAGTAAGGCAATTTATTTCGGTCTCCTCTACCAATACCGTTATAAAAGAAACTCTGCAATTTTATACAGATACTGTATAGGTACCCTCATCTAACCGCAACCTTTTTCAACCCTTGCATTTTATAACCCAAATATCTTTTTACACGTGCAATTTACTGGCGTTTTAAGAATCGCAACTCTTTCCCGATTTTTACCCTTTCAATGGCAAAAAGAAAGTGTATTGGTGTTATAAAAAAATCCGACAGGACGGGGATTATAAACATTTTCCTTTTAAAGGTTTCAAATGTCAATACAAAAAATGTCCTTATTCTCTCATATGTACGACTTACGTATACCAGCAAAGTGGTCTCAATTTACTTTCTGTAAGTGCGTACAGCGGTATATCTATATAAGTAAAAATAAGTATAAAGTTTCGCTGCTAAAACTAAAATTACAGTACGTATGGAAATTGATGTATGAAATCGATACGACACTAGCATGTCACATTAGTCATTAATGTGTAATTAGGCTTCTCTTTGTTCAGCAATTGTCGCAAATCGACGGTAATGTCCTATTTTTATAGGACAAAGACATCACTAGTAAATAGCGCAAATGTATTTACATACAAAATCATTCTAGCGCTTTTTTTGTTACAATAGAGTTTAATTTTTACAATGTTTTCAACATGTGTTTCATCTCATTTGCTGGATATCTTTTAAAACTTTGTGGATTACTTGGGAGATGATTTCTTTTCTAATTTCGCGCGTTCTTCAGCTGCAATCGTACTGATAACTTCAACACATGTGACGTGAATCGTGATGTTAATTGGACTCCCATAGATAATACGAGGGCTATCCAGAAAGTAGCAGGCGTTTTGAAATAAAAAAGTATAAGAAACAACTTTTAGTATTAGGGTACCACTACTCCAATCTATTTCCAAGTCCTGCAACTGTGGGTCGGTCTTTCCCAGCTCATATCTGGTAAAAAATATCAAAAAACTTTTGTAAAAATGTCAACCATAAATGGTTGCGCATCTACATAAATTATTTTTGAATGTACAAGGTGTCCCATTTTTACGGTGTTAATAGACAACTGATTTTTTTAAAATCAATGTTACCAAATAATTATTAATTTTTTTCCGAATTTTCAAAAGGGCTATTGGTTTCCTCAGTATTTAAAAAAAACTGCATTTGTTTACAAATTCAGTTGAGAATAGTACCTTGATATAAACCATCAGCTGTTTGGATTTAATGGCATTTGTAAATAAGAAAACTGAAATTAAAATTGTGTTGATGGCTATTTACCAACTCATTTATTAAAGAATAAAGCCATTTTCATATCTTCAACGAGTGCATTTTGGCGCATGTGTTTTACTCGTATCCTAAGAAATGAAATAAGGCACTTAGAATGCAGCACATTGTTACGTCATGTGGAAACCGCGCATGATAATATTTTCCTGCTTAGCCTTTTTTGGGGTAAACTGTCTCCACAATACCTCTGTGATTAGTATACATGTAATTATGTAAAAATGTTAATAGTAGTATATTATAAAAGAAATTTTTTGTATAATGCTTATTGGCTAATTAAATATAATGGGGAATAAATTTGCATAAAAATGTAATTGTTTTTTATGAATATGCAAATGAATAGCCCTAAAGATTATATTGTGTAATGATTTTTTATTTACACAAACTGCAGCACACAAATATTTATGAATCATAAGAAAGTGTATCTTTGAAATTCCGAAGTGAATCACGGAGGATTGGTATGTAATAAGTTAGAATTTAAGCAAATATGGAAAACACATTAAAATTAACAACACTAATATTTAATACGGAGTGGCGTGTTGATAAAATATTCTAACGGATTTTTGGAATTTCATCCTCTTACGTATGCATTTTAAGACAATTACAAAGATTGGGCTTCTTGGTGCAACTTCTCCTACTAAAAGGAGCAAAACACGTTGCATCCAGTAGGACTGCGAGCATTATCATGTATGTACAATATTTTTTTCGGCATTTTGCCTTTAATTGTTTACTGGAGTTTGGATGGACCCTAAAGCTACGGTGGATGATCTCCACCCGCCATGACGCTCCAAGATCAGTTTCGAAGTCGGCGAGAAGCGATGCCGAAGTCCTTCTGAAACAGTCTCCTATACAACAACGCTTTTGCTAGATTTAAAAATGATTTGAGGCATCTGGCTGAAAGTGTTTTTCCAACCGGGTGGACTGTGTACGGGTTGTTCACATAATGCACATAAAAAACGTGCATGATTTGGGTCGACTCTTTCTTAATTTAATTTATTTTTGGAATTTTTAGAGTGAACGTTTTGTCAACCTTATTTTTACCACCCGCACGTTAGTCCCTAATGGTGGGTTTACACAAAATCATTATTTCAGTAAGGTGACGATGGTTTTCTTGGTTAGCAACGCGCAATAAACCTTTGTTTCTATTAGCTATTTCTTAATGATTTTTGATAGTGAACTAATGATAATGATTGTATAAACTCACCATAAGGAAAGTGTTGCATTGGGGTAAAAAATGACCCCCCCCCCCACTTTTTATACGGAAATACACGTTTTGACGCACCAGGAATCCGACTCAAACAAAGTCTAGATTATGTCGATCGGTCTGCCGGTCTGTCTGTCTATACCCTCATCCGGCTAAACGGCTGAACCGATTGGAACCAAATTGGTACCCATATTCTGAGACATAAAAGGAAGAACTGTATGACAGTGTAAGAATCAGAATGCGCATTTGTCCCTTTCTTAATACGCTTTAAAAGTCTGCCAGAATCTTTCAAAATCTACAAAATCCCTTCAATGATACCTAAGAACCTTCAGAGGCCGACTATTTATTAGCCTTAGAGACAGAAAGAAAAAGAGGGTTTACAAAAACAACCAACGAACTTTTAGAATCTTTAATTGACATTTAGTCTTTTAAGTGTATTTAAAATGCTTAGCGTTTCAGAGTGTTTGGAAACTGAACTTTATGGGTCCTTTATGACCATTAAGAGTCCTTTAAGGATATCTATGAAATGTTAGTAGCCTGAAATCGCCTTCTTCAAAGCTGTGTAAATGGTTAATGAGGCTTTTAGTGTTTAATAGCCTTAAAAGGTCGTTAGTATCTGTCCCTTTAAAAGGTTTCCTGAGTCTTCAGCGATGAGAGCAGTTAATTAATAACACTCTTTATGAACTTTTAAGAGCCTTCTAAAGTTTTCGATAACATTTGAGAGCTGTAGTAAGTAATACCTAGTGTAAGAGCTGGCTGTGAAAATAAATAAAAGTGACAAAAAGGTTTTCGCCTTAAGGCGAGTAACTTTAGCGGATTTTCCATGAATTGGTCAGTACTTCTCGAAAGGTTTTGTAAAGGGCCATCAGGGGCGGTTTTTAGGGGGGGGGCGACAGGGGCGATCGCCCCCCCCCCTAAACATACTGCTCAATTGTTTTTTTATTTCATTAGGTTTACATAATAATCGAGTTAAATAGACCTAACCACAAACCACCTGACGGAAAAGTAAAATTGAATACAAAATAATGCCGGCGGGGGCGGAATCGTGTATTGACTGCACTCAGCACTGATTACCACCGCACTGCTAACTTCAATAAATGCATATTAATAACACGTCAGCTCATCTGCTGTAATGTAAAACAACCCTAATCAGCGGTTCGACGATGATCCGGATGATCGCATTCGAACTTTAGATTCTCTCTTTGTCTGTATTATTATTTTAGGTTTTTTTATTTGCGCCCCCCCCCCTCCCCTGAGTAGATGTATAAAACCGCCCCTGAGGACCATTTACGTGTACAAAGGAAAATAAGTTATGGCTTAAATATTCTTATAAATAAGAAACTCAGCTTTGCGCATACGCAGACCTGTTATAACATGTGATGTGTTTGTCTTTACTAGAAGAATCTTTGGTTAAAGTTTCAAAAAATATCTATAGAAAATGAAGTTGACATTCAACCATCAATACTCCATACCTAAACTGACAGAGCGTTTATACTATACGATAAAAACAAGCTTATTAACCACAACTGTACGCCGCTCTTGTTTATACGGGCTGATAATAAGATTCTAGATTAAACGGCAACCGGTAAAAAGTTTAACGACGATTAATTAATGCTTGTGCTAGCTGTTAAAACCCTAAATATGTAAAGGGTAAATTGACATTTCCATATTGCCTAAATTATGAGAATCCTGAATCCCAGTATGTTCCTGATTCAAATCATCAATTATCTTTCAAAACCAGGCGATACAAAAGGTCCAATTGTATTACACACGGCGTTTTACCATCCAATTTTTGAAAAGGAGAAAATCAACTGTAATTTGGAAAAAAACTTCCAACCGATAAATGTAAGTTATTTGAAATTTTTGCATATTATAAAAACAGTCGATCGTTTTGGGGATTTTGGATAGAAATTTATGATCCAACTCATTTTAACATTCCTCAATTCCAAATTTGTATATTTCTTACGAGGTGTGTCAAGTTTATCTGTCTCTGTAAATACGGGAGAAACTATTTCTAAAACATTTTTAAAAAATTATACAGGACGTAACGTATATAAGTAAAAAAGATTGAGTGGTAGAAAGTACCAAAATAAAAATGTCTTTCACATAATGCAAAGGTCCCGACAGGCGAAAACCTAAGTAATGTCCTTACTTTCATGCTTCAATGTGTCGGTTGGAGATATAAATGTTTTTTTGGTGTCCTATACCACCCCCCCCCCAGATTTTATAGCCTAAAAAGAAGCAAACTTGTACAGGGTGGACAAAAATGGTGGGCTGACTATATGCAACAGGCTTCTACAACTAAAAATCATGAAAAAAGTTTAAATGAACATTTTTAAGTTTTTAAATAAGAAGTAGAATTTTTGTAACATCCTGTATAATCTATGATATAACTGAAAATGATGCTGTTCTTCTATAGATGAATTATAGTAGAAAGATATGGTTTCCGCCACGCGTGGACGGTGCATTCCCATTATCCCCATCTTGAAATTTCCTATTCATATGTGTAAATAATTTGACATTCTCGTTTTGTAGGTATAAGCAAAATTGTTTTTGTTAAGTACTCTTTGTACCTCTGTTAAAAATGGTGTGCAGTAAAAACAAAAAATTTGCTAGTCCGCGAATCTTCCTAAAAGCTTTTCAGCTCTTCCTTTTATGTCTATCTGTCGGTCTGTCATCTTTTGGGCTGATCCCAAAAGTGATGCTTCGTTTATCCCTTTTTGGTCCTTTTGTACCTATCTTTCTTTCCAAAAGAAAGATTACTCTTGTGCTTAAAAGGAAAGTAGATTGCATAATCAAACTGAGCCATGGTTTCTTCAAAATACACACAGGAGGGCTAATTTTTTCCCTAAATCAAGACACCGGTTGCAGGTATATATAATGGTATGTTCATTCTTGTGACATTTACAAATCTAAGCTAAAATTAACCCGTAGGTTTTGGCGACCGAAAATTTAGTATCTATTTTTCATACAATTTTCCTCTCGAAAACTGGCGAAAATATTAAACAAAACTAAAACACTATAAAAACCGTACAATTTATATCGATTATTTATATCACACACTCTTCGCAATTTATATTTCCGCGCTCGATGTTTCGTCCGTACTCGTTCGGTAGTAGACTGCCGCGATGTTCGGTCCGCAACCATTTATACACGCAAGCAATGTAAGTCCAATACATTCTCGAATACGCGTAGAAAATTCCAGAGCGTCAAAGGCGACGTCATGTCTGGAGCATTTCCGTTACAGCACCATCACTGACTAGGTTTAATAATGAAAAAAGCTTTGACCAAGAAGTTCATTTGTGAGTTAAAGGCAAAAATGAAAACTCGCTCATTGAGCTTTGCCGTGGTGGAATGTGAAAAAACAGAATCTTTCACATTCACATCAATTTTAACTACTATAATTATACGTCGTGTTCCAAACAAAAATTGTGTTGGTGACAACTGAAATATCTATTCAAAGACAACTGAAATTACTCATACGTAAATATAGGAGAGGATGCAATTTATAAGGTCAAGGATGAAGGATTCATGGTTAAAAGCCTTTTTTTCGGTAGATTGATAGTGAGTAAATCCAATTGCCGTGAGCAATTAACACTTCAGAGGTAATACGCATTTAAACCCTTCTGATGTTGAACTATAAATTAGGAAGTTGGTTTAATCACGTCCATAAATTACACTTAATCTTGATGCATGAACGATAATTCGAATTACATAGGTTGACCTGGTGGTGGTGGTAGTGCCGAATTTAGTATGCATTTTAAACTAACCACTTATTCGATTACAAGCGAAAGGGACGTCCATTAGTTTAGTAAACTTTGCGCCTAAGTATGTCGTTTGTATTCCCAAAGCAAACGAGCAATCTTGATGATAACGTGCGTATAATTTTAGTAGCCAAAGTTTGCGAAGTTCATTGCTCTACGCATTTTTCTATTTTTATGTGTTCCACGTGCAATTCGGTGCGTACCCTGTCCGTGAAGTGTTATAATTTTATAGCTGCTTCTATTTTGCATTCTAATACGCCTAACGTATATAGTCACATTTAATTTGAGCTTGTCTTAATTTCTGTAAGTGCTCAAGGCGAAATCATCACAGCTTGAGCATGGGACCAATGCAGATAGTAAGTATAAGTAAAAAAATACCGATACTGGGAGTGGGTTAGGCTAACTTGACTTTGGTTTACTCAGGCCAATAACCTTGCTACAGTTTTAACATCGCCATGACTGAGATCTGAAACCTTTTACGTTTATGTTGTAATCCTATAATCTGGTTCACGAATATAGTCCTCTCCTCTGGTCTTTAGTCGCTGATGGTCAGGTCTTAATTGCTTTCTATTTATTCATCCAAGATTATTTAGACCAGTTCGTTATGCAAAAATTACTATGCCAATATATTCTAAATAACCTCATAAAAATGTAGACCAATTCAGGAAATTGTAGTTACTTCTCTCCACTGTCCATTTTTGGTTTTTCATGAATGATATTATCAATAGCATGAATGAACCGAACGAGTGTGGACAAACGGAAAAATTTGGTCAATAGCTAAATAGATAAGAAATGGAAGAAAGATACAGCGATAATTTCTATTATTGCAACGAATCTCATTTTGATTTCACATTCACGCTGCCATTTTATTTTTGTACTTTTAACATTGTATATTTTTATTTGTTTCAATATTTACTGCAAGATTATACTTTTGTTCTGGCTAAATGCCAAAATTAAAATAATACCTACACATAAAACTTTGGGCTCGTGCAGAAACATTGGTAAGAGTAAGGGTCGATTTTTCTTGTCACAGGGAAACTTATCTGTCACTTGCTGCGTTCATGGTAAGAAATAGCAGATAAGTTTAACTAACCCCCTAAGAACGTGTCTTTCATTTTACCGTTAAATTTATCTAACAGTTAATTTCCATGGGTACAAATGCTTGATTGGGAATTATCGATAAATTTAACTAAAACATGACCGGCTCTTTATGCCTTTTATGCGATGAATCTTTATACATTTCAACTGTATAATTTTTAAAAGCATTTATTATTCGAATAATCGAATCTCGAACAGCTTTAAAACGCTTTATGAACTTTTAAGCGTGTGCAATCACAGAGTAATCTGAGATTGAACAGATTAATAAAGTAATAAGTTAGGATAACAATTATTACCTAGATTGGGGTACATACTAAGAACGCATCGTTTGCACATTGTAATATGAACGAGTCAGTAGATTAATAGACATTCAATTATTACGAACTGTTTACAGAAGATAAGTAGTTACTATGTTACAATTGTTTAGATATGTAAGAAAACTAACCGTAGGTATATAATATAAACAGCAGACTGATTAGGAATAAATTAATATTCAACGATTTTACTTATTGGGGTGTAGTTTTCGATTTGGTGGAAGTGGCGGTCTGTCCCCTTAAAATCTACCCCAAATTCACTCGATCTCATACCGAGATATTGAACAAATGATAAGTGCGTTTAGAGTCTTTACAGGTCTCAACAGTTCCCAAGAACTGCCAAAATCTATAAGGGTTTTATAAAGGCCTTCTGATGGTTCTTTTTGCAAACCTTTGAGGTTCTTTGGGAGTCGTCTGGAGGCGTTGTTGGCCTTTTTAGTCTTTGAAAGTCCTTGATACGCTTTTGGAGTGTAAAAAATTTCTTGAAGTCTCTTCATAAACATAAATGAGCTATCAAAAGTATTAACAAGTATTTACGTAAAGAAAGCATAATGAAACATTTATGGCGTAGTTACGTCGCCCATCATAAAATCCAGGAACAATAATGATGGAAATATGGCCTTTCTTCCAGTGGTGGTTGATAGTTGTTTCGACAGTGGTTGACTCCTTATGGGATGAACGGTGGTGGTTGTTTAGATAGCGGTTGATTACGGGATGGACGCTGCTGGCCCCTTCGAATGTCCTTGCTCGGGCGCCAAATTTGTATGTACGACGAACTTCCGTAGTAGGTCCACGCACAAATGACATGAACAATTAAATAAGCATAAGCGGAATAATGATTACGATTTAATTTAAAGGAAAAATAAATGCGGACGAAGGTAGAGGCGGTCGCTGGCAACCTGGGTGTGCTGTCGGTGGAACGGACAAACGGACTCGAGCGCCACCAAGAGGGACGGTCTTGCCCATGGTCGGTGTAGCGCTTTGCGGGACAGTCTCGGAAGCCTCGGGTAAACTCAATCAAAGTAAACGGCAACTCCAGGATTCGGATGAGTTCAGCAAATGGCCGTGGCCACTTCGGAATGGAAGCAACAAAACACAAATTGATTAGCTGTGTCTACGCGAAAACAAATGCAGAAAAGCGAAACAATTTCTCTCCTTATAATTAATAGAACCAGAAGTAGCGAAAAGCACACCTTGCAATAAAATGGAGCGGATGAAATTACTGTGCAAGAAAAAGCAAAAGTGGTCAATACGGTGCGGTAAACTCCGACCATTTCATACGTCGGTTTTTCCAGCCGAAACAGCGTATTCGGATAAGAACATCCAAAAATTAAAACTTCTTTAATTACTTGTGCGGCCTTCTGACGTCCTAAAAATCTGTAATTGGTCTTAAAATTGACCACCAGATTCTTTTCAATGCAACTCTTTAACTTTGCTACTTAATTTGCCAATAATATTCCTAAATTCATCTAATTAACATCCCAACTTAAAACGCTTCTAGATACCGGGTGTTTATCTACAGAGTGATCACTAAAACTGGTAACTTCAAAGCAAAAAACGAGTGCTTCGTTACAGTGAGACTTTAAGAACTTTTAACAGTTTGTTTTTGATTGTCAATAGTCCCAAATATCATAAAGAGGCCTTTGAACGCTTTTTTCCTTTAAAGTTTCTAAGAGCTCAGCTTTTATGAATTTTTAAAGAGGCTTTAAGAGTCTTTAAAGAGACTTTATGGGTTTTTAGGGACATTCGGGGTTCTTCAAAACCCTTTTTTTTTCAAGTGTCTCCAAGAGATTTAAATTCTAAGACTCCGCTACCAAGATCTTTAATCTATTCATATGAGACTCTGGAAGAATCAAACAGCGTTACTTTGTGACATTTTTGAGAATCAAAAAACTCCCTAAACAAAAATTTTATTTGGTATGCAAAAAATCTCGGATACGCATAGTATTAATGATATGTTTATTAACGCTGTAAGCTTCACGAAAGTATTTTGAAGTTTGACTTATAGTACTCAATTTGTAAGACTCATTTTGTGCCCTTTTACATTGGTATACTGTGATTAAATAGGTAATGTTCTTGTGTCCGTTTTTGGTGATAGTCAAAGAAGATGTATGGGATTGAATCACGCACTTCTTATACAGGGAACATACTTTTATGACACTAACCTAGTGGCTGCTGTTAAGTGGAT
This sequence comes from Photinus pyralis, assembly GCF_008802855.1. Classification (NCBI taxonomy): domain Eukaryota; kingdom Metazoa; phylum Arthropoda; class Insecta; order Coleoptera; family Lampyridae; genus Photinus; species Photinus pyralis. The sequence goes on from NW_022170511.1 coordinate 6,955,864, forward strand.
TCTTAAGAGGATCTTTAAAAATTCGATGCATGTTTCAGAAAATAGCACTAAATTGGAACATAATTGAAGCAGGAAAGGGTTTTTAATTTTACCACATCAAGCACAAGCATGAAATTGGAGTCCCATTCTAAAGAGTGTAACGGGTGGCCGCTTAACACAACGGAACGCGCAGAATCTAACAAATTTCTAAAAGAAAAAAAACACTGAAATACAAATTTAAATAAAACAAACCAACTCTGTATTTGTTCGTATATAATCCCTGGGATGGGATTTACTTCATAATTTATTTTCTTTATTTTTGTCGTTTAGACTGAAATATCGTCTACAAGACATAGTTGACACAACAGTATTTTTTTGAATTTGTATTTTGTTCATCACAGAGAAATTTACACTTATACCGCTTCATACGAAACATGAACAGAAGTAGGTCTAGCGATGAAACGCACGTATTTCAAAAATGTGTCCGGGTTTTATCTTCCACGATAAGGCGACGAACTTATTAGTGAAAGTGTGTGCTGTTGCCACGATCTCCTTTGACTTTAAAATTGCGTTCGTTCCATTTTAAGGTGGCTGAAAAATCAGAAATGTTGGTTTTCTATTGGTGGTTAGGGCACGCTAGTCGAGGTCGTTGCATGAACATGCCGTATATTTGTGGAGTCGCAGAACACCCGGTATATGGAAGCGTTTTGAGCTTTGTTTCTAAGTAGTTTTTAAGTTTACTTATTTGCTCTAGTAGACGAGGGAGTGTTTTCCATTTTGTTTAATATTGTTTGTCTTACCACCGGGCACCGATAACGCAAGTAAGTTTCTAACCGTTTTGCAACCATTCGTCTAGGAATATTTAAATTGTTTTTACAGCCGCCAAAAGCTCTCTTAACAGGGAAGAAGGACAACATCAACGTTATAACAGATTGCGCCGCTTGACCTCACATTCCAAGTAACAAAAGGGCATTGCTGGAGTGCCAAATTTGGAAATTTTATTGCGACTATTTGGATAAGAATCAGAGGTATCCATGCTGTGATGAAACTCAAAATGGGGTTGTGTAGAATAAAGCCGTTAAAATAACCAACAAAAACACAAAACCTTCCCCATAGTAATTTAATAGACCAGACGTAAAAGCGACTAGTTTCGACCAACGGTCACCTTCTGGCTATAATATCTGATAGAGATTTATGAAATTTACAGAGTTAAAGTACCTACATACATTGAGAAGATTAAAATTTAGACATTCTAGAAGTTACGAGATTACCATCCAGTATTTTTCGACTATGTTTAAACAATTTTGACCACTCGCAAATAGTTGACTTGATAGAACAAACATCTCCGTATATAGCCAATATTTCTTCAAGAATAATTTTTTGAGGTTTTGCAAAAAATTTTATAATAGCCCGGTATTCGATTTTATTTATCTCGATACAACGCGCGACAACACAAACTGACAGATAATTATTAATGTTATAATTGTTTTGTATTGCATCAAAATGAGCTCAATCTGGGAATATAAAAGCGTCCCCCGTATGTATTCAATAGTATAATATATTAAAAGTTGTCATGCTAAATTATGAAATTCTGAGTGTTTCCGGTGAAACCGGAAGTAACTATAAATTGTTTTTCTGTTTAAATATGCACACTATTATTTGAATTTCAGGATTTTTATTTCATTTATTTATAAAAATGATACATATACTTAATTTTGTTATTTAGACGCCAGGATTGGAAAGATGAGATTCCCCAATTCGCTACACATGAAGGCTCAAAATACTGACAGGGATGAACCGAAACGGGGTTGCCTAATCGTCATGCAGACAAAAGGAGTAAGGCTTTCGTTACAAATTGAATTGCCACATGCACCTCTAATTAGAAAGACGTATCTATTGGAGAAATTTTAGAAGAGATAATCGTAATTTGTCTCCAACTGTTCAAAACTGCATATAAATATCCCGCATTTAAAATTAGTTTGTAAAATAAACGAGTGTTTCGAGCAAGTCCCACTGGTATATACGAATGTATGATTCTTAAAATAAGCAAGTCTATTTTGAAATTTGAATTTCTGCGTGCAGCGCAACGTACCTACCCAACTTAACAATTTCGTCTCGTCAATTTGAAGCGATCCCGTAGAGTTAATCGTTTAACAAGCGTATGATTCAATATTTTTATCTCGCGATAATAAATTGGTTTCTAAAGTCTGCGTCCCCCATTCTCCGCCGCCCCCTTACCCACATCCACCTTATCAATTATTATTAAGCACTAAAAAACGCACATGCTTCGTTAGAGATCCTATTAGGACCTATTTGATACCCTCAGTGATCTTTTGTCGAGCACTTCGCCATAGGGGGAAAATCTCTGATTTATATTAAGGTCGCCGAAAAACAAACTTATCTGTAGGGGGTAGATTTTAGTTTTCAAAGTAATTGGACGATTATTGCGGACCAAAAAAGCGTGCAATTGCTCCCAATTTTTTAGGCGCAAAATTGAATGCATCTCGTTAGACGTAAATTATGGTCACTTGAAATTTGACGAAACTGTACAATAAAATTATTAATACAAATCGTGTATGAGATTCTCAATTGGTATTCAAGTGCGGGCAATTTAAGAGCGTCTTTAGAATTTTATTATCATTACCAATTGCGACTACGAAACGAGGTATAGAGATCGGCAAAAGTTTAACATGTTTTGTGGTCCGTCTACCGGAAGGATCAGTTTGTTGGGAAGGGTTATGAATAGAGGATGTACATGGTTTAACTGATATATTGCGGCTACGAGTTTGTTGACCATCTTGTCTAACTCTAACTTGTCCTAGCCGCAGGATATCTGTGGTTCATTTTATGCAACTGGTTGGGATGGCCAAACAATGCTTTGACGTGTTGTTTTGTTATCCGTTGCGTTATTTTTAGTATTTTAGTTTAGTTAATAGTGAAATTCCCGTAATTTTGTATTCAAAACGTGCCATTATTAATAATGTTGATTCAATGTTTAATATATTGCATGCGCGTCTCGTTTGTCGCGTATAACAATGTTTCCTTTTTACTTAAGACAGTATTGGCCGAAAATTACAAACTATAATTTGTACACGCGCTTTGTGCCTTTTTTGATTTCAGAACAAAGCGAATCTTTGCTATACACAAACTTCCTGGAATTTGGCACCAATTTGCGCCTTAGCTGTTATTTGTACAGATAACAGGGCTGAACGTTCTATACCTATAATCAATGGCTGAACTGAATGAATAAACGCATTATCATATTACGCCCAAGGAAATTGTTCATGTCTATGTAGCTCAATGGTAGAGCGTTGGCCTACATAGCCGGAGGTCGAGTGTTCGAATCTGGGGTGAGGTAAGAATTTTTCATTTGTGACAGAGATAGGAATTTCCTTAGACCAGTTTGGAGCGTTCTACCGGCTACTCGGAATTAGGTTTTTCTGCAGTTTTCCTATTTCGTAAGATAAATACCGGAGTAGTATAGAACAACTTAAGACCTTCTGCGGGGGCACCTCTAAAAAGCATTATGCGCGATTGGGCGCAACTCTGTTGAGGACCTAGAATCCGTGATAGTCTTTCCAGCGTCGTACCTTACGGCGCGGCGTTCCGCGTATTACAAACGTTTTTACTTTTCGTAGCTTACTCCCTCACGCAGGAAACACGCTAGAAAAAGGCTCGGGAAGACAAGCACAGATGTAAATTATTTATTCAAGTGCTTTAGGCCTTGCACTTTGCAAAGGCCTCGTGAAAGTCTCAGAAGTGCTTTCAAGAGATTCATTAGTTTCTTGCCATAAGTACTTTCTACGCCCTGTGCAAAGGTAGATTGCGTAAGTTGGAGAAGGTACCTTCCTTCTGTGCCAACGAAGGAGATCTGGACATTCGGAAGGGCCGGAAAACTTTAGAGTTTAGTAACCTTTCGAGGAGCACTAGATATCTTTGATTTGGGCTTTCATAGGTGCAGCGTATGCCCACGCTAAAGCCTTTCATGTTAGCGGTACTAATAAAGAACTTTATTTTTATTTGATTTTACGGACAGTTTTCTTTGTTGTAATTCCATGCGTCGTATAAACTAACTACTACTTCGCCTCTGCTCTGTTACGCTGCACAAATACTACGTAATGTTTCCCAATGAATGTGTGTGCGAACACACTTGTTTATAATAGCGAACGATGTCTTTTTATTGACTGGATACTACACATTTACGAGTTTTCTTCCCTGAAGTTGAATGCCCAAATATCGCTTGGCGTAACTTTAATTCTGGTCAACTACCATTCGTCAACTAACCTGCGATTTCGAAACGTATACGCCCGTTTAAACTTAATAATGAACGGATTACTCGTCCGCTTTTTTAAACCAATTTGATCGTGACACTTTTTTGATATCCCACTTCACGTAAATGCCTTCTATGTACTGTACATTTTACAACTGGAATGACTCTCTAACTTGACCACTAGGTCGCTATGAATCTATCTATGGACCGTACTGTTTACCAGTTTACAGTTAATTTTCGAATTCTTTCGGATTGGCTCTCTAAACACGAAAAAATAATCATTCGCACTCACAATCATTGGTGCAATAGTTGTGGTGACGGTATTTTATTAATTTTCATTGATTCAATCGGATTCCAGGTCTGTATCTGACTTTCGAATTCTGCGATGTCAGCTTATTTTTTATCAAGCTTTATTTAATATAATGAATTGTAGAAGTAACATAATACGGTCAATTTCCAGCGTGTAATTCAAAACCGTAGCCCGACACGGGGCGACATATACAATTTAAAATAAAGACATTGATAAACGTGGGAAGATTAGGAAAGCGCACTGTTCTTCCAAACGACAAAATAGAAACTTGAACTTCCCATGAGTAAAATTGTTTTGGGTAAATGCCTTCAGGAAAGCACCTAAAACATCATGATATGTTTTGTAATGCTTTGGAAAGCCTTTCAATCGTTCTAGAAAGTATTTATAGATCTCTTAAAAGTATCCAGAAAGCTTAGTCTGACCTTGAAAGGGCCTAAAATTTGTGAAAGGCATGCGATTGCTCGGTGAAGCACTTGAATAATTTGTAGGACTTTGCAGTTTGCACTGGTAAGAATTTAGATGGCTTGCTTTTTAGAGGTTATTGTTCCAGGGACCTTTTAAATTTCTTTCAAGCTGTTGAGATTCTTTCTGCATTTTTGTACAACTTTGCTTTTCAAAAAATGTGAGAATTCATAAACCTACAAATAGGTAACCTAAGGTTCAAATCTGCTGAATTGGAATTAGCGGGACATTGCCTGATAGGCGGTACGAAGTTCGCTAGTAATAATAAAATGAACCTCTATACAGGGTGTTAATTAATTTCATGCAGATATTTCAGGGGGTGATATTCGTAAAAATAAGAAAAAATGCAAATATATGCCGTCGTTTTCGTTATACCGGGTAACAAAGAAAATGCAACAACCTGCATATTGCGACCAACTATTTTGATACTAGATTCTAAAAAATAATTGATCTATCAAATTTAAAACAATTATCCCAGAACATAAGAGAGAAAACGCAAAATACGAGAACAAAATTGAAACTTTGCCACCCTGTATAACAAAAATGGCGTCCTTTAGACCACGCATATATTTGCATTTTTTTCTTATTTTGACGAGTGCTACCACCCCCTGAAATATCTGTATGACATTCATGTTGGAAGGCCCTATTACGGCCACTTTCTCCATCCGTCTGAGGCCTTAACTTACTTTTACAGTTTTCAAGCACCGCAACCAAGAAAAATCTTGATGGAGATATTTCTTTAAAATTTTAACCACAGATGCTTCTAGTAAAGACAAGCATATCGCATATTGTAAAAATCATACGTGCGCATGCGCAAACAACGCAATGTCAACTTTCTTCTTTATAGAGATTTTTTTAATTTTAACCAGAGATTCTTCTAGTAAAGGTAAACATAGCGCATACTTTAAAAATCAGGTGCGTGCATGCGCAATCTTAGGTTTCTTATTTATAAGAGTATTTATGCCATAACTTATTTTCCTTTGTACAAACGAACAATCCGTTGTTTGACCTGTCCGGATGGCATCCGATTTTGATTATGATTTGATAAGTTTTCTAAACATTGAATCACGAATTTCTTCATTTTTTTGTATATCAACCAAAAGTCTATTGTACCTACCACATCTTCACTTAGAATTGAGCTAGGCTAATTAGTCTTAGTCGTAATGGGACGTACTTTCCAAAAAAAAAATGACCGTTGCTCAGTTAAACAGAGAAGTGCGTTTTGTATCCCTTCTACCACTCCCTTCTCGAAAGAGAATCTTCTTCCGGTTGATTTCGGACGTCAAAATCGACAAATTTTAGATCCACCAGGAAAATACTTTTTTATAGATTTTGACCTGTAGAATCCCTTTGTCTTAATATGGAAAACTATTAGGGACATTGTACAGTAATATGTAAGTAGGTACCTAATATACCCATTATTGAAAGCTCAGGTCTCTTGTTTGTAAAAAAATCCTTGGTGGGTTAATGTTATTATTGTTCATCTACAATAAATAATTTATCCCTTTCACACATTAGCCATATTTGAGAATCTTGGATATATTTGTTGTGATATATCAGTAAACACTACAACATACCGCCAACATTTAGGTAACACTACTTTCCCCTGCTGCATGAGGGCTTGTTTAATTTTAGTAGGTGCATAAAAAAGAATGTTTAGCCAATTTTAATGTAATAAAGTCTGGTACAACGCCCTATTTAGGGTAAAACCTTATAAATAAGGGTGCATAATTATTCACCGACATTTTTCTCCCTCACTGTAATAAGCATATTTGGCATTAATGTAATAAATTTAGAAAAAATTCTCTGGGTGCAGAAGCGCTCAAACATTGTAGTGCAATTATCAATAAACTTAAGGAATGTAATATTATAATGAGCGTGGGTTAAATTTTTCTCCCTTTTGGCATTGTTGTTCGCCCGCATGAGTTTAGAATGGATTTATAACTCGGCGCGTTTCATTAATAAATGAACAGAGGCGCGTAAAAATAGGTACCGAAAAATATAAGTAATTTAGATTAGACGAATGTTTACGATTCGAAATTTGCCTAATTTCTATCATTTCCATAATGGGCAGATAATTTTCGATAGAGTCGAAGTAAACAAATTAATTATAGCGCTAAATTCTTCTTTTTGTCACGCATTTGCGCGTATAACGTGCGGTGGGACGGCGGGTTTGGCTTTGGATGCAACAGGAATGGATTGCTTGGGACTTTAGTGAGTGTTGTAAACAGCTCAGCGATGATGGCGGCGATGTAGGGTTATTGAGGACATTGCTCTGCCGAATGCAGCGCGGTCGCGACTATTGAAGGACAAGAGAGTCCAAATTCAATGACCTAACTTTAGAGGGCTTTTAGAGGACACGCAATGCGTATGCAAGCCGGCAAATGGAGGGAGTTCGCTTAGCATCATCAATGTATCATGTTTAACAGACACCGAAGATTCCCCCCTAACATCTTGACCTTAAAACTTACTGTACTTAATATGTGCCAACCTACATTTCTATTCTACCGATTACACAACGCTACTAACCGAAAATTCTAAATTCTCTTCAAGCGCCTACCTACATCAAAGTGCACCATTCAAATACTTAGGAGGATTCCACTTGGTGTCTAAATGTGAATTATCGCATAGCTTTTATACCAGTTAAAATACGCCTTTCGGCACTGGTTTTCATAATGGGAATTAAATCACTCAAAAAATCGTAGCAATTAGAATTTAGAAAACCCCCAAATTATTCTATGAGATATTCTTTCAGCACCCGGCCGTGCAAATATTTGGTTTTGTTAACAGGTACATATTTCGGTTATTTTTTATTCGAAAGATTGTAAGATTCACATGTCCAGAATTTGAATTTAAATTTGTCCATTCCACATAGCGCCACCTATGCGAATAAAATTTTTAACGCGCTAAATTCAACGTCTTCAGCGACATCTCTTGACTACTAAATCTACCACGTTATTGATGCGTTACCACGCTTTTCAACTGGAATGCAACACCCCCCCTGTATTGGTTAGAAACCTTATGGACAATAGAACGCCATACTTATATGCAACACATCGTACAAGTTTGAACAAAAGTGGCCAAATAGTAAAGAGTAGAGTACCCATAGCATTGAATTTATAACTATCTATAAATTCAATGCCCATAGCATACAGATTCTTGGTTAGAATATTCGCATTCGATCATATAAAAAGAAAAAATGATTAGAAAGATAACTTCCAACTGCAATACTACCTACAGAGTATGGCACAAAGACAAAAAGGGCAGGTTTTAACGCCTTGCGAAATGATTGCTTTCCATATTTATCAATGAAAAGCTAAAGACCACGACTAGCTTGCTTTTTAAGTATGTGCATTATAAAACTGTATACTCCATAGATTATTCCTGATCCTGATACAAATTTCCATTGTGCGCTTTGTCCAAATAGAGTAGAAATTTTTTTAAATTCTTTTTCACGGATCACAAAAGAAACTAATGAAGATGTCTATCAAGTGCTTGTAGTTTTTGAAATGCCTCTAAACTTTTCTTCCATACACCATTTCTCATTCCAGCACAGTTTCAACGTTTTTTTGACTCGGTACTTATTATTCTGCGCCTCTTTACTTATTTTCCATTGCAAAACAAGGTTAAAGATTTTGTTGAAGCTCCGTATTATACACGCTACCGATTTTTCTCGAAATTTGAGTAATTTGTTTTTTAAAGCTTTGTAATTAATGAAATTTAGGTGTCCCCCAAGGCGGAATTGCAATCGTGATCCTGGGACGGGTATTTTTCCGGGTGGATCTGAGAAAATATTTTTTTCGGGGCAAAAAATCGACTGCACCAAAATTTCTCGGGAAAACACTTTTTCTTATTAATTTTGGTGCGTAGAATCCAAAACAATTCGTACTTTTTCGATCAGACTTCTCAATCAAAAATTATAGACTAGAAACCAATTTCGTAAGAAAATTCAAAGGGCTGTAACTTTTGAACTAGTAGCCATACTTGGAACTGTTTGAAATTATGGATTCTACAGGCCACGTTCTATAAGAAACATTTTTTTCTGGGTCGATCTGAGACAATTTTTTTTTCCGGGGCAAAAAAAAGGCAGTGTATAATCTTCCTTTTTTCCAAAAATCGACTGCACCAAAATTTCTCGGGAAAACACTTTTTCTTATTAATTTTGGTGCGTAGAATCCAAAACAATTCGTACTTTTTCGATCAGACTTCTCAATCAAAAGTTATACACTAGAAACCAATTTCGAAAGAAAATTCAAAGGGCTGTAACTTTTGAACTAGTAGCCCAATCTTGGAACTGTTTGAAATTACGGATTCTACAGGCCACGTTCTATAAGAAACATTTTCCGGGTCGATCTATAACCCTGGGAAAAAACTACGAGCAAAGCCATCTAGCTTTCAAGCCGAATCTCGATCGCAGCCGGCTAGGGCCGGGTGGCACAATAGGTTCTAAGTTGTGATATTGGTTGTGTTGGGAGTTTAAGACGTGAGACATAATTGGGAAAGGAATTCAATAAAACGCAGAATTTTGTGCGTAACAAAAGAAAAGAATAAATAAATATATTACGCCTACAACAAGGCGATACCAGGGAAACCTTTGAGACAAAAACCCCACACAAATGAATGAAATAAATCAACTATATCAACAAAACGCAAGAGAAAATGTGTGAAAAAAATCAGATAATCGAATCAGTTACAGTTAAACAAATTCAAAGAAACAAACACAAGAGACATCATAAATGCAAGGGGAAAACGCGATAAATCAAATCAGATAATCAAGTCAAATGCGTTTAAATAAAAAAAAACAAAGCACAAGACACATCATTAAAACAAATGGAAAACGATAAATCAGATCCAGTACTAACGCATCTACGGGTCAATTTAGGCAAAACACGTCGTAAAATGGTAAACTGCAGCACGTACAAAAAAATATCACGTCAAAAGCATAGCATCGACGTCCATTAATTTAACACGAAAAGTGCGTATGTGTAATGCCCATAGTAAGTATGCATGTTAAAGTTTTAGAAGAATATTTATTAATATAAAAACATTAATTTAGAAGAAAAAAATAATGAACCTCAATTCTATACGATTACACGGTATCTACCTTGATCTATTGTCGACTGTAGTTGTAAAAGGGGCATGACAGATAATTAGCGACCGTCAACAAGGTTAGCGAATCAAAAATACTGTTTCGGTGTAACAGAAAGAGTCTATTCGTCATACTTGAAATGGCAAATGGCTTGTACCGACTATGGAACCATTTATAATGTGGTTGAATGTTGCGCAGAACTAGTTTGCGTAAAATTCTCTAGTAATCAAAAAGGCGAGGATGTTGAGACCATCAAACCTGGGGCGCTCAGCACTCAGCTTTAAGACCTATTCACATTATCGGCCCGGTCACGTTGCAATCACGGTCCGGCAATAATATACGAGTATTTCTATTTTTTCTGCATGCTTTTTTGGGACACCCTGTATAGGTACAAAATATGCACAATGCAAAAGCAAAATCGACAGGTCCGCACATATTTACGAACGCGCCTCCGTTTCTTGTTTATTGAATTTATGTGTTATTATACATCACAACCCTGTATGTATGTATCCTTTTACCAATCTTCTAATTGTATGTTTTTTATCAATTATAATTAGTCGATGCAACATAAGAAAAAAAAAGGGCCCCAAAAATTCTCATTGCTTAGGGACGCTCAGGGCATTAATCGGGCCCTGGGTGCAGGTCACATGCATGGACGACTAAAGTTGCATGCGAACAGTTTTTAATATGCAATTCAGAGGTAAAATTACCCTTGCAGGCTAAAGAAGATTTTTTGTTGAAGTAGGTATACGTCGGTATAATAACGAAAATAGCTTTCTTCCCTTTTTCGTAATTATCTGATGTATTTGTAATTTTTGGCAATCATTTTCAGATTCCTTATATTTATGGTTAAACACACTCACAATCTTTTTGATTTTTGTTTTTGGTGTACTACATGATTTGATTAATAGCCAATTTGTTACCGTTTGTGTTTATTTTTCAATTAAACCTTGGTGCAGACTGCATTACTTTGGTAATAGACTCCATACTGCCTACCCATTTTCCAGGATTACTGGGTTACAATGTACATACTTTTAAATCACTAAACACGAAAAGTGTACTTCAATCAAAGAATGGTTACTCTTTGCTTCAATTATTTACGATGATTCAGAAAGTGCTATTAATTTTCTTCAAGTTGTACGATGGGTTGCCATCCTCCAGTTCGACTAATCTGGATATGAACGCGACCAGAGACAAAACATTTGTTTGAATCCCTCCATAATCCAATCACACCAAAATAACAAAACTAAAATTAGTTACTTTCTTTTAGTGACATTAAATTCCTTTGCAGGTATGAAATTGTATACATTTTCTTAAAATCTTGAATCATCTTATAAATTTTTAAAGATAAATACACAAATTGCGTATGTAACATTTAGTTTTCGATTCATGTATCACTTCAAATTATTATTTTCTGTTCAATGATACGAGATACGAGAAATTTTTCTTTTTGTGGTTATGTCACGTCTGTTTTTACATTGTAGGCAAAATGGCCAAGACAAAAGGAGAAAAGAAGGGCAAGTCCGCTATCAACGAAGTTGTAACTCGTGAGTACACTATTCACTTGCATAAAAGATTGTTCGGTATCGGTTACAAGAAGCGAGCACCCCGTGCGATCAAGGAAGTACGAAAGTTCGCTGAAAAGCAAATGGGTACACCAGATGTGAGGATCGATACACGACTTAATAAGCAGTTGTGGTCGAGAGGCATCAGGTATGTTACAAATGCAAGCAAAATTTTGTTTGTTGTTAACTTGCGAGTACCTAATTAAAATTTCTTGATTGTCTGCAATTGTTTAAAGTTTATCTTACATTTTTCTCTTGTAATATATGTGATCTATTTTTGTAGGAATGTACCTTTCCGTGTTCGAGTTCGTTTATCCCGGAGAAGAAATGATGATGAAGATTCCGCACACAAGCTATTTACTCTTGTTACATACGTTCCAGTAGCAAGTTTCAAAGGTTTGCAAACAGAAAATGTTGACTCCAATCAGGAATAAACTATTTTTAAATAAATAAACACATGTAATACTAACGTTTTATTTGCGATTCTATTCCAGCCAAAGGTGCTACATTAAGAGTGCCTATCTTAGCGACCTTTTTTTACCGATTTATATTATAATTTCAAACAGAACTGGATGTGGAAGGTATCTACCTAAATGTTTCCTCTCATATATAAGCAGGGAGGGTGTTTGTTTTTCCAAAAAAGTCAATGCAAACGATTTTACCCTTTTAAATATAAAGTCGGACCTTTTTAGAAACTTATATGAGCATTTTACAATACCTGCATACATCCTTTAACGTAGAGGCGAAAGTACTGGGAAAATTACGAGAACCCAACAACAACTTCAAGAATTTAAGAGATGGTCAGGAAAAAGTTGAGCTAAGCTCGAGGCAAATATGAAGAGAATTTGAAAGCTATTGAGTATTTTAAGGGATTTTGAGATATGTAATTGAAAGAAGTTGTAAGAGGAAATAGAAATTAGGAAAAGTTTTGGGGAACGTAAAGTCGTAAAGAGGATTTATGGTGAACTCTAATTCAGAAATATAAAAATGCAGAATAACAATACTGGTAAAAAGTTGTGTATAATCATAAGTTCTTAGCTTTAATCTGGCCAGAGAAATACAAAAATTTGTCCATATAAAATATAATAAATAACAGAATGTATAAATTCTAAAACTAAATTAACTTTGATGGTACAAAGTGTTGATAGTAACTTCGGGTAAATTCAATCATTAAATCTTGTTGGCATTCGGGTACACTTCCGATTTCCATACCAGGTGATCCTCCATATCTGGTAAATGGAGGAACAACCGTTTCAGGTGCAATAATAGTGTTGTCTTCTATTACACAACAATCCTTTAAAACACATCGACGGCCCTCGAATAAGACATAAATTGCCAAAGCAGGAAGTCAGAATTAAAGATTACTTACAATTACTACATTTTTACCTATGTAGACGTACGAACCCACAGTAGCTGCATTCACAATTGATCTCTCACCAACAAAGACATGATCACCTACCGCCATGGGAAAGAAAGCAACCCTAAAACGTACCGAATTACTAACTGAAAGCTGCAGTTCAATACACAAATACCCTTTACTAAATTTTTTGTAGGGCGGTCTGATAACCGCTTCTTTACTAATAATGCAATACCTTCCCGTTCGAACATTAGCCAGATCACCTCTGATAATAGCATCGGATTGAATTATTACTTTGCCTTGCAATACGATATTTTGAGAACCACATAGTACAGTTTGACGACTCACTTTATTTCCAGAAGCCTATGATTTTATTATATCTAAATGAGTGTAGTTGAAATGCACTTACAGTTTCAACATATTCACTTTTATTATAAGTTATATCTTGTAGTTCCATCTTATTTTGATTTAATTAAAATTCCTAGAATTAATTCATTTTTGACGTTTAATCTTAACCTCACTTCGTTTTCAAAATAATTCACTATTGGCTATGGCCGTGGCTAAATGACAGCTGCTCTGTGTTTATGCACCATACACATACATACGGTATGCTCATAATTTTTCTCAAACGCGTTTTCTACTGCGCATTACGTCACCTGCGAACGTGTGGCGCCAAAATTCAAATGTTTACGCACGATCCAGTACACATGTCACGCGTGACAGTTTGCAACTGATCAGTTGTATGTACGAGCTTTAGCGTTAATTTGTTGATAGCCAATTAAATAAATTAATCGTTAGTAAAAATTCCAAAATGCCAGGTTGTGTAGTGGCTCAATGGGGTAATCCTAATAGAAAAACAAAAGGAAAAGCATTACTCCGCTTCCGGTAACTGTAATTTTTACAAATTGATAAATCTCCTATTTTCGTTTTGCAAATGATCAAGGTGTATTAAAAGGCTTGTAGATCACAATTTCTTGATTTGTGAATAAAAAAGGTAAGGCGACAGTCGATATCAGTCATTAGTCAATTTAACTATTTTTGCTATTAGCGCATAAAATTTTATTTCAATAATTAATAATAATCATAATTAGCACAAAAAGATGAATTATGATTTGATGTATGCGATAGAAGTGGAAATTTTTATCTAATAGCACGAAACGGTTCACAATTCGGGGTAAACACTTCCAAAAAAACAAAATTAATAAATAAAAGATGGGTTGTTTGCAGTTATTACTATTTTGGCAAACCAATGCGCCTTGACTGGATACCTGCAAACTGAAATTTACTTAACTCAATGCTTTTACTTTTTATTGCAAAAAATAAAACTACTTAGTTATACTAAAAAGTATATTGATATGTGGAATACATACAAAATAAATATCAAAAACTACAACTACAGTTAAGTATTGAACTTTGGTGTAAGTTATGTTACATTTAAAATACTTATTAAGAGTGCTAAACAAAAACATACAAACATGTAAATATTTTAAATGTACTGTTAAGTCACTAAATATAAAAACTATGTACAAATCAAATATACATTAAGACTAGATAACAAAATGAAACTCAAAAAACCAAAATTATATTTTAAGTATTTTAAATTAGTGCAATTCGAAACCTGTAATTTATTCATTATTAAACTTTTAACCTGTTTAGTGTATCAATCACAGAATGAGAGTAACCTAAGGATTATATATTATGGATTAAATGTAGTTTCTAATAAAAGCATTTCTTTCCCATTTTTAAATATATACATACTGCTAATACTGGCTACAAGAAGGACGTGAGAAAATAGTTACATATATTTAAATATGAAAAATTAGAGAAAATGCTTTCATAAGATCAATGAGATCGTAGTGTAGAATATATGTTAATAATTTAACCTTAACACTAACTATAGGCACTTTATTAAAGCACCTTAATCTTTTATCTATACTGGTAAACAATGAGATCATAACTTGTATTTTACTAGTTAACGCCAAGAAAAGAAATCCGCATGGCATGAGTACAACACTACTATCTAGTTTTTTGGTTTTGAATTATACTAATTTTATTATTAACAAATACAAACGGAACTAGACTTTCTATAAAATTGAAACTACATATCAATAACATGAACATTCGTTCAGACCAACTGGTGGCGTTTTACAAACATGCCAATTTTTATTCCAACTCGCAGGGGGGTCTCAACAAAACTTTTTGGAAAGATAACAAATCTTAACGTAACAGTGTTTAAAAATAAATGTTTTCGACGTCCGGCGGGGTTTCCGGCTGGCCATATTTCGGACTTTCGAATGCGGCGTTCGAACACGAGTTTGAGTTGGGATAAGTGTTGGCCTTTTGCGACGATGGCGGTATGCCCTTTTCGACCGCTTGGTCTATGAATACTCGCAGATTTTCTAAACTTTCGGGATCGACGTTGAGGAGGTTACATATATCGACGGTGGCGGTGGTGGTCGAGGACATGCGTAGCCCTCGCATGGCGGCGCAAATGCATGCGGAGGCGATTAAGGAGGGCGCCACCTGTATGAGGGCAGGTTCTGAAACAGATAAAGAAAATTGTAATCGCGCATTATAAGTAGTCATGGGATGTTTTTAAAAAAGGGCCGATGATTTCAAATAACAAAAAAAGTTGCTGTTGATGAAAGACAAAAGTAAAGGTTTTTTAATGTAGATTATAGTACGTTTACCGGACAACTTGGCCCTTTTCCGATTTAAATGAAGAGAAAGTTTTGTTTTACATAAATAAATTTTTAGAATTTCCGGATACAGCTGTCTTTAGCTTTTTTTTTTAAATTTTGATGAATTCCACGTGAGCTTTAAATGAGCAATTAAGTAAAGAC
Organism: Photinus pyralis; assembly: GCF_008802855.1. NCBI lineage: Eukaryota > Metazoa > Arthropoda > Insecta > Coleoptera > Lampyridae > Photinus > Photinus pyralis. The sequence continues at coordinate 6,971,739 of NW_022170511.1, forward strand.
GTAATGATTACGCTGTCAATATTAATTAAAGCACTTTGCATCTGACACCTGCACGTTTTTTAAGTTTCGCTATGCAATCGGTTTTGAATTGAAATACTTTTCATACATATTGACTTATTACAATACAAATTACAAGTGAACCAATTTAATGGAAAGTTCATGTCATAGGGTAATTATTTGAATCGTAATTACGCGTGGCAGGTGGCAGACAGTCGGTCAGGTAAAGAAGTTACCCAAGTCTGATGCTACCTTGCACCTTGCTCATTTTTTGATCATAGCATAACTTCCTACGATTACGGTGTTTAAATCACCTCGCTGTGCATCTGCTGCTGCATGGACCACGCCGTCCATCCACGTGATCAAAACAGTAATTTTACTATTAAAGCTCTCACGGGGCAGCCAAGCGTTATTTAATTAAATTCACGTTATAATGAGTAATCCGGTGGAAGTAGGTGCATAATTTATATACGCGAGCAAATTCTGATCTAAGACTGGATTAGTTTCGCTTTCAACTGGCGTAACCTTAACCTTCAAATTACGCAGACGAAAGTTCAATAGAAGAAGAGTTGACCACATGCCGTTTCCTATGACTATAAATTTTTCGTTTCACCTGCTCCCGTATACAACCGAGTTTTTCAATATCCAGATGTTTATAACAATTTCGAAATGACCTAATAGTACACTGAACCCGATCTCGTGCTCAATCTACGCCGGACTAAGCTAATTATTTAAAAATTATGCATTCTTATTTTATATTCGCAAATTATATCTTTTTCTGAATTGTAATTAACAGACATTTAACTGCAAAAAAAAATGCCCTTCACCTTAGACTTGAACTTGCGAAGTGTTTTGGACGGAAGTAGAATCGGACCTTTAACTAAATTGCCCTTTGGCTAAACTATTATATAAGAAGTTAAAATTGCGTGTTTCAACAATCAAGCTTTGAGCGAAAACTATTATCTCACCGCTTGGTAGTGCAAGACAACCTTGAATTGGTTACCCTTTTTCCACCTTCCAGAGCTTGCGGTTGTATGAACCTACCTTAAACCAAATTAAATTGTATGCGCTTGCACCATACCATATCTAAACAGATTGTTTTCGTGGCCACATACTTCATAATGTAACGTGTTACTATACTCCAAATCCAAAATTAAGTAAATGATTCTGTGTTCAAAAATTTGAAAATTGATCATTTTGAACCTCATTAAGCATCCGATCTTAAGAATTACTCAAATTACAGAGGTCAAATCAGAAAATCAAATGTTTTAAATCAATTTAAGTATATAGGGTGGGCCAATTGTTTGTGGACGGATCCTTGTGGGTTTATTAACGTATACAGTGTGGAAGTTATACAACGGCAAAGCCATGAAGTTTCATTTGACTAACCACAAGGGGTAATGATTTGAGTGGCGGTGGTGGGGGTATGGAAAAGTGGAAGTAGAGCAGATACATGACGTATTTTATGTTGTGTGGGTCATTTTGATGGAGAAGGAGGTAGTAGAGTGGTAAGACATTGGAAAAAGCTCAGAAATGTTTCACTCACAAAGCTCGATAGTTGTAAAATGCGCACCTGCGTAACGTTTGTTTCTTTTTCAGAATGCCAGAATACTTGTTTAAATAGTTTTTATTGTAAGAGAGCTGGGTGGCATTTTAGGGCAGGTATTTTAGGCAAAATGAAAATTTTCTTTCTATGATATCCTACAGCAAGCGTCAGACGAAACGTAGAAATGTTAAATAAATATAAAATTGAAAAAAATCTGCATCGGCCGGGAATCGAACCCGGGCCGGGTCGTCATATGAGAAGTTATTACCATCGAAGCATTGCGTTTAGTGGTTTTCACAAATGAGGATTAGCACTAAAAAACAGATTAACAATTGCATTTTAAGAAGTCCTGCTTCAGCCGTTTCTCCATGTTTTATTTGTAGGACGTAGTATTCTCAACTCCAACACCATAATGGGGTCGAACGTTACAAGTAAAAGAAATAAGAAGGCGTCTTATCGGTCTCCCCCTCCCCTTCTTCTCAAGCCTCTTTAAAGCACTGCCGCGAATTCTTCCAAAACAAAAAACCAAACCCCCTTCAAACTATTCCCTGTATTTCGTAAACGAGCCCTACTCCCACATAGCTTTATCATAGTTTTATATAAAGCCTGACAGTTTTTCCTCTCTATTGCCACCACCCAAGATCCATATACGTATCGATTCGAGCTATACCTCAAAAATCCTGCAGACGCGATGTTGTGTCTCCATTGTGTCTTTATTACTTGGTAATCGCTTGATAAACAAATTGTGCGAAGCGAAACACAGCGTGTTCACGTTCGATCGGAAATACAAAGAGATACTTGAATGCACTTAAAATGCAATTTGATCACATAGGTAGCTGTGCAAGTTTTGCATAAGCAACTTGGTCCTTCGAGCCGAATAGTTTTTTTTTCACTTGCTTGTACATTTCGGCGTTTATGTAAATAGAAAAATTTAAAATTACAAAATAGTCCAAACGCAGAAATAGACAGAAATTCGAATAAATGATGTCAGATTCTTTGGTCATTGATTCGCTTTTCTCCCCAATTAAGATTAAATGTTAATAATAATAGTCCTACTATGAAGATCGAACGCGCACTCGTTCAGTGTTAAATATTCAGAGCGTACCGGTAATTCGTCGCTTTCAGCAGCGCGGTGTACAACATTTTATTGGCTTTGCAAAACCATTTATAAAACATCATGAGGCCTAATTTATTAACGATTCCTATTAATCAATTTTCAATCAAGTTTTGACAATTATTGCACAGCAACAAAATTCCAAAATCACTAATTAATTGCCTGTTTGTAATCACGATCGTTAATGATAGTCGTGACAGTAAGTAGTACCAAAAGATCCGCGTGAGGGCGGAAGAAAATGAAATTTTCAATAATTTTCTATGTATGTATTGTAACGTAAATTTAACTACGTGATTTATTTATTTACAATTAATTAACAATACATAGATAACAGTCTTGAAATGGATTAAGTTACAACAGTAATTATATTTATCACTTAAAATTTATAACATAACACGAACGAGAGCTTAATACCTCACTTCGCATCGTTGTTAGAACTGACTAATAACACGCGATTCAATTCCTTAATATTGCAAGCGCCGGTCTTTCACGACCGCTCTCGAACGTTCTAAAACATACGCTCTCGTTTCTGGTCGCCGATTGGCGCTTCGATGTCTATCGGGATTTCTAGAATATTCGCTACAATATGTCAAGCTTGGTAGGTGTTTATTGTTATTAATTAAATGACGTTTTACCAGTAACCTGATATCTTATTTGAAGAGTTTGTGAAAGATTTAAGACGGATTTTCCGATAGGTACTCCCGACGTTACAGCCCTTTGAATTTTTTGTCGAAATTGGTTTCTAGTCGATAACTTTTGATTGAGAAGTCTAATCGAAAAAGTACGAATCGTTTTGGATTCTACGCACCAAAATTAATAAGAAAAAGTGTTTTCCCGAGAAATGTTGGTGTAGTCGATTTTTGGTAAAAAAGGAAGGTTATACACTGCCTTTTTTTAAGACCCGAAAAAACATTGTCTGAGATCGACCGGGAAAAAACATTTTCTTATAGAATGCGGCCTGTAGAATCCACAATTTCAAACAGTTCCAAGATTGGACTACTAGATCAAAAGTTACAGCCCTTTGAATTTTTTGTCGAAATTGGTTTCTAGTCTATAACTTTTGATTGAGAAGTCTGATCGAAAAAGTACGAATTGATTTGGATTCTACGCACCCAAATTAATAAGAAAAGGTGTTTTCCTGAGAAATTTTGGTGTAGTCGATTTTTGGTAAAAAAGGAAGGTTATACACTGCCTTTTTTTGAGCCCCGAAAAAAAAATTGTCTCAGATCGACCCGAAAAAAAATGTTCTTATAGAATGCGGCCTGTAGAATCCATAATTTCAAACAGTTCCAAGATTGGGCTACTAGTTCAAAAGTTACAGCCCTTTGAATTGTTTTTCGAAATTGGTTTCTAGTCTATAACTTTTGATTGAGAAGTCTGATCGAAAAAGTACGAATTGTTTTGGATTCTACGCACCAAAATTAATAAGAAAACGTGTTTTCCCGAGAAATTTTGGTGTAGTCGATTTTTGGTAAAAAAGGAAGGTTATATATACACTGCCTTTTTTTGAGGCCAAAAAAAAAATTGTCTGAGAACGACCGGGAAAAAACATTTTCTTATAGAATGTGGCCTGTAGAATCCACAATTTCAAACAGTTCCAAGATTGGGCTACTAGATCAAAAGTTACAGCTCTTTGAATTTTTTGTCGAGATTGGTTTCTAGTCTATAACTTTTGATTGAGAAGTCTAATCGAAAAAGTACGAATCGTTTTGGATTCTACGCACCAAAATTAACAAGAAAAAGTGTTTTCCCGAGAAATTTTATAAAATACCCAAGTGAAATAATCGAAGTGAAACACAGAATGTTTATTTCAAAGCAACCAGAATATACAGACATGACTTCCATAAAACACACCTGAAAATAATTGGCAAATGAGAAGAGCACAAAATGTAATTGGGGCTTACTAATGCAATGTGATTTTCCACGTCACACATCAGCAGATCAAATTTGAAACACCGTCCAAAAATAGTAAAATTCTATAACTTTTAATTTTTGGACTAATGGTAATAATAATAAGATCTACAATGCGATTTACAAGGAATCCGTAATTTTACACTTGAGGGCGTTCCGGCCAAAGGGCACTTCCCAAGAAACCGACGTGCGGAAATTTAGATAATGGACTCGAAATGTGCCCCGCATTAAATTACGTTTCTGACACGTTAATGAGCAATAATGTTATTGTTATCTGATGGTCTTTTGTTTCCGGAAGTGCCAAAGTGTGTCGTCTTTAAGGGTTGAAAAGGAGGAAGTTTGATAGCACACGCCATCGAGGCGCACGCGAGTTTGGCGTTACGGGCCGTTGACTTTGCTTACGACAGATCGGCTTACTGTTAGAAGACGTTCTATTAAATTCGGTGAAAGTGCAGCAGTTGGTGTTACCGGTAACGTAATGCCCATTAAATAGTTTAAGGTGAGCGAAGTGATGGGTCGCGCGATTCCCAAAGAAAACGTTTTACCGAAGGGAAAGAGCAACAGTATAACAATGGCGACATGTGCATACACTATAAAGAGGTTCTCCGACAAATTAAGAATAATGAAACTATTAGAATGTAGTTATATAAATGCGTATTTATCAGAGACAACAGGTTTGAAGGGTAAGTCGGGGTTCGGTAAAAAAATTACCGACCACCTGCCTATAGGTGGACGATGCACTCCTTGGCATATGTTTCCAGTTTCTTCACCTCCTTCTTGTTTGTACAGGGAGGAAATGTGAAGGAACTTTTAATAATAAGACTAAAATTAATAAAACATGTTATAGGGGCTGACAACTCCGTTGCAGCTGGTGGGTTGAAATTCGGTGCTACAACCTTGAGGTAAATAATATATTGCAGATACCGTAGATAATCAAATTCTGTTTCAAGAATTTCGAGAATAAGGCTACATGAGTACATTTTTACAACGCCAAATTTGCACCTGGATTTTATCGCAGCCGTCGAAATTGAGTCAATGATTCAAGTTATTTCCGGACTCGGGCAGATTTAATCTGGACGACTTTTGCAAGAAATTGTACAAATCGAAGGTTTCCCCTTCTTAGCACCAAGTCTCTATTATGTGGAAGAATGAAAGTTAAACCCACCTTTTGTTGCCGTTTTTCGGTCTTATTTACTCAGTTTCTCAAATATTCGCAACTACAAATCTGCATTGACCATCATTAGAGGAGCTATCATTAGCAGATGTGACAGAGCGCTTTGTCGCCCTTTTCTGATATCAAGACAAATGTCTTAACTGAGGCAGATGTGGAGGCGTAAAGGGGACCACGCGCGATTGATACACGCGACACGAGCGCGTGCTGACTAAGTAAATCTAAGATAGTCCAAGGACCCCTTAATATACGACAACAACAAATCTCGAGACGGTATTGTTCGTAGTATTTCAGCATCTTAGACGGCACGGGCCAACCAGGTGTTGGTTAAACGTGCACCGGTGATGCAAGCACCCCGTAGACTATTGTTATTTGGCGAATTGAAAAGGACGTAAGAAGCCCCAGGCCGAGCAAAAAGTTCTTAAAATGCATTACCGACCTTTTGTCGCAAGAGGGTAAGACGGCCAATCGAAGGGTGCGCAAAGGAAAAAAAAAATAAGGGTCGCTATTGCATTCAAGATCAGCCTAGGGACCCCAGACTGGCTTTATGTAAGTTCATGAAACTGATTGTGATTATGCTTTTGTACCAGGACAGGATAGTTTTCTTTGGGTAAGGGGATGGGTGCAGACGATCAAGCTGGTTTTTCGCCTTTAAGATACGTGGGGTTGCTCACCTCCTACCGTTAGAAACACTTACTACAACTGCCGTTAATGTTAGAGACGCTCTTATTTGTATTATAGGCGAAGTCACGTACTACCCCAAATTATAGAGTTTTCTCCATATCGAATTACCTTACGTTCTTATCTTGCTATTAGCATTTTTTAAGCGGCTTATTACGCTAAACGGCGTGTTCTAATTACAGGTAATAAGTAATCGTAATACAGCTGCCTGAGTTAGGTCATTCGCGAGTATGTTTACATACATCTGGATCCGGAGTAATAAGGGTGAAACCCCGTATCAATCGAGGTTACGCACCCCACCTGACTAAAAGCGCTTAGATAACTTTACACCAAATGCGGCAATAAAACACCATCGACTTCCGAAATTACTCATGAATAACGACACAGAGTCACTTTTGATCATTAATTTTATCACCTTTTTGCTATACTTGGGGAGATTCACTTTCGACCAACCACTAACGTACACTCAAGGGTGACCAAGTAGAATTATAACCAGTAATTGAATTAGGAAAGTTATAACAAAGCGTCTTTTGGAACGGAAAAATTCGTATAGAAATGTGACGGTTGCAATTAATTCTTGAAGTAGCAATTGATTGAATTTGACACGTGAGTAAATCAAAGAACTGAATTTCAACGGAAGATTGCGAAATACTGAAATTCCATACTCCTGCATATTTTTACAGTATCGCATTTCTGTTCAATGCCGTTACGTGACTATTTTCATGAAGTTACTCGATCAAAACAAAATTTGTTTTAGCTTAAAATCAGTCACAATACAGTGCCTTCAAATAAATCGGCACTATTGCTAACTTCGTTGTTATAAGAGATACAAGCTCGGTTAAATTAGAGAACTAGTGTGTTTTTTACGCTAATTACAATGGTGAAAGCAGAAAAACAATTGACAGCCGCATTCTCAAAATATCGAGAGGACGCCCTTTTTTCGCATGGAACACCCTATATATACCTAACTCTTATAATAACGAGGAAATAGTGCTGTTTGAAGGCCCTGTATAATAAGTTTCAGTCACATCAGACCTTTAATCAATTAGAAATATAAGAGACGATTTGCCACAGAAGATAATTATATAACGACAGTACCTACAATCAATGTCTGCATTAATTCAAGAACATTCGAGGCTGAAATTTATTGTCGTAAACTGGCACCGTTGTTGATGCGCAGCTTTACAGCTCTTCCTGTTATGTCTTATAGAATATGCGTGCCAAATTTGGCTCCAATCGGTTTAGCCGTGCATCCGGAAATGAAAGTTGGACGCACTTGCGCATGCGCGATTCTGCTCACATGCTCAAAAGTTTTGCAGCTCTTCCTTTCATGTCTAAAGAATATGGATGGATACCAAATTTGGTTCCAATCAGTTTAGCCAGAATTAAGAGTACAAACAGACAACCCGACAGAGCGACATCATCGAGATTTTGTTTGATACGGATTATGCGCTATGTTTTTTCTTTATTAGAAGAATCTACCCCCACGCACAAGCTCTGCTTTTGTGGGTAATATTATTTTGTATATATGTAATTGTCTCTTTTTTCGCAATATTCTTGTAAAAAAAAATTAATTATTATTATAGGTAACATTTACAAAAAAATATCCAGCTATAGCCTTACTAGAAGCATCATTCTGTGGTTAAAATGCCAACAAAAATATTAATAAATAAGAATGTTGATAATATTCCGCACCCTTCGCATGCGCATTAATCGTAAAGATTTTTCTTGGTTCAGGTGTCAGAACTAGAAGCTACCAATTTCAAAAAGAAAGAACTAAGTAGGTACATAATGTATGTATATTGAAAACTGTAGGACAAAGGGATTGACGGCGGAAAGTGGTCATAATAGCGCCGTCGATAGCGCCTTCCAACATGAGTTGGAAAAAAAGACACTGGAACTAGACCAAATCTGTTAATTTTTGGCTCATCCCGAGAAAAGTAGAGATAATGTGCTAAAACCGTTTGCAAAGCAATTCCGTATCCGAAAACGAATCAAAGTTGAAACCACGAGCAGACACCGAAGACCAACTTACGGGTGAGTAAGTTCTTCTAATTTCTATTGAAACGTTTTAAAGAGAAACTTATGTTTGGGGTGCCTTTCGTGCTGCGTTTCTTTGAAATTCCTGCTTTTGCTTAAGAAGTACCGAACCGAACGATACTTTTCAGATAGAAAATTCAAAATGACATGAAATTTTTAGCAAATTGGACATTTTTGGAAAGCTACAAATTGACAAATTATGCGACACTTACGCCAAGCTCGCTTATTCTTAGATTGGCCCGCCTTTTAATCCCGTGAATTTGATCTGGTCTGATCAGATCCGACTTGATCCTCCGGTTTAGTTTGACTCAAGAACAAAGACGGAATTGGCTCGAAAAACAATCGGATCGGTTGATTCAGTACTTATGATCCGTAAACACGATCTTATCCGTGGGCCTGACTGGCGCCCGAGCATGACTTAAGCCCCTGTAACCAGAGGTTACAGTCGGATGAACGGATCAAATCGCAAGAGCCCTCGGGAAAAAAATGACCAATCGGGCGAGGAGGTGGAATTGAATCGTATCATCTCTTCCACCTTTGACACGGCTTCGATTCGATTTGACACATAGTTTGGTGTAGTTTATTTTGACTTCAATTTAGAAAATGAAATCGGATCCTTGGGATGTGCGGAAGGGACATTCTGGATCCATGAGCTACTCAAATCGTTTCAGATAATCCAGTTTTGACCATAGCGAAAATTGATCTTTCACTTGATTAAAATGTGGAACTTCTGGGCACAATTATGAGTCAGTGTCGCGATGTGTCTGAGCAGATGCTGTGAAGGAGGCCTGGGGTGGACAGAGAATGAGGCAAATCTTTACTTAAACGTCGTATAATAATAACGTTGTCACAGTTTTTATTTTTGGTTCGAGACAAGGACAAAAATGTGTTGCAGAAAAGATCAGATTTGACTCCCGGAACAAAGATGGAATTCGATTGGGGAACAGTCGTGTCAATTGGTCCCTACTGCATAAACAAGAAAAAACATCTTCGCCAATAAGCGGGTAATTTTAGCGCATTTTCCCTGCGATCAGTACTTACCGAGAGGCTATATTGACACAAGCAAGACACACATTTTTATGGTTAGAGCGTAGTTAATATCTCCAAGAAAAATCTTCACAAATAGGAAATTGAAGCTGCACCCCTTTTGCGCTGTAAGAGCTACCAATTTTGATGACCGCTCGGTATCGAAACGTGATATAAATTTGGGACATTTCGTTACGAGGAACATAGCTTCTGGACCTACAGTAATTACTGATTTCTAGCGTCGTGTTTTAGCCGCCGATAAGGAAATCCAGATACCTACTGTAACTAATTTGCCGTTTGTAACCGTTCCGGTCGGAATATTTAAATTATCTCTGCAGCATCTGAAAGCTCTCTCCAATAGCAAGAGGAGGGAAAATTAATATTATATGATTTCAGCCGAGTTAGGTAAACGCTCTACGAGAACGTGACGGTCGCACGATCGCTGGAGTTTTCCGTTTCTCTGTCCGAGTACCCGCGGGTTCCGAAACCGCCGCCCTTGACTAAGGGTGAAACCTCCTGGTGGCGCTCGAGATTTCAATACCGTTCCGCCGACCACCACATCCGGGTTGCTGGTTCCAATTTAAAAGTTCGGGGCGGAATCTGCTAGTCAAAAAATTCCGGTCCTTGTCGTTCGATTGAATACGTTTCGCATGTCGTGTCGGTTCTTTGGGCCTGAAAGCGTAAAGTAGTAAATCGAAATGGGGGGGGGGGGGGGGGGGGTCTGTGATTGAGAAACATCCAACCCTTTTCTTAAATAATGTGAGCGCTGCTATTTTTGCTATTTTTAGTCCCAGGTTGGAGATCAGAGGCAAAGAGGAATGATCCAGAAGATGTGGCAGTCATGCGCATGTGTTTTAGTATTGTTCTGCGCAAGTGCGCACGATACATAAAGAATACAATCCGTTTGAACAAATACGTAAGAACCATTTGTTCTTGCCCTAATTAAAAATGGCAAAGATTCTATGGTGCCAGGATCGAGGAAATGGATAAAAGTTAAAGATTAGAATTGGAAGAGCATCGTAATAAATCGCTGAGAAGAGGAAACGTTGTGCTACTAAACTAAAGGAAGAAATAAAGAATTAAATACGGGAAAGTAGTTGTAATGTAATGATAATTATGAATCAGGGGAATATTTCCTGAAGATTCTGATGATATCCTCTGGCTAAAAAGAAAGGAACAAAGAAGTGTGGTGGACACAGAACACTCAGTCTTGTAGGATATGCAGCGAAGATATTGTTGCGAGTGCTATCGCGAAAGGGCAATGGAAAAAACTGTGGCAGCGGAGCAATTCGGATTTAGAAGAAAGATGGGAACAAAAGATCCGATTGGATAGGTGAAATGTGGTAAAAGAAAAAATCTGAGTTTGTATTTGATTGTGTTCTGAGGAGGCGTTGTATCTGTTCCGTTTGCTGTTTCTAGAATATACAGAAGATCTTGAAGACTTGAAGACGGTGAAAAAAAATGGATTGATTATAAATCCGAAAAAGAGAGGCTGATGAAGAAAGATGAAATACTGGAACAGGTAGAAAGCTGATATCTAGGAACGACTGTAACAGATAACTGGAGAAGCTGGAAAGAAATAAAGACGCGCATTGGAATTGGAAAAAGAAGCATTTGTAACGAAAAGGACAATACTGTGCAGCAAAATAACGAAGTGCTTTGTATGGGGTGTTAAGCTATACGGAGTGACATGTGGGCAATTTCGAAAAAAGATAAGAAAATAATTGAAGTTACGGAAATGTGGATGTGGAGACGAATGCTTGGAATAAAGTAGTCTGACAGGATTAGAAACGAACAGGCACTACCAAGAATAGGTCAAGAAAGATCTATGTATAAAACGATTTTGAGAAGGAAAAGAATGTAGCGTAAGCATGCGCTAGGAGGAAATAGTTTGCTGAAGGCCATGAGCGAGGCAGCCGTGGAGGATACAGTGAAAAGAGGAAGAAGAGAAGTAATGATGGTAGACGATCTGAAATTTTCAAAAAGAGGAGGCTTGCTCCTCTCTATCATCCAATTTCTTTACATCTTGCATGCTACAGCCTGTCGAGAGCAAAATTTAAAAAATATTTACATACAGTTCAAACTTCTTAGGGGATGTGGAAAAAAACGATCAGAAGCGCAATTCTCAAGGTCCAGAAAAACAATTTGTAGCTATTTAAAGGAAGCCGTAAATGCAATTATCCCACCAAATAAATAAGATCATTTATCTTGAATGGGAACGCCCCGGTACATTTCAGAATGAGACGATGGACAAAGTTACCACCGCGTGTTACGCTGTTTAGGTATGAGAGTAATTTGCAGACGGTGACGGGGTTTTTGCGTAATTACGGCGCCCACAATAATTGTTGTCCAATATGACGCTCATCAATAAACTAAATTTCCAGCTGCGAACTGAAGTAATGCACATGTCCACTGCTTATCAGGTTTCCCCCAGCAGCTGTAGATGGGCATCGATAGCAAGTAAATACCGTAGGTGTACCGCGTACGTAGAGGAAGCAATAGTAATTGGGGTGGCGTTAGGTGGACAATAACAACCTTTATATTGCACCTAATGCACAAAACCGGACAAGGTGCGCGCGATGTATTTAGGATCTTAAACAAAGCGAAATTTGAAAAAAAAACCCTTCACCTTTATTATCCCGTTGTAGCGCGAGCTCCTGTTAGAAATTTGCAACGCGCTCGACCAGTTCGGCCTCGTGCGTTTATTGTTTGATTAACAGATGCTGGAATTTTTAATTCTCATTTTGGCGGCTATGATTTGCTCCAGGTGTTTCGAGCGCGAGAGAGGTGCAATGGGCATTTAAATTCGGGCGCCATTTTTAAAGGGCTCGGATATGCTTCGACAAACAATAGCGCCACGTGTTCGTTATGCTGTTTAAATGTTTAACTTTTGTGACAGATGTTTAGAGCTTATAATAATAATAAAAATCTAAATCCCGGTAGTTGGAAAATTGCTTTATTTAGATGGGTGTCGTAAATTACGAGACATGTTCGGATCACAATACATTGCGCGGTTGTACAGATTAATTCATGAAAATTTTATAGGGCTTTTTTTCACGCAATGGTCCTCAAGGCATTACAAATTTATCCCCAACTACGCCCTTATTTGCATTCCTGAAGTGTTAAAATGTTTGCAACTAAATCAAAAGAATGTCTATGATGACCGTATCATTACAAAGATAATACTGATTATAATATAGCAGCGTGAATTCCGTCCGTCTGTCTGAGGGTTTAAGATCTCAGTTAACAGACCTCGTTGACAGCTTCAGGGACAGGGGGATTTTGCCAAAAAATTCTAACTTTGTTATTTGTTAAGATATTAGCTATACTTGTAATATCTGTGAATCTAGCGGGCCCTCAAATTTGAATCAGCCTGTATATACAAACAAATCATTTATAACAATATCAGTAATTAAAAAGTGTCAACAATCTAAAGGCACGTGCAATGTTACATATTGAAGTTTAATATATTTTCTTGTTTGTGTTTCTGCCACTTAATCCTGTATTCATACTTACAGTGTGGCCCTTTGAAAATTTACTATGGCTATATTTTTTTATTAGACATAATTCGCATTTATGCTTCGCCACGAGTAGACGTGTTTGTAAGCGCTCTCACTAAGTCGGACTATCTAAGTAATAATTAAAGAAGTGATCATGCCGCTCACTAGAGATCAAATTAGTGAAATAAATGCATGTGTGGCTGCGTCAATAAAGGAGTTTTTTCAAAATGATACCTTTATTGATATGATAGTAACGCGTGTGGTCGATAAAATAAATGTGTCTATAAACGACCAAATAAACGCTGCAGTCGATTCAGTAAAACGGGAAAATGTGTTTTTACGTGAAAAAGTTGATGCACTTGAACAGTATTCGAGACGGAATAATATTAGACTTTTTGGAATTCCGGAAGAGAAGAATGAAAATATTCAAGAAGTTGTAATTGATGCATTTAATAATGTTGGTATTCCAGTAACAAGTGATAGTATTGATAGGCTCCATCGTGTGGGCAAATCATTGGATAGCAGTAAGACAAGACCTATTATCATCAAGTTTATCAGCTATAAATCCAAACACATGGTCGTGACAAGTAAGCGCAAATTTAAAGGTACAAAATGCAGTATACAAGAGGATCTTACGGTTCCACGCTTGCAGCTACTGAAGGAAGTGCAGGAGATAGTTGGACGTAAACAAACATGGACAATGGATGGTGTTATATTTGCAAAACACAAGGATAAGAAATTCATAATTAAATCGACAAGTGATTTAAACCAATTTAAACAATTGTTTATTAAAAACTGAGTGGCACGTGTATGAAGAATGTATTTACGTGAGTTACACCTTAATGTTGTGATGTCCAGTGAGAGTGCTGATATGATACAAACACTGATTACCGTAGTTTGAACTTTTTGAACTCATAATCTTTTATTTTCACCTCAGAATTTATATTTATAATTTCCTCCTCCCAAAAATACAAAAATCTGTTCTTTCATATTCATATCTCAATCATCGAAGGCTTTTTTGTACTACTAACAACTAATAGTTATTTAATTTTGTATTTTAGAATTAACTTGATTTTGCATATTATAACTTACGTTGGAACTTATTAAGATTAAGCTTAAATTGTAAAATAATGTAAGCACATTGAGTAGTAAATATTATGTCCTTATTAATATCACATTTAAATGTGCGTTCATTGAGTTCGCATTTTTCTGATTTTATGGAACTTGTATTGACCTCCAACTATGATATAATTTCTCTTACAGAAACTTGGATCTCGCATAATACAGTACTGGATAATTTGCAAATTAAAGGATATGCATTTGTGCATGCCCATAGGGCAACTAGGGGCGGTGGAGTTGCTTTTTACGTCAAGAATTCGATAAAATTTGAACTACTACTTATTCCCAAAGTAGATATAAAAGTATTTGAGCAATTATGGCTAAAAATTACGATTAATAAAAAATCCCTAGCGGTTGGAGTTATATATAGACCTCCCAAATCACATTTTTCAGATTTTCTGGATGCTATAGAAGATGTTTTAGTATCGGCAAATACCTGTAGTAAAAGTGTCGTCTGTTTGGGTGATTTTAATATTGATATGCTTAACTTGACTTCGCAGTCTGCGCTAAAATTCAATACTTTGCTGGATTCGGTAGGTATGGCCCAAATAATTTCTGAACCAACTAGGATTACTGAGCATTCAGCAACTCTCCTTGATTTGCTCATTACATCGGATGCAAGTAGCATTGTAAATACTAACATCGTCAATTTGCCTCATTTATCTGACCATGCGTTAATTTCTTGCGCATTTAACGCTAACACAGTAAATTCACAGCAATTTCGTACTCTCAGAGACCATTCGCAATTTGATGCTAATCTATTTCAAGAACACCTAAATCTTACACCATGGGGACTAGTTTATGGCCTGGAAGACATAAACTCTAAAGTATTTTTTATTAATGAAGTAGTACTTCATTTATGTGATGTGCACTTACCATTAAGAAAAGTGAGAATAACCAAACCTCCTGCTCCTTGGTTAACCGATACCATACGGGAAATGATATGCTTGAGAGAAAAGTCATTAGCTAGATTTAAAAAAACTAAAGCGGCCACCGACTTTAATAATTACAAAATGCTGCGAAATATTGTAAATAACGCAGTTAAACGGGAGAAAAAAGCATTTATAGAATTTAAATTAAAACAGAATGGTAAACAAACTACTTGGCAGATTTTAAAACAATTAAACATTTACAATAAACGAAATTCGTCGGGTTTACCCAGTCATTTGCAGGATGTTAATAAAATAAACAAATATTTTATCAATAGTAGTAAAGTTGAGCGAACTAGCGCACTAGACATTGTCACGAACTATTATCTTAATAACTCATTTGATAGCAATACTACACAATTTGAGTTTCAAACTGTCACGGAAGAAGTGGTGGATAAAATAATACAATCTATCGGATCTAATGCTGTAGGAATCGACAATATAAGCATCTCAATTATACGTTTATGTTGCCCTGTAATTATACCGTATTTAACACATATTTACAATTTTTGTTTGGAAAATAGTGTATTTCCTGAAATATGGAAAACTGCATTAGTGTTACCTTTACCAAAAACGCCGAATCCTACTGAACTTAATGAATTGAGGCCTATAAGTATTCTTCCCGCACTTTCTAAAATTTTAGAAAAAATAATGGCTTCCCAGATAAAGCAGTATCTTTCCTTAAATAACATACTTCCGGACACTCAATCTGGATTCCGTTCAGGCTTCAGCTGTGCAACCTTATTGCAGTTGGTGACTAATCAAATTTGTACTGCAATTGAACGTAACGAAATATATTTGTTAATTCTGTTGGATTACAGCAAAGCATTTGACACGATAGATCATAAAATTTTGCTATCAATATTGAAATATATTGGTTTTACCGCTGCATCTATCAACCTGGTGTCGATGTTTATCTCAAATAGGTCACAAATTGTCCATTTAAATAACATACGCTCAAGTCAATTGCCCATCTCTTCAGGAGTACCTCAAGGTTCTATATTGGGTCCACTCTTATTCATAATTTACACATCTAGTTTTCACCGGTCATTAAAATTTTGCCAATGTCACATGTTTGCAGATGACACGCAAATTTCATACGTTTTTGATGCTTCTAGTGGGAAAGATGCAAGCGAAAAGGTTAATAAAGATCTAAAATCGATAATTGGCACGAGTAGTAAGCATTCCTTGCTAGTAAATCCTAGCAAATCAAAGCTTATGGTTTTTGGTAGAGCGAAAGAGCGTGAAAAAGCGCTGAAATCTTTAAATATCAAAATTGACGATGTGAACTTACAGTGCTCAGACGTGTCGCGTAACTTAGGGCTTAAACTAGATACTAACCTAAAATTTAAACAGCATGTTAATGAGTGCATTAGAAAGGCTTATTACAACTTAAAAATTATTTACAGTAATCGGCAAATATTAGGGCAAAAAACAAAGGCGATGCTCTGTAATTCTTTGGTACTTTCTCATTTCACATACTGTGATACTGTTTATGGTCCTTGTATTGATAGTGTGGATATTAAGCGAATCCAGAAAGTACAAAATTCATGTTTACGGCTTATCTTCGGTATCAAAAAGCGAGAGCATAGTTCACATAAGTTGAAAGATGTGGGTTGGTTGAAAATGAGCGATCGACGGCTGTTGCATGCGGCATGCTTTTTTCGGAAAATAATTATTACTCTCCACCTTACCTATATGGCCTAATTCAATTTAGAACAGATGTACATCATTTAAATTTAAGGCACCGCGGTTTATTGTCAATACCTCGTCACTCTCTATCATCTTTTCGCCGGTCATTTGTTTATTACGTCGCATATGTTTATAATTCTGTTCCATCTGTTCTAAAATGTAGCACTTTGGATCACAAGACATTCAAGAGACTATTTTTCAAACATTTGGTACGATAGTTGGTTTTAGTACTGAAACAGAAAAATGCAACACAAACTAAGGAGAGCATTTTAATGTATTTAGGGAAAAAGTCAATTGGTAGATTTACTTAGAAGTGGTGATCTATAAAAATATATATATTGAAACAAGGTTAAGTGGAAGAGCAGGAGGTTACTTGTGACCAACCTGAACTTCGCCTTGGGGTTCAACAAGCATATGAGTTTTTTTTAATTTTATTGTTTTGTATGTTGTGTTTACAATTATTTTTATTTAGCTTGTTGAATAAAGACATTATTATTATTATTATTATTATTATTATTATTATTATAAAAAACAAAAAAACCGTTTCTTTAAAAACCAGGTGGAATCCGAATGACTTTTGTTAAAATACCCCCACAACCCCCTTAAAACAACCCATACTGACGTAAAAATCTTAAATTGCAATACCCTAGTCTGATGGAATAATTATTTTTTAAATTTTTTTATTTTTAAAAATATGTTATAGCGTGGAACAAACAATTTAAATTATTGAAAAATACGACATTAGTATTCCCCCCACCTTTACAACAACGACATTTATCATTTTATTGATAAACATACAGCCATTGTATGTTTTCAAAGACACACACTGTACAATTTGTTCGGGTGAAGTAATTAGTAAAATTGAGTAGGTACTGTACATAGTATTTTCCCCATCACTTCCAGTTCGACCGAGAGTTGCCATAAATTTTGAAACTTATCGGATATCCTGTACATTTTTGGATTCTATACACAATTTCACATCTGATACGTTGTTTTCTATGATAATTTATACGAGGGAAATCAAAAAAATCAAAGGATAGGAACATCGGAAGACAATGAACGCCAGGAGAAGAAGCTATCACTAGAAAGCAGAGTTCCCTCTAAGGCAGAATACCAGTGGCGAAGCTGTGGCCGTACCCGTTCGGGTCGGATAACACCCAGTTAGCCGCCCCCCCACAACCCCCCCAATCCACAAACTCCACCACATTGTTTGGCATATGTCGCGGCCCAGCGCGATGGCAACAAAGTAGTGGTGAAACGTCCCTGATAGTGCCTACCAGGGACGCATCCTCACGACAGTTGACTAAATCCTGGGAGAGGCGGCGACGCCAGGCATATGTCAAAGTTTTAAGTTTCAAGTAGATTAACAAATGATTGTAGTCATTAAAAATATACACAGGACGCTTCAAAATATGTACACGGGTTAGTCGCTCTGATCCTATTAAAAAAATTAACAGAATAAACTAATTTTGATCATTTGAAAAATGTTTGATATCCCTGTAATTGCATTAATTAGTTCAAATGGAAAAAGTGCCGAAGTGGTCCGATTATGGGCACCCTTTTGTTTATTAGTAGTTATAATACTCTTAACAATTATATTTAAAGCAAGATAATAGTGGTAATAAATTTTCATTACTTGCAGCACATCGCTAAAACTATCTTTTCCCAAAAATTAAAATGAGGTACTTTTTTTACTTTAATGCTATAACACGCAATTGCTGTTATCGCAGAAGCCAAAATTAAACACATATTTTATTTATTTTATTTTGGGTTTTACTTGTAAGTGGGCGGGGTTTCAGCCAAGCGCTGCTCTACCAACCCAACCAACTATACGGTTAAAAATATCCATGCCCGTATCTGGATTCGAACCAACGACCCTTAGTGCCGCAGTCGGGCTTCCACGCCACTGCGCCATACAGATTCAAAATGAACATTTTATTTCTAAAAAAACGTGTTAAACTTGACACGGGTATCCCGCTAGACAGATACATCAAAAGCAAGTTTCTTAAAAATGTGTTATTGTTTGCGTTTTGTCCGTCCGTCCGGATCCACTGCGATTTTGAAATACTTTTATGGGAATTGTTCTAGAGGCCTGGAAGGAAAACGTGCGTAACTTTTACATGCGATGTAACGTAGCACCTCCACCATGCAGTTACCAATTTAGTGATCACTCTGGAGATGAACACCCGGTATCTAGAAGCGTTTTAAGTTGGGCGCTTCGTTACGAAAAGTGTCGTGCCGAAAGTATTTGTGTTCGTTGTAGGAGCTAAAGATAGAAGGTCAAAGTAATTTCAACAGTTGTGTTTCAGCCGCCGTTACCGTAAACAAAAGCTGTAATTAATTCGTCGTTTGCAACCGTTCCCGCCAAGATATTTCAATTGTCTTTGTTACGTCCTAAAGCTCTTGTCATTTACAACACGAGGGGCGAATTAATATTTTAGAATTTCAGTCCCGTTAAGAAATTAATAAAATTATTAGATCATTTTGGTTTCCTATGTTAATTTAAAACGAGCATTAAAACTGCAAGGCCATGCAGGTTTACGCCGTTATCAGTTTTGTCGACCTTAGAAATTCCAAGGGAGAATGGGTATTAAGTAATTTTATGAATTTATAAATATTATCCGGCAATTAAGTAAGTATAATTCAGTGCAAAAATATCTGCAGAACGAGTAGCCGGAGGAGGTACTCTCCAAGGGCGGAAAGATCGTCTAGTTACACATCTAGTGACGACGTGAAAACTTAATTGTAAATAAAGGAAAATGCAATGTTTCGGAGAATTTTTCTAAGGGCTTGATTCTACTTACATTATATAGCGTAGATTTTGAATGTTAGCAGGCAACCTTTAAATGTGTATGTATAAAGAACCCCTCCCCCTTTAATCACCCACCAAGAATGTACACATCGATAAATATAGCATGCTACTACCCTATAAGTCATTTTACTGTATATGAGATGTGGGAGGGGGTAAGATCAGAAGCCAAATTATTAAATAGGTCCTTTCGAAACAATTCGCAACAATTACGTACAAATATTGAAAAAAATGTGTTCCTTTTTTAAAAATTAAAAAATTCTGCATAAAAATTTCGAATGCCGAAGAAAATGTAACAGAATTGAAAATTTAAAAAAATTAAAAATCACTGAAAATCATAAAAAAAATTGAAAATTATAAAATTTAGAAAAGTTCCAGTAAGTGTACATAATGATTCGCAGAGAATTGACACACATAACTCTAAGAAGAAAAATGAAAATTTATAAAAATGCCAGATATTCAAAAAATGAAAATGTTAAACAATCAAAAGAATGCATTAAGTGTGATAACTAATAATTTAAATTGAGGGTTTAGAATAACTCGTAAAATTCAGAAAATTCCAGTAAATTAAAATTAAAAAAGTTAGTATGACCAAATTACCTCGCAAATTACGTTTGTAATGTAAGTTTTTTTTTGTTTGACTAAAGACAATCTCATGTACCTACCTGTTTACATGCACAATTTTGCATTTATCAATATTACCTATACAATGTACTCCTTTTTTGATCCAACACAGTGACCTCAAATTTGAGCAAAGTAAAATAATAAAAATATTATATTCTTATTGGAGTAATAAAGAAAATTGTGAATTTAGTATCAATTAAAATATACGATTTTAT
Source organism: Photinus pyralis (assembly GCF_008802855.1). NCBI lineage: Eukaryota > Metazoa > Arthropoda > Insecta > Coleoptera > Lampyridae > Photinus > Photinus pyralis. The sequence continues at coordinate 6,992,113 of NW_022170511.1, forward strand.
TTTTTACATTGTAGTCATGTCAATATGACAATTTAAGTAGTATTCTTAACTTCCCATCGTAAATTATATAAGCCCGTATTGCCGAAAAGCTTAACTACCCATAAACTGCAACTTTTCTAAATCTACCAATTTTTGCAGAATTACTCGTACCGGCAATTGCGAGACAATAATAATATAAACTCCCTATTTATTAGTTGAATGCATGCGAAGAATGCGGGTGGCCATGACTTCTACACGCAGCATTTGTAGGTATAACAGAAAGGGCGGCAAAATTTATTTTCCTACCTAAATACAACAAACACAAAAAAGACTCACCGGTATAGCAAATGGAGACCAAAGTATGAGCGTGCCGCCTCAAGTAGGTACTTTCGCTGCCCCACGCAAAACGATCTGTTATATGATCAATATAATCGAATCCGGTAATGGCGGCGGCGTTCCATTGCAGTTTTGATAAGACCAACAGCTCCCACGACTGCAACAAAAGAATCGATTACTTCAAATTATACGCAACAGTTATTCATAAAGTGATCGTCCATCCTCCTTCTGTCAACCGACCGCAGACCGGACGGTCACCCATTTCGTGCGGTTTAGGGGATGAATATTTGCGTGTTAAAAATCGCAACCCTATAAAATAACAATCGTGTAACCTGAATGACGTGTCGCTATTGTGAGAAATTTTTCTAGAAAATCCTACGAGACGTCTGGATTGGGGTAACCAGCGCGGTGGCCGCCGCGTTGCGACACAGGGAGAGGGGCGCTCTACAAAAGCCAAAAAAAGACAATGCAAGTCTCGATCCCGCAAAGTCTGTGGGAACGCGGAGAAAGGTCGTTAGCAAGTGGATAGCGACATCGCTGACATCAGTAAAGCAATTGACCCTTCTGTTAAGGTTCGCATTCTTTGAAGTATTACGACTGGGTGCTAAATGCACTTACAACACTCAAAAAGCCCGTTCAACCCACTGAATAAATTATGGTACTTGCGATTAATTCCTCAATGAAATTCTCAGCATACAGTTTTACTCATTTTACGCCTCTTCGTAACCGGTAATTGATGCTATTTGCCGATGGGCGTAATCATCTTAAAACTCGATTCACAAGCGAAATCATGTGTTCGTGTCATAATTTCTTGCAGCCCAGTTGTTGGGGGTCGGTACAGTACTTTCCGATATGTTACACAAACTCGTGTTTTTCAGTTTCTCTGAGATGGAAAGACTATCTTCTTTCGGACACAGATTTTATGAAAGAATAACTGACACAAACAGAATTTGGATATTTCAAACCGTAATCCATCACCCTGGAAAAATTTTGATTTCTTCCTGAGATCAATAATTGTTTTGGGCAATGAGTACAAACAAAATGATAGTTAAGCATAATTTGAAAGTGAAAGTTTCTCCGAGCTGGGTTTAAGAGAAAGGTATTGGTAGATCTTAAACGGCTTAGCTGGCACCTGGAACCCATGCTTCTGTCTGTTGAACTCCCTCGTGTTCTATTCCAAATCAACTGATCCTTTTACCAAAAAAATATCGGTAGTGGTCAGATGGAGACGGAGATCATTTAACCACCCATATGAGTGCGACGACTTTACAACTTGTTTTCTGTTAAATGTGACCTTTCTGTTGGGGGGTTATTGGTTCAAAGATAGTGGTACGCTCCTTCAAATTCAAATTGTATTGGAGTTGCAAATCCAAAACAACGAAACACTTGTACAGCAATATGCAGGGTGTTCCGTACGAAAAGCTTTGGTCGAATATACTCGAATTAGATGTCTTTAGCTTTCTCGTATAGCGAAGGGTTTTATGTGCTTTTTCTAATCGAACGTATAATTTGAACTAAATCGTTTTTGAAAATATTAATATTACCTACAAGAGTTTCTCCTTTTCGTGATGTCAACTAAACTAAACCTCAAGATGGCCGTCATTTCTGAGTAACTTGTGTTCGTTGCGTTATTATAACTGTTACCAATTTTTTTAACTGCATTAGAAGTATAGCAATTAGTGTGTAATAATGACCAATAAACGCTCGCCGCTTAAAAATACACAATACTTCAAAAGATTTAAAGTGTACACATTGTAACTTTGCAACAAATCTACATGTTCTGAAACGACATCTCTCAACACACAAGTTTTGAAAGGATTTAAAATGTGCACAGTGTGATTATGCAACAAACGACAAATTAAATTTAAGCAAATAGACATCTGTGAACTTATAGTTCCCAATAATTAATGTGTGCACAGTGTGATTTTGCAACAAATCACCACTATGTGTTGAAACGACAGGTTTTAATACAAAAGGCCTCCGAAGATTTAAATTGTGCCCAATGTGATTATACAACGAACTATACAGCAAAATTAACATGTTAACTTACAATATACAAATATTTACAAAGTGTGATTTTGCAACAAATCACCATGTCCACGAAATGGCATCTCTTAATTCAAAACCGCAAAGGATTGTAAATGTACAGGGTGGTTCAATTCGGACACTTTCTTATGGAAACGCCCTTTATTTTCAGAAATCGAAAAAAATAAACTTGGTGCATGGAGTTCAATTTTAAAAAGAAAATCATTGGCGCAAACAAAATTCAGCTTTCTCTATCGTTTATCCGCTGTGGGGCGTTTCTCGAATTTAATCGATTTCTTTAGCGCCCCATAACTTTCTTATTATTAAAGATAATTGATTTAGGCAAAATCGTTCTTAGAGCACTTTTTTATGTGGATGTGGATTTTATGTCGATACACAGTTTTATACCGGGTTTTTCTTATACGACCCTAAACTACATTTTTTCATAGGGACTACCGAGGGGACTACCTTATATATTTTGGAGTTTTTGAAAAGACCGTAAAATTTCCTAAATTTTGATGTATCACTTGTTATATTTATATTAATATTGTAGTTGTCGATACGTAGTTAGATAAGATGGCTTTCATTTAAGATTATTGTACAGGGTATTCATACAGTTTAGGATACATTGTATGATTTCTGTACGTGATTACAGTGCTATGGAACTTTCCATATGTATTTTATATTTTAACAATTCACAGAAAGGTGACTTCCAAAATTCAAGTACGGTTTTTAAAACTCAGTTACGTCTTTTGTAATCAGCTTGTGCGATGAGTCATAGGTCTTATGTTTGTTTTATACAGGGTGATGCGCAACGCAGCATAGGGATTTCAATGGTAATTTCTTTATAGTCAATTACTAGCTCCCCTAATTATTTTAGAGCAAAAGTCTAAATACGTTTTTTTTAGAGAAAAAAATACTGCATCTGTCATACTTTTAGTTATAATTTTCCATTTTTCAAAACCGTAGAAATCGATCAAATAAAAAATTACATTTTTATAAATCAGTGATGCTTTGGAATCTTTTAACAAACTATAAGCGCATCGCATCTAAGTTATCGTTGTTGACGTCGAATGATTTTCATATTTAATTCTGTTTCAACTAACCGACGCAATAAAAGACATCTTAGGGTAATGTTTTTTTTAGAGAATGTATGCTGCATCTGCATCAGATACTATTTGTTTATCATTTTCCGGAATCAGAGTACCTACATTATCGAAGAAAAAAAACTGATTTGAAAAAGATTTGTTCCTAAACTTATATTCGGATTTTCCGCTACTGCAGCCAAAACGCTGAATGCATTGTCTTTTTCCTGATGGTTTTGACGGACATTTTGAACGTTATTGCACTTGCATTTCTTTAACTAATTTATAAACAAGTATAAATTTAATATACGTCAAAGGCACGCGATCGCTGTTTTTTTAGGTAATTCCAAGGCATATTTGATTTATTGTAAAATGAACCTTTTTATTTTGTCAATTTCTACGGTTTTGAAAAACGGAAAATTATAAGTAATAGTATGAACAGATGCAGTATTTTTTTCTCTAAAAGAAACGTATTTAGACTTTTGCTCTAAATTAATTAGGGGAGCTAGTAATTTACTATAAAGAAATTACCATTGAAATCCCTATGCTGCGTCGCGCTAGGCACCATCCGGTATATGGGCGTAATGTGTTTGTTGAATTTCCCTTGAAGTCCCTAGAGCTACTCTCGTGTGATTATGAGAGGACAACCTGATTTGAATTTGAATTTCATTGTTTTTGTTACGACGAGCACCCTCGGGATTAAAACCCACACTTTAGTCCCTTGGTATATAATGTACTATTTATGTTTTTCAAACTAAAACAGCATTTAATTATCACTAGATGAGCCACTCGATGAAACCATGTTTTAAAACTGAACTGAAACGAGCCGTATGTTCTCTGACCCAAAGGACTACAGGTGAGCGAGAGGGGAAAACTAAGAGGCAAACTCCCTCTCTAACGTGCTTCTATTGGTCGCATACAATCGACATTGCTGTGGCAGTGCGACCCATAAATAAAACAACCTTATTCATGGTGCCACCAACACAAGCGCGATAGAGAGAGAGCTTGCCGCTTAGTTTTCCCCTCTCGCTCACCTGCAGTATCCGCGGTTAGCACTAGAACGCGCAGTTCATTTCTATATGTGGATGAGTTTGTCGCGCCGCGCCGCGCCGTTTATGTGAGAATTGAATCTAAGAATCGGCCTTAATTTGTTTCGTAATTTTAGATCTCTTATCTCACTGCACCGAAAAAATGAATGTATCAGAAATATATTACATAAATCCTTTGTAGGTCCCTCTACCTTAGTCAATGATAATGTCCCTACCGTTTTTCTTGTTTTCGCATCTTTTTCGTCCCCAAACGCTATTTTTGTCTCGTATCTACGTAAAAGTAAAGACATTTATGAATTCAGCAGTTTTTTGTGCTTCAAAAACGATTTTCTATCATATGGTCCCAGTGGTCCATTTTGTCCCCTGTAGAAGTTGGAAGAAGTCGTTGTCATTAAGGTGAGAAACTTTCATTTTACGGTGAAATATTACTCTTTTATAACAAGAAAATAATGTCATTTAAATATTTGCATCCAATGGCAAGAATTTTTGTTGCTTCTGAAGGATCGATCTGCTGTTTACAACGGAAGTGACTGCAGTTTATATCAAAGCGTAATGCGAAATGTTAAAACGGTCGTAGGAAGTTTTGCTTTGAGGCGTCGAATTTCTTTCTGGGTAGTTCTAAAAATAAAGATAATAACAAGATGTCTGTCAGAATAAGATGTATGTCCTGTGAAAGTGCTGTAACATCATCTATTCCCTTGCAGTACTCTCTTCCAGCCACCTTCCCCTGACGCGACGGTACTGCAACTGAAACCGCGCATGGAACAATTTCCTGGTTCGAAATTAAAAAAGAAAAAATCGTAAGAATAAATATACCCCTGTTTCATAAATTCAGATACATATGTTAATGTACGTATTTATTTGATACATTTTGATTTCTTTTCATTAAGTACGGATACCGTCATTCTAGGGCAGTTTAGAAGTCACAACCTGAAATGAACAGTTGCAGCCTGTCGCTTAGAAATTATGGAAAAATCGAATGATCAAAAAATTGTCAGCTTCCTATGTGTACAGGTATCTCAAAACTGATTTATGGGATTCGCAAAAATGTAGAATGAATACTGCTGAAAATTTTATCACTTCATTTTTCCCTATTTCCCAAATTTAAAGGTACACCCTGTAATAGCAGATACAGTATCTCAAAATAACCATAAATTGTTAGATAAACATACGTCCGATCTTGCTTCGTTTTCGAGTTATGGCAGCTTGAAGGTAAAAGAGTGTCACCCCTAACCTTATATTGTTTTCAGATTAATGTAAAATAAACCTAAAAGCTAAATTTTTGTAGTGTCCACCACTTGCACGAAAACAAATTTAGACAGGGTGGACCTTTAAATTTGGGACACCCTGATGTATATGCATCGTTTTAGACTTACATATATGGCAAGAGCCAAAAGAAGATATTTGATGCTTTGTGACCCGATATATAGTACTTATACTTATTCAAAACAATTTTACTGATCTAATTCAGCAGGACCTTTTCGACTCGACGTTTAGGTACCAAATTGAGGTTATTTCGAAATTAACGCTCACTCAAAATTAAGATTAAGTCAGTTTCAATATAAAAGAACAATAGACAGAAAAGATTTCAAAGTTATGCGGCAGTTACAAAGTGTTATTTCCGAGGTTATTTCTATGTTTTCACTTAAAAGAGAGGTCAACAATTTGGTAAATAGTCTTTATTTTGTGTTAACTGCGGCCAATGGAGATTGCAATCTCAAAAGTCGGAACTAAAAGACATTATACTATTGCAATGGCACTAGGAATACTTCCTCATCAGATATGAAGTGCGTTAAATACCGTTTGAAGATCGTTAAAGTAACGATCTGGCGCGAAATTACCCCACACAAAATTAGTACGACTGCAAAGGGAAATTTATAACGTTCGAAGACATTTGGTAAGAATCCAGCGGAACGCGCGGGAATTTGTAAATTTTTTTTTACTTCGAAACTGCCACCGTCTGTCGTGAAATATTCACGGTGTTTGGGCTGGGAATGAAGAAGCCTTCTGGATCACCAACTCCGGAAGTTAAACCACCTATTGGACCACGTGAAGACACTGGCGTAATTACACATTAACGCACGTGGGTATTCGAAGTGAAATGACCCCGAAACCAGTTTACGTTAACAATTAGAGTTCGAAACGAAAAATTTTCGTATTTCGGCACAAAAGCTGTGAAAGGACCGTCAAACTGCAGTATAATAGAGAGTTGGGTCCATAAATAAGCCCCCAAGTTAAATTCCCACACGAACAAACAAAAATATCTAGAAGTTAAATCTTGTAACCCCTATATTCGCATAATATTTAAAACGGGATCGCGCGTAACCATTCCGAGAGCTGGAACTGTGAGAAAATGAGGGCAACAAAATATGACCAATTCCGATACGGGACAGGGGTTAGTATCAAAATAGGAGGCATCTACGTAATTGAATGGAGAGCGACCCGAAAAAGGACCGGAACGGAGGATCAAGATGTTCAAGGATTCTCACATCATCCTCTCGGTCCCCTTTCTAAAAGAGGAAATAATTAACATACGCATAAATAAACCTATAGTTATCGGTAACACGACTAAAGTAATTGCATGGTTTGATTTATTTATAAAAAACCGTCTGGATGTACACAAAAGATGCGAGAGTCCTATAAAATTTTTGTGAGCGTATCCGGTCCCGACATTTAAATTGCGCGCATATGTAAAATTACGCCCATTTTTTAGTGCAATTCTGCATTGGATTCGAAACTGTGCAAGTTTGAGGGTATTAAAAATGAACGCGAGCTTCACATCCGGCAATGAAACTTATCTAAGAATCTCACCCCACGACAAACTCGTGCGAGGTTTCATTTTCTTAGATTATTACAAATGATTGGTGTCTTCCTTAAACGGGGACTTCTTACCGCAAATTAACCTCGAAGATACCCACAAAGAATATAGTCTTTTAAGGGGGTGATCAACCACCTTAAATCCTTTTCCTGGATACACAATGACCGCAATGTGAGAAACATCGATAACAATGGGCTTACCGTGATGTGACTGTGGGTGATGCTGTAGTCGGTGTAGGCGCAAAGTAGATCGATGGTTAGAATGGTGCTGCTTCGAATTTTGGAAGCGATTAGTAAACAGGTAGCTGCCAATAACTGAAGCTGCTGACGTTTTATCACACAGACGCTTAAAAATCGATCCATGAAATTCACAGCCAAAGGGAAGACTTGCTCTTCGCACATTTGTTCTTCGCAAACCTGGAAACAAACAATGTTTTTTATCATTCTGATACCTTCCCCTGATTTTATTTACTGACACGCATTTAGATCGTTTTATGAAACCGAGGATGTTGCACTGCCCCCTTCTTAAAGTTACGGCAACTCGCACACTAATCACCCTAATGCTCGAAAATGAATGCTAATGCGAATTACTACAAAAAGGTGTTGATTCGATTACCTACGGGCCATGACATGTCGACCTAACCTGTGAACATCATTTTGAAAATTTTCGGAAATATACAAAACATTTTAAGTGCATTTTTTTAGTAGTTTAGTTTAGTAGTGGAAATGCGATAAGTGGTTTACCCCTCATCTAATCCGCAGACTCCTCCTCGAACTCGACTTCCGTCAGGCCCGTAGCAGGGGGGGGGGGGGAGGCACGAGAAGCCCACTTGAAAATTGCTTAATATTAGTAATATCACACAATGTAGCATGCTCATAAATGTGTATCATTTCTTGATATTGAGCATTGAGCAATCGAGTTTAGTCTTTCTCCCAAGAAAATTGGTAATAAATGAGGATTTAGATCGATTTTTGGCAATTAAGTGATTAATTTTTGATAATTGCGCATCTCCAGATGAGTATCAACCTATAAGCTTTGGTATAGTGATCTACCCGAAGTCGATACGATGTTTCCTTTCCAAGAAAATCGGTACATAAATAACGATTTTGATATTGCTTACCCATAAATATGTTGGTCGCGAAAAATACACATAGACCACTTCTAGGGCATTGAGCAATCGAGTTTCTCAAGAAAATATCGATTTTGACAGGCTTTAGAGTAAAAATATTTTGGTCACCAAAAATACACGTGTATCATTTCTTGGTCATCGACCAATCGAATTTGATCTTATCCAAACAAAATCGGTTCATAAATTACGATTTTGACCGATTTCGGGCATCAATGTGATGAGCGCCAAAGTTAATTTTTGATAGTTACACACCTGGACCCCCCCCCTCCCCTAGAACCCATCGTAAGTTTTCCTAAAGCCAAAACCCGAAGTTGATAAATAGGTTTAGGGACTGAGCTATAAAATATAGCACGGAAGTGACGGAACGACAGACAGACGGATGGAAATGTGAAGACATAAGCGCTCCACTTTCATGGGTAGCGCTAAAAACTAATTTCTTCAGCTGGTGGTATCTGCGCGGGACACAGGAAATGGACGAAATTAGAGGAATTTTTGGGGAAATAGAAGAAAATTTCAAAAGAATGTAGAAATTCTGGGGAAATGTGAGGAAATAAGAGGAAATTCTGAGGAAATAAAAGGCTTCTATATAAAAGTTCACGTTAATCGGAGAAATTTTTGTATAAATTTGGAGAAATTTAAGGTAATGCTGGAAATGTTGGGGAAATTAAGGGAAATGGTGGCAATTTTTAGGCAATGAAGCTCGCAATGAAGGAAATCTTTGTCCTCTAGAATTAGTCGTGACCAACCCTTCCGATGTAAACGGGATGGACATTTTATTGCGGGTAAATGTGACTGACATAATGTAGCGATGAGTATTGGTATACTTACCAAAACAGCATCCTAGGAAATAATTGATAGAAGGAACCCTTGAAACGAATTTAAGTCATTGGCCACAGTACCAAGAAGTAGTTCAAAAGGAACGGCTAAAACGAATGCAACAGCATATTTTTAATTCTTTAAAACAAAAATGCTCTAAATTCTAAAAACTGATCTTCGATGACTCCCTTTTGACAGTCCATATTTTCAAAACATTTTTGACAATCGCAAAATAGGAAAATACCCAAACACACCCACACCCACGCATGAAGAGGAGATTGACTCCGGAAAGCGAGAATTTTGAAATATTTCCGGAAATATTCGGTAATGTTCGTATTGCTAAGAGTGAATATTTAAGCAAATATTTCCAATAAAAAACATTGATTCGGACTTTGGTGTCTTGTAATTAGTATAGAATATCATAGTATATTTTGTAAAAGATGAACATTAGCGAAAATTCTCGAAAACTCCCTAATACTCTCAAAAGTTCCCCTTTGGAAATTGTTCTTTGAATAATTACTATAAACGAAATTCTAAAGTTCTTTGTTAATTCGGTGACAAACTGCGCGTTCTAGAACAAGGGGCTGATCACGAGTAAAATTCATGTCCCTCATATAAAAAATTTCGGGCGAAATATTAGGAAATTTTGGAGAAATAGGAGAAAAAAAAAGAGGAAATTCTAGGAAAATATTACGAAATTTTGGAGAAATAAGAAAAAATTCCGGGGAAATCTAAAAAATTTTAAGGAAATCTTTGTTCCCTCAAATAAGCCGTTGACCAACCCCTCTGTCTAGAACTCTCGCTCTCGCAACAGGCGGATAAACGAGCATCACTGGTTTAAACCGGCTTTATGGCTCAGTGGTAGTGCGTTGGGCTATAAATCCGGAGGTCGGGTGTTCGAACCTGGGTTGAGGTAATTTTTATCTGTGGCAGAGATAGGAATTACCTTAGATCAGTTTCGAGCATTCTGCCGGCTACTCCGAATTAGGTTTTCCTGCAGTTTTCCTAATTCGTAAGGTAAATACCGGAGTAGTATAGAACAACCTAAGACCTTCTGCAGAGGCACCTCTAAAAAGCATTATGCGGGTCACTCTGTAATTGGGCGCAAGCCTGTTGAGGGCGAGGGATAATAAATAATTAAAAATAATTAATGTCCTAAACGTTTTGATCGCCCTTTGTGAGTACTCTCTTCCGACTCTCCGTTTTGTAGATATCGTCTTGTTGAGACGTTCATTTTCCTTTTTTGAGTGCCTCCTCCGACACACTGTTTCCGAAATATGAAGAATTACAACCGGTCTCGATGAGGGGTTGAGGAGGTGGGCGGTGGTTTGTAGCAATTAATTCCTTTTAAACCGGTAAGGTTGATACAGCGCATATCGGCACCAACCAACGCCCTGGTTTTTGCTGTCAATGGCCTGCTAACTGCAAGGATCTTGTCAAGTCAATTGAGTTGGATAGGATAGTTATAAATTCAATTATAGAAGTACCCAGAGATGAGGGGTGGGGGTGGATACTCTGCGTAGGTACTTGTGTTATAGAAATCGGAAAAGAAGCGTAATAAACCATCATTGACGAAACGGCGCCACAATGGCATATTACTCCGGAAACTGTTGCAAACCACTATGCAATTCAGAAGAATTTGATCCAGATCATGTGAGAATATGCGAGGTTGATAGGCATAATATAAACGGAAACAAGACGGTATATTTATTTCCCGAAGTGTAACACGATGCAAAATTGTTGATGCAACATAAAAGTAAAAAGCAATTTCTCACCCACTTAATAATTACTTTGTTGATTATTGTTTTAAAAAAATCCTATGACGCATACGGCAATACCATATAAAAATCAAAATCAAGTGCTGCCTTTAAGACGAGCGTCGCCCAAGTACAATTTCATCAAAAGACGTCGAGCCCATTTTTTTTCGGTGGCGATCATTGTGGACAAACCCCATCCCCCACTGAGCGATTTGCAGCCCCACTGCTCTTGATAGGTACCAATTTTCAAACGGAGCATCGGAAGTTTCTGAACAAAGTTTAAGTGCACGGACAGACAGACAGAAATACCAAATTATAACGATGGTAAACTTGGTACCGACAAAACCAAGCGCGCGTACAAAATTTCATTGGTGCGGGGGGGGCACTAAGAAATAAATTAATAAAAAATATCAATACGCGAGTTCCCCATTCCTCCCATTCAGATTCGCATAAAATTGATAAAAACAAGGGCTACTTTGGCGGGTCGTTTAGGTTTTTAATAAATCATACCCTACCCCCAACCGCCCTTAATGCATGCGGTTTGGTGTCAATATTGAACACGTGCACAAAACGTTAATGATCATTTATCAGTAATGTTTTGCCGACTTGGCATTTTGTGCTATTGAATAAAATAAAAACATCGGTTCACGGTCAGATTACGATATAATCATTCATAACGGCAGACGCAACGGCAAAGATTAAAGGACCTAAACGGTACAATCTTAACTACCTACATTGCAGAAATTTAATAACCCAAACAGATAGCGACCGGATGCTCTCGCAGTTTGCGAGATTAAGAAGAATAGGTGCCGAATTGGAAAGGGTAGGTCAGTGCAACCTGTCGGATTCTACGATTTTTAAAGGCGAAGGTGAGAGGAACGCTCTCACAGGTGGTCGGACTTTATTTCCCTTTTAATTAAAATTAGACTTAGATTAATTAATCAAAACATTAAGCGCACATACGCCGTATCGTAATAAGGAATGCCACACTGCATTATTACTCACGGGTTACAGGTAGAGAGAGAGTCGACAAAACAAAGCAGTGTTAGAAAGAGACAATCGCCAGATGTAAACAAACATACAGTCGCGCGTTTTTTGAATTTTTCGCGAAAATGGTAATGGAAATCCTTACCTCCATCATCCATGTGGCGACAACATTCCTCATGTACGGCTGGATTTCGACCTGAACTTCATTAAAATAATCGCACGAAATAACGTACTTCCTTTCGTCTTTCAACAAATTTTCAATAACTCTTCTATCGCAGAAAATATTTGGATCCTTCTGTGCGAAATTGACTACGGACGGATTTTCGGTGCAAGATAATTCCATGATAACTCGTTCCACTGTCACTAAACGTACGTTATTAATTTTAATTTCACTTCTTGTCACTAATTGTTTGTTATTGGCAGATAATGTTAAGCACGTGTAAATGCGGTGAACCCGACACAACAAACACGTGCACTACACTCCGGTAGCTTTCAGCATATGAAAGAAAAGGGCACCAGGAAGGACCTGACAGTCCCTATTGTCCCCACTTCTTCGACGCACTCGGTGGTGGGGATTGGACTAAATACAGAAATTTACCTGCTTGTGTTATGCCATCTGCCACTTTATTCTGACCTCATTTCATTTTCAATAATAACTGCAGACATTATTTTTTAAATCTTAAAGCGTGTGGATGACTTCTTGTTTGCGAGATAAACAAAATATTAATTGTAATAAAATAACTGGTATCTGCACTTGCAATAACAATCCGTTCGTTGCTCAAGAATGACAAGAATTTGATCTTACTTTTACTTTACGAGGACCATTCTCTTAAATAATGTAATACTAATAATCATAATCATCTCATCATAATTTCAATTAATTGCAGATATTGTATATTGAAAACGGTGGTCACAGGGAAAAATGTTCTCAAACATCTTTATATATCTAAACTACTCCTCACAGAGAAAGTCTATTTAAAGAAATTGTAGGGAATTGATTTCCCTTCATGAATATACAGTGTGTCCACTTATGTAAGTACGCAGCACATTGGAAACGAATAAAAGTTATTCTTCATAAAACGTTCTGCATTATCTAAAACCTAAAATGCAAATCCCCCCCCCCCCCCCCTGGACCCGCCCTTGATAATGATACTAGCAAACTCCGCGAACTGTGTACCGCCTTTGGGAAATCTCGTTTTCTTGGATGGAACTTAAGCTCGGTTTTTGAAACCGTCTCACCACGCACGCCCGGCGAACTACTATACTTGGACGCGGGAAATTAAATGTAATTAGAGAAAAACATGTTACTTTTAAATTTAATTGTATGTACCTACATGTACATACTAAAGTAGTCCCATAACCGCTTTATTCTATTTGTATAATATGTAACGCCCAAAAGTCATATTCGTAAAGCATGGGTGGCTATAAGTCGCAATAGAAAAAAATATCTTCGATACCGAATCCTGATATTGCCAATTGCATCTACGATATGAATATTTGACACTGAATTCATTCAACGTATAAAATTTTCCATCAGTACATTAACAGTGTTAATTCTGCTATTATTATGGGCTTATGTGTCCCCAAAAAAAGAAGTCAAGCGGTGTGAAGTCAGATTGTGTTGTTATCTGATGTTACAGATTGACAGAAAACGCCCTTATCGAGTTCAACAAGGCCGGCGCGAGCCGCATTTAAAAGGGCATTTTTTTAATTTACAACGACTCCTTAATACAACGTTTGATTATCTACTGGTTTTCGATACACCTAATCGAATTGTAGTAATTACTACCTTTCTTTGATATTTACTTAACAATTATAGCTCCGTTGTATTCCACGGAAGCCTGTTTTGATATTAATATTTACCCTGACTACGTGTTTTATTCCTTTTTTACTAAAAATTAATTTAAATTTAAACATTGACATTTATACATTACAGTGTCCTATTTGTAATATTTTTGAGATCATTTTTTAAATTACTAAGTGGTATTAAGTGTTATTAAGTGGTATAAGTAGATAGTAAAATGTTATTACTGGACCAAATCTTGTGGGAGCAGCTAAAACATCAAATTCTAGCTGTATTTACCTCAAATTCTAGCTATTTTTACCTCAAAATATAGTAAAAAACTAAGAAAAACTCATCTCCCACAAATACTTTTTAACATGGGAATGTCTATATAGACCAAATCTTGTGGGAGATAAGAAAATCCTCTAAAATAATAAAAAATCTAAGCACATTACCTCAAAAACGCATAAAAATTACGAAAACAGCTAGTTTCCCACAGCAGCATTTTTAACCTAGTGACCATCATAGACCAAATCTTGTGGGAGCCAAGAAAATCGACTAAAACAGTCAAATTTCAGGCACATCTACCCAGAAAAATCATATAAAAACTCATCTCCTACAAGCAATATTTGAAGATTTTTTACTAGACCAAATCTTGTGGGAGCTAATAAAATCACATAAATTCATCAAAAATCATTCACACATCAACCTGAAAAACGCAAAAAAACTAGGAAAAAACTCATTTTCCCACACGCAATATTTTAAGATTTTTTTACTAGCGCAAATCTTGTGGGGGCTAAAAAAACTACATAAAACTATTAAATTCCAGGTACATTTACCCTAAAATTAACAAAATAACTAACAAAACTAACAAAAAAACAATCTCCCACAACAAAAATGTGTATGAAATGTTGTTATTCTAGAGCCTAAAAACAGCAGAAAAATCTATGAAAATTAACAAAAAAAACATTAAAAAAATTATAAAAAAGCAAGAAAAATGACTTGAATACATTAATTTACTACTAGCGCAGTTCGTGAGGGAGCTAAAAAATTGTATAAAACCTTGCGACACAAAACAGCGTAAAAAGTAATTCCCCACACGATTTTTTACTAGACCAGTTCGTGTTGAGAGGCAATAAAATCACCTAAAATAACCAAAATTCCAGGTATATTTACCTCAATGATGCTAAGCGTCCTGGCAGTGAGACTGCTAAATTAACAAAAAAACTCATCTCCCAAAAAAATTCCCACTTTAAACAATTTTTTAAAAAACTGCAAAAATATATAACAAATTCAACTTCCTTAAATTTTCTAGCCGATCCCGTTGTGGGGCAAAAAAAATCGGCTAAAACTATCAGAATCTAGGTACATTTACCTCAAAAACATTTTGGGTCTAGCACTGATGTTATCAATTTGTCATATTTATTTTGTAAACATCATCAATTCAGATACATAAAGGCTCATCAACTAAACTAACAAATTTATCATACAACTACAGATTATCATGAAATATATTAAAATTCTTCATTATTATTCAATTACAATTACATATAATATGGTTCAATACAGAATTATAGCTTAACACAGAACCAAAAAAATAAATATTCACAATGAAATACTCATATACACAATTAAGATGCAATGGTAGTGTGATGCAAGAATGCAAGCAACGCGTCATATTCCAATATATTAACAAATATTCATAATAATAGTTTAAGTAGATCAATAACAATTAGGAAATAAAGGTAACATTGAACTAACGTAATACATTAACTAATTAGTACTAACCCAATATAAATATATGACAGCAGTCTTGAAAGAATCTCACAGTAGAAAATCCGAGCTTCACGGAAAGTATCACCATTATTATATCATACAGCAGAATAACTTACGAGAATTTTCATGAGAATAATTTGAAGGTTAAAACTTTAGAGAGCATTTGGACCCATTTCCACATCTTTTCATCCTAATATTTACTGACCGGCTGAATATCACGTATGAGATTATGTCGGTCAAAAGCAACATTGGGGTGGGCCTGCTTATTCCTAACATCAATCAAATACTCTATATTATCGTCTAGTTGTTCTACAGTGTAACCTGCTGCAACAAGTTCATACTTAAATCCATTCCACAATAATAGTTCTTCCTAAAATAATCCTTCAATAAAATGGGAATAAGTCAGAAACTGTTAAAGATAGCTATAGGAACAACATGGTCATTCCATTAAAAAAAACTGAGTTTTTAGTCTTTGAAGTTTCATAAATTTGGATATCCATAGGGGCGGTCGTACGCAACTTAACTTTTTTTTAAGTGCACTAAAAGAAAGCCCTATTCATTCTCTATGCACTGATAAAAATAGGTTGCCATGACTACAACCGCTTGCAAGTAATCAATTATCAAGGTACCATCTGCATCCGCCATTTTTTTTCTTAAAGTCAAAATAACTTAAAAACCATAAATGGTAGATATCGACATATGGGTATCAAAAGAAGTGAAATTTCACGTAGAATCCAAAAAAGCAATTAAAAATAGGGGTTGCCATTTAAAATAACGAAGTTACTATCTACTTCCGGTGTTTCCGGAAGTGCGGCCATTTTGAAAATATTTTACATCGATTCGGCCTTCAGAGTAACTCCTAAGTACAAATTTTCAAAAACCTACCTATTTTACTTTCCCAGAAACTTTTAACTAAAGCTCCCAAAAAAACACCCTGTATATAGACATTCCCATGTTAAAAAGTATTTGTGGGAGATGAGTTTTTCTTAGTTTTTTACTATATTTTGAGGTAAAAATAGCTAGAATTTGAGGTAAATACAGCTAGAATTTGATGTTTTAGCTGCTCCCACAAGATTTGGTCCAGTAATAACATTTTACTATCTACTGGTATAAAGTAAAATTGTAGACCAATTTTTCACTCTAAAGAAGGAACCTGTGCTATGCGAATACTTTGTAACTGTCAGATAATTTTAACTGAAACATGAAATATGTTTTCAATCCTCTATTGAAAGTTGGTCTGTATATCTGGAACCTTAACACATGTCAGTGAAGTTACTTATTATCCGATTAAAAATGATTAATAATGAAAATCTGTTGCCTAGCTATTTTGACTTCTGCAGGCATACCGTAAGAAAATCGGAAGTACAATACTTTTTGTCGCTGAAATTCTGCACATTTCAAAAAATCAAAAACTAAATTTGTCACCATTCTCATTTTTAGATAGGCATAATGATTGAATTTTGTAGTGCACTTTCACTTTCAAAAAATAAAAAGTGCACTTTTACGCTTTTAATTTGTCTGTCCGAGTCACAAAAGCTCTGGAATTACACCACTTACAGACTTGGTATTGGTTTCATTCGATCAGAAATTAAAAATTGCTTCATGTTTGTATTCTCGTTAAGGCATGAAGGGCCATAAGGGCTATTAAAATCGAAAAAATAAATTTGAAAGTGCACTCTTCGCCTCTTGCTCACAAGCCGCTTAACGAATTTTTATTCAATGAGATTACATTACATAAAAGTAAGTAACATTACAACTGCGTTCAATTTTTTCTACAAATTAATTAGAAATATGTTTGAAAATTAATTTGGGGAATGCGATGCGGGCTCCAGTGTTACGTTAATCAATATTATAGAGTACAGAGTCTAATTTGTAAAAAATTTAAAGTGAAATATAATATATAATACGTTCTAATTTGCATGTTTACAAATACCACAAATTAGGAACGTAGCAATTTACTACACGAATTCACATGCTTTACCCTCGCAACACTTGTCATATGTCCTTTTTATCGTCCCGTAATCTCTTTTTAATTGTTGCAAAACTATGGGTTACAGTCATACCCTATAATTATTTTACAAATTACATTGTAGAGATATGGTTTTTATGTATTGAAATGACTGGGCCAGAGGTGTTAGTATGTGGGCTTTATTAATATCGAAATTTGAATTCACCTCGTCTCTTGTCAGTGCAAATGTGACGCTTTTTATTTCTCAGCGTGCTGCTGTGGTGTTGAACCCTTTATAGGGGCTTTCTTTTAATTACGTTAAAATTGCAATTAATAAAATACAACAAATTTTTTGTGTTATTCAGAGTTTTTACGCAAACATTAAGCGCTCAAATTTGTTTTGTTTCGATCGGGTAAGTCCTGACGGATGGCGATACCTACTTACCGCCCTAGACTTGCTCAAATACGTACCTACTCCAATTCTTAAGGGAATTAAATGTTATTTCAGAATAACTCTAATATCAGAGGGGTAGAAAGCAAGCAAAATTAAAAACAGCAAAAATGAACAAGATATAACGAATCGGATGATACGATTCATATCTGCGTTCCGTTTGAGAAACAGACAGACGGAGCGACAAAACTATCAAATAAGGGGAATTTTTTTTCTTTCGTAAAATTCCTTTAAAAAAATAATAGATGGGAAATATTTCATGTTGAATGTTACAGAACAATTTGGAGCAAAAGTAATAGAAACGATAGGACTTTTTAGTGCACTTTCACTTTCAAAAAATTAAAAATGCACTTTTATGCTCCATAATAATGTGTCTGTCTGTCTGAGTCACAAAGGCTCCGGAACTACACCACTTACAAGGTTGGTGTTATTTGTTCGATCAGAAATTAAAAAATATTTCACGTTTATATTCTCGTTAAGGCATGAAATGTCCATAAGGACTATTAAAATCGAAACCACAAATTTGAGAGTGCCCTCTTTGGCTCATGCTCACAACCGGCTTAACGAATTTTTTGTAGTTGTGACTTGTGGCATAGTGGGCATAAGCTACAATTTTCTTAATATCAGTCGCCGTAGTTGACCATTGCGTTGCGGGCATTGTCGGCATAGATGTCCACAGCCAGCGATATGAACAATCGAAATATTGGGTCAACGTAATGGGCGTTCTGCGTAATATCCAGACATTACAAATTAGCCAGAAATTTTTCACTCAAAAGAAGTATGGATTGGATAATTATCTAGGTAGCTATTTAATGCACCAAGAATAAAATATGTTCATTATGTAGTACCTTAACCCTGTTCATTCCAACCAATAAGCCCCACACATGCATCAGTTGAATTTTACGTAATATATAAGACCTTTTTGTGAAGCGCTAATGATAATTCGAAATGAAAAATTTTTATATACACGGGCACCGTCCCACGACGGCGTTACATTTGAATTTCGTCGGCTCAATCGGCGTCTACACAGCAGGGGTTGATTAAATATTCAGAGTATTATACGAGTCGTATAGAGGGCCATATGCCTATTAGCGGCAATTACACAAACACGTTCCTGTTCTGGGTGCGATTGCGTGAAATTCAATTGTTTACAAATTCATTTCGATTTTTGAAAACCCCAGTTCCTACTAACAAACATACGTTAGACGTGTTAGTTTTTTGTTGTCGTTACACGATTCCCGTTCTACTGCAAGTTGCAAGCTGGCTTTTACTTGTAAATATCCCGTTTTTGTGTCGTTCATCAGTATACCTAAATAGACTGAGCACAAAATTATGATGTTATTAAAAATATAATTAATTTTATTTTGAGGCAAGCGTTTGCTTTGAAATTCTACTATTTAATTTAATTACTAACTACGTCATCAGACATAGGACATGAAGAAAGCTGTGCTTTGGTTATTGGTACTCCAGCAGTTAGCGCAAACTTTGTAGATATAACTTTACAACAAAGTTAAAAAAACATATTTTAATTATTTTCACAAATTATATACGTATATACTTACGCGAGGGTCCGTGATGTTGTAGCGTCGACTTGAAAGGAATTAAGTTCTTTTTTTCTCTGATTTCAGGCGTCGGATGTGGGTTTATTTTCCTGTATCCAATTCCTCCATGGTTTCTTGTCTCTTGCTAGGATTTTCATTTCCTCTACCATTTCTTCTTTCATCCCTGTCTTGATCTCCCGCTTTGATTCTTCCTTGGTTATCCCGTCCGTCTAGAATCCATCCTCACTATATGCGCGAACCAGTTCAGGTTCAGTTGATTCTTTTTTATTTTTTCCGTTATTGGCTCTTGTTTTGCTACTTCTCTCATCAAGCCATTTCTTACCCTGTCCCATTTGGTTTTTCCAGCAATTTTTCTGAGATGTTTCATTTCCATAGCATTTTACTTTACTATCGTCTTTTTTCCTTACTGTCCTCTAGTACCTATATAATAATAATAATAATACTTTATTAATCCTCTGAGCTCATAAATGCTATGGGATAAGTCAATTCAAATCAATGCATTTACACTGAACATATAAAATTGTTACACTATTTTGTATAAAACTAATACTACGTATACATATGAAAACAAACTTAAAAAGAAACACAGTGTAAAATGACTAGCTAGTGAACATTATTTTCCCAGTTATGTTGTTTATTTAACATATTCTTGTTGATTTATTAGGTCTGTGTGTTAACTCCGCTTCTATTTTCCCATCCTTCGTTATTATACATCCCAAAAATTCGTATGTCATTACTCTTTCCAATAATTTATTCTTGCATTTGATTCCTTTGTCGATCCGGGTGTCTGTTTCTTTTTAATTATGATCATTATTTTTGTTTTTTTTAAATTTTCATTTTCAAGTTTTCAATTTCTTTACTTCAGGTGTTTACTAAATTTTATTTTTGTCATTTGCTATTAATACCACATCGTCTGCGTATAACAGGCTGCTCACTTTAACTGCTAGGGTCTATTTGGTTATATTTTTCTTTAATTTGTTTTGTAACTTTGTCCATAACAGTGATAAAAGTAGAGGGCTTATGCTGTCTCTGTTTTATTCCCTACACTGATAATAAACTTGTATCGTAAATACATAAATAAATTATTTAATAAAACAATATAAAGGCCTTGATTCTGATAGATTTCCATTTCTTGTTTCTTCGTCGTCAGAACAAGCGACAGTCTCTAGCGGCCTGAATGGTCGCCACACATACATTAAAAAAATCGTGAAATATAACATCCTGTAGATCGGTAATGAAGCGTTTGCGAACCTATGTTTGTATAAACTTTTAGTCATAAAATAAGCCAAAGGATTAACCCTGTATAGCAACTTTCAAGTCAAGTTCATGAGCAAACAAACCTGTTAGAAGGATACGCTTTTGTTCCTCTTTTAGAGAAGGCTAGACAAAAGAGGAGAAAAATCACTGCATTCCTAGTCCAACAAAAATGTCTACCTTTATTACATTTTATTCACCAGCGTTCTGATGTGTAGTAGCTAAAGTAACGCGTTGTATTGAGGTGCAGCGCTCAATGCAACTTTCCCTCCCCTATAAATCCAGCAGGTTACTTACCAAGGACACTGTTCCAGATAGAGATCTGTAAACGATATCTTAGCATTGTATGATATGTATTAGTATATTATATACCGCGGGACTGAAGTAGTACTTTTAATCCCGAAGGTAAAGTTTATAATTTACCTGAGGGATTAAGACCACTACTTCAGTCGCAAGGTATATACGATATTTTTACGAAAAATGTTTTATTTGAAACAGGCAATCTCAGATTTGGGAATGTTTACACCTGAAAACACAAACACATTATTGGTGCGCATTTACCTACAGCAAATTGATATAGAAGTTGCAGGTTGCTAGATACCTGCAAACTTTATAATAAGAGCTGCGTGTGGCAACATGTAACAATAAGATTTTCGTACTTCCGAGACTAAAGTGACACCTTCACTCCATTATGACAAGTACTGGTGTCACTTTTTGTCCCGCCGGGATTAAATTTTACGAAAATCCCGGAAGGATGAAATTACTAACAAAGCAATTTCAGTAGGTTGATCCACATTTTGTATGCGGCATACTTCTTAAAGGTATGGTACTGCTGTTCATATAGTTATTTGGATTTCGCTGGTATCAATTCTTTACCTACTTTGGCTGCTTTTTACCAATATCAAATACACCTTTGTCACCCACCACCAAAATTATGACAGCAATGACAGTTCCTATGGTAACTTGTTGAGCAGCGATTTTTTGAAAGAACGCGTTCTCTAACTCCATACATATTAAGTGTTTCAGTTTCGGAAGTACGAAAAATATCGTATATACCTTGCGACTGAAGTAGTGGTCTTAATCCCTCAGGTAAATTATGGCCCTCCCGCATAAACTTTACCTTCGGGATTAAAAGTACTACTTCAGTCCCGCGGTATATAATATACTATTATAGCGAGTCTGGCAAACAGTAATAAATAAAACAGTAATAATGGCTTTAAGTAGAAAATATGTCACATTTATTATTTACAATGAGAATGAATGATAACAACAGGTCTTATCAAAAATTAAGTTTACAGAATATACAAAATATATTACAACTCATAACTAACAAATGTGAGATGAGCAGAGATCTACCTATTTGCACTGGATGGGGGTTTTATCAAACTACTTGAAGTGTTCGGTTTTGTTACTAACGATAAATTGTTCGATTCCAATTTTAATAGATTCACTTTATTACCGTTTTGTAACGCGATGTAATTGGAACCTTCGGCAATCGGCGCGTTTGTGGATACTGCTGTTAAGGTGGCCATCGAGGGAACGCTACGGTTTTCGATGGAATGTAAAGCTGACGAGGTCGAAATCACAGAATTTTTTATGTTTGTTGTACTGGGAGAGGTGTTGCCTGCAGCCATGACAGTCTGAATCGCATTGTTCATAGACGGTACTAAACTAGCCGATGTTCCAGTTAGACTGATTTTTTTTAAGTGAGGTACTGTCAGGAGACTGTGTTGTGGTGATTTTGCAACATTTGAATATTTCTTTTTGATTGTTAAGTTAACATATGCGGGGGTTTTATTGGCGGTTGGTTTAGCTAGAGACGCATCTAGAACAGTTGCTCTAGTTATGTCTTTTATGATAAAAGGTGGCTTGATGGTCTCGATAGAGTTTTTCAAAGCGACGGTCTCATCTTCTAAGTTAATTACTTCACCATTAGCTATTCTTACATGGCGCCTGTGATCTTGTAAAGGTGAAGCCTTTAAAATATTGTCCAACTGTTTTTCTGCGATCTTTTGTCGACTTTCAGGTAATGCACTTATCAGTGTTTTATATTTTTCTAAAAGCACCTTTTTTGTATCTTCCAAAGCTTTAAATTCATCAGCGTATTGACTCGATTCTATTTCTAGTCTTTTGTTCTCAACCTCGGCCTTGAAAATAAACTAGACAACATTTAGAATAAAAAAGAGAAAAATTACCTCATGGGCAATAAACTTCAACAGTTCGGAACCAGTTATACCTTGCGGTACTTGCAAATTTAGCGTCTTTATTAACTGCATAACCAAAACTTGCTTACATTTCCTGTCCCGTAAGAGTAAAAGCCTAGTTTTCTCCTCTTGGGGTATTTCGAGTGAATTAAGTTGACCGAGAGTGATATTTCCTAAGCACTTCACACCAAACGCACCTGCCATCTAAAAAGGTTCTGTATTAATAATAATAAAGATACATACGGTTTCGAGAAATAAAAATTAATGCGTATAGTCTTCTGATTTTTGCAAATATAATGACCATCGCCATTATTCAATTTATCGGTTCAATTATGGGGCACTTTGGATGATGCTAAACAATTACTCCATGAAGACTGCGTTAATTCTTCAATTTTTTGACATGAACTTACAAATATTTGTTCGAGGAGTAATCAAAAAAAAAGTCTCTCAAGGTGTTTAGTCTCGGGAGCGCTTTGCAAAAAAACTGCGACCATCTAATATTTCTGAGACAGTTAGATTCTCACAGACCACTCAATTTAGTTAGTACCTTTCAAATAATTATATTCTAATTGAATACAAAACATCTTACCGAAAAGTTTTACTTACATAAAATCCATTGAGGATATTCTTATTGAGTAGTTTATATTTAGACTTGTCCAAATCAACGTGCATTGATACTACTAAATCGAAATCAGACGGTACTAAAGTTAACTTTGCCGCCATTACCCTAAATAAAGGTTACGACAATTAGTGAACATGTTAAACCACCAAATTTACTTACCGTCGGATCAATCCAAGCGCAATTTTCCAATTGGAAAATCTGCGAGGTGTTTTCGTAATCGGACATAGCACCACGTCCAAACTTTCGCCATGTAAATAAGCTGGTAGATACCCCAATTCTGTTATATTAGTAACGATGTATCTCGGGTCGCCGACAGGCTTGTAGTACTCACAGAGTTGACTAACTTCTTCCAGTTGAGCAACTGATTTTTTGCTATTCAATTCGTTTGGATTGTAAGATGAATCCTCATTTTCACTGTCACATGTTAAATCTATTAAAGATTCGGAGGTAGGTACAAATTCAACGTCATCATCTCCATCAGTCACCTCGACATACCCACAATACCAATGGCTCGCACTAGCTGAAGAATTTTCAAAAAACCCTTGTGCTTCAACCAAGGAACTATTCACATAAACCATAAACTTCACATCATGATTTTCTGTATGATGGTACGGACCGATAAATAATTTATCTGAATTGGTATAATCATAGTACACCCCAAATTTATTGTGAGAGTAGGTACGTCTCAGACGATTGGATTTTATAGCAATAGTCACAGAGTCAGTACACGCGACAGTTGTCGCCTTTGTAATTTCATCGAATCCTATTGAGCCATTGCAACGTGTGAAACACAACTGGGAAAAGATAATCTTGAAAGGAACTACCAGCCATTTTTCTGACCGTTGCAAATCCGGTAGCCTGACTTGCAATATTTTATCTTTGTTTCCCATATCATTTTTAGGAACTATGGATTTAGCGGCAAAGATCTTCCTCCCCATTGAAATTTCCTTTTTTGTGGATTTGCCGCTTTGCTTTTCACGACCATCATCGTTCATAATGTCCTGCACGCCATCGTAAAATTCGATGATAGATGCTGTGAATTGGTCGGTTTTACTGGACTGATTTTTCTCGCATAAACCACAAATGTTCCATATGCCACCTTTGGTTTCTAACACAAGAGCTAAAATCTTATCTTTAGGTATACCAGATGGCGTTTGTCTCTTTATAACGTAACGCACTACGTTACAGTACCTCTCGAGAGGAAGCGTGTTTTTATCATACTTCAAAAAATTTTGCAAGTTGATGTGTAACGGGGACGGACGTTTGTCGTTTTCAGTCAAAGTTACCAACGAATTTTCTCTACAAATACGATACCACAATTGATAATCGCCCGATTCAAATTTTGACATCAATTGTGGCCAGGGCAGCATACGAGTTTTTGAATTGTATTTTGCTAAGAATTTAAGATACTCTGTTTCCATTTCTTCTTTAGTTTTATAGTCACTGTCCGTTTTTTGCTTAAGTTTTTGTTTCCTACGCCGCCTTTGTAGCTTTAATTCTTTTTCTTCAATTTTCTCTTGTATTGGATTGGCAATTTCTATTTCTTGCACTGGAGGTTTAAGTGTTTCCACTAACGTTACATCACAATCCTGGTGTGATATAGTTGCGTTGCTTTCCATTTCACTTGTCTCCGATTCTCGAAGAATAGCATCAACATTTTCAATCATATAGGCGTGCAATTGTTGATTAAACTCATTTGTTGATTTTCTAATTTTTTCAAGGTGAGCGCTAGTCTTATTTCTAATTAAAAGATGCCTAGACACTCCTTTGGTACGGCTTGTATCAACCTCCGTATATAGTTGTTTCGTTTTCTTCCTTTTTTTTTTCATTCCATTCCTACTTTTTGGGCTGGCCACTTCAAAAGGTACTACTGATGTGATCTTTTGCGTCTCAAGTGAGTTGTACACAGTGTTTATCCCTTGCAAATCTGCTACGTTTGTCTGTTCTAATTTCCTTTTCACCGCTACATTCTCCTTTGGTTCGTTTGTAATCAAAGGTGTCTGTGACGTCACAGTCGGTTTAATTGGCGAAATTGCTTTGCTAAGTGGCGCTTCCTTTCTGCAGTAACACTTATATAAAGAATGTACCATGCAGTATGGTATTATATCACTGAAGTCGTATATCGTTAACTTAACATGGCACGATGGAATTATTAAATTCCCATAAACAAGAGGGGGTTCCACTTTCGGTTTAGGAAGATCCAATGGTAGAGGTTTGTGATATACGACGCTTTTGTCCAACACTTCACTTTCGATAAAGTCATCGTATCGTCTCGGCACCTTTGCTTTCCGTTTTCGTCTTTCGGAATCGCCCACCAAAATCAACTGATTATTTGTTTTAATAAGTGTCTGCGTAAATTCTTTCTCCTCCTATTAAACAAATAAAAAGAGTCTTAGAGTTTCTTGCATACTCAAAAATACGTAGGATGTTCAATTGATAATAATTTTATAATTCAGGTTTAGAACTATGTCCAAGTATATACCTATTATTGTAATACTTATTGCAACTGTACAATATTACATAGTGAGTGTTCAGAAACACTGTCACTGATAGAATTAGTACCATAAATAACAAAAATATAGTAGGTACAGAACGTGCAGTGCCTTGCAGTCCTAGGCCAAATTTACCCAAGCAGCCCTCGTCCCCTAAGTGGAACTTCCTAGGGGTGATAGTCAGAAATGAGCATTGCGAGCAAGCCAGATTGTCTGTTATTTCATGCGGTTTAACCTCTTGCTCAGCGGTTGGTAACTGAGAACCAGGTCTCTGTTCACTCTACTGGACATTTACGCCGTAGTGCAGCAAATACTGCCAATATTGTATATGCGAAAATAACTATTGGACAAATTTTGTACTTTCTAGGAAAGGGTGTTCTTGCACAAATAGGAGATTGTGCGAGGGTGCACCATCCTGTTGAAACCAACAATCTCACATTGCTTTTTTTGTGTACCGTGCACCGCTGTATTAGTAAAGTATGTACTTTATTAAGTACAGACGAAACCAAAAACCGTGTGGCTCAGTTCAGTTGAAGTTGGACTGCCGTATTAAGGGTCCCTGGTTCGGGCATATACAGTGTGTCTTAAATTGGGTAGGATCTTTGTTATTATTATGCTTACAGATTCGGTTAAATTGGCAAAGTTGTGCAGTTTTTAATGCTAATGGATATTACGATGCAATATTTTGAAAAAATAAATCGTTTTAGATTAATTGGAAAAAAAGTGAAAATCGACATTTTTAAAAACTTCAAATATTTTAGTAACAAAGATAGCTATCGAAAAAAGTTTCAAGTTTCGATGGGATAAATTCAATGGGTGTAGAAAATTCTTCAAAATGGCGTATTTCGGGAAATTGACAACGACTTCTTTATTTGGATTTTTACGTCACTCGATAGAGAAAAAAATTACAAAACCAGGTAATACTAAACATTTAGGATATCATTTGGGAATCAACTTTGCATTTTTGCCTTGAAGTTTACAATGTATTTCTTATGTATGGCAATAATTCCATGGCCGTGTCGATGGTGACTATGCGAGACAATAAACGAACGATTTTGGTTTATGTACAGTGGATTGGGTTGGTAGAGCAACCTTAACAGAAGCCCCGCCCACTCAAAAATTAAAGCAAAAAGACAGTATGAGTAAAATCAAAATAATGTGAACTGTAATAGGCTACTTAATACAAAAATATTAAGAATGGGTACCACAAATAAACTTCTACACCGTTCAATTTTCATATTATTCTCGAATAATGAAAAATGTCTTAATTTGGTTAAAGTTGGAATAGTGATTAAGATCCACACTGTGGTGTATAGAATTTTTTGTACAATCCTGCGATCCCTTCTTGCTTGCACTGGAAACATAATTGGAAATGGTTAGCTATTTTCTTGCACTTATGAGAAACAAAGTTTTGTCTTGTCATTCTCACGAAAGTTTCTGATCCTATGTGGCTACATTTTGTTAAAAAAACTTTCCCGGAAAATTGAAAATTTGTCCAATAGTCAATCTTGCACAATTAGGGCGTTATGCACCTTCCTGTTGAAACCAAATTTCCAACTTTTCGTTTTTTTGTGTGCCGTACATCGTTGTATTTATAACAAAAAATGCTACTTGATACAATGTGCATGTACTGAATCCATTTTTAGGTTAATGCAATGTAAGAGAGACGGAAACTTTCGGTTCAAACCTATCACACTTCCACTGGTGCACTGTTATGGGTGTTTTCTTACGAAAATCACGATTGCGAGCTTAAACGATTTCGGGAAAAATGTAGGTAATACAAAATTCGTCAGTAAAATGAGACTACGTGACTCGTAATTTAAAGCACTTTACTAACGGATGTCAAATTAAGATGAGTGGAGAGCAAGGCTGGGCCATTTTAAATATACAGAGTGTAATGATAGTTATATACATTGTGTTTGTGTAGTAGTAGGTCGTTAACTGGTCGGCCATTTTGAATCGTGTGTGTCGATATATTTAAAATTAAATATACTGGGTGTTTGTGTTCGGCCATTTTGCTCCATGTGTCATAATGGCGATAAGTTGTCATTCATTCTGTCCCGATACGAGCATTGGCGCGCGGTAAATTTGAAACTTACCTTACCCACTCTTCTACCAATATATTAATAATTAAATTATGTGTAATTTCCAAAATGGTTTTTTATCTTATCAATGTAGAGTAAAGTTTAGTCTACACATCTTTGCAAAGTCAGACGTAAATGCTGCAAGCGTTCGAGCGGTAATCTTGGAGAATCATTGTAAGGGATGCGTACAGAATTCTTTTGCAAGAAACGAAGATGATGTTCAAAACTGGTACCATTCTTTTCATGGGAAGAACCCCCAAATCAAGTAAAAACTGTGAGTTGCATTTTTGCAATTTACTTAATATGTGGTATTTAGTACAATGAATGCGTGAAATGTCAACAGAAGACCTCAGAAGACTTTTAGTTAATAAGAGTGTAAGTTGGTGACTGCCTAGCCAATTGTAGTATAGCACGATTGCAAAGTGGTCGACCAATTAAGATCCTATTGGCCCCAGGAACAAATTCGAGACAAAATCTGCAGCGCTAATTTAAATTTAAAACAAAATTGTAGTGTGATTTTCCTACTTCCACGCTCAAATCGTAGATTATTGAAATGTACACTTTTCAACATGTAGTCAACCCACCTTATCCACCAAAATCCCCAAATGTCACACTAGATAACCCCTTGATTATAGCTTTTATAATGACAGAGATATTTAATCTAAATATTTCCCATTTAGCCTAATTTCAATTATCGATAGTAACAAAGTTATCCATACAGTCCCCTCCATCTGGAACAGGAGCACTCTGTACACGGTATCTAGGAATTTAATAGGTGAAGTGACATTGACATGATTTACATTCTCCCATCACAAACTCAACAGTAAAGTAGAATTTTCCTTAGTTGACGCGCACGTTATCACTGTGTTTTTGGTGAATATTGTTATGCCACCGTATTAACAAAATTAAAAAAAGCATTTTACACCTCAATAAACGTTGGAATTATGTGTTTATGTTAAGTTGCTCAATGTATATCACAAAATATGGGTTCAAATTGTGTAAAACCGAAAAAAGCCATCAGGTTTAGTAAGAAAAAGTAAGCAACTTATTTCTAATCTAATTCGTTATTTTGAACAAGAAAGTAAGTAAGTGGTTACTTTAGTAATATGAGAATTCGTATACATAACCAGTTTTATTTCACAGAGAGTTGCGGATGCATTAAATATTAGCCTGCAAACAGTGATTTTTATTTGACAAATTTCTAAAACGAGCAAACCTCTAGAAAATTCTAAAAAACAAGGCAATGTAAGAAACCCGTTAGCGATGTTGATGGTTTCACACAAGCGGCAATCAATTGCGACATGATCCAACACAGTATGTTAAAACACGTTGAATGTAGATAGGCATTTGTGTCAACAAGCTATATTATATTAAATTGATATTTGTGTAGATATTAAGTATAAGCAGTTTACGTTTGTATCTTAGAACATGTTACGCTTCAAGCTCTTTGCAAGGTCTAAAAGAAAAACGACGTATTTAATGGGTCCAAAAGTTCCTTGCGAATATTGGTTTCCACTATCAAAAAGATAACCCAAGAAAAGGTTTAATGCAGTTACCCAATACTGCACTATCTAGAGTCTATTTTTTAGATGCGTAAATAGCAAATATGCAATGTTAGTCTTGACGCCAATGTGTCTTTTTGGATGAAACGTGAATATTTGAAAATGGGACGGTATTTAAGTCATGGAAAGACAATAACGCTAGTCACAATAGCCTTTGCTTGAGATTGTTGCAAGGTTTGTTTTTAAATACCGTGTTGATACTCAAAATAAGAAAATCGGTCTCATTTCTATTTGTACCTTTTACGATTAAAATAATTTCAGAATCAAAAAAAAAATTACAAACGATAGATAAATTTCTATAAATGCGAAAACATAAAATTGAACAACTTACTTTGGCAAGATTTTTCTTTGCCTCATCCTGGAGCTGATTAATAACGCATTGAGAAAACGTATTCGACTCGGAACGATTTTTACAAGTACACTCGAACATACACTTGTATTTTCCGCAGTGGCTTTGGTCGAGTAACGTCGAATAATTACTGCAGACGCATCCGAGTGCGCAATGTTCCTTCTTGCACGGTCCCTTAGAGCTTACATCCTCGTTAGTGGGAATCGAGAGAAATTTACAATTTAACCTCCTCATTTCGGCCTCAGTTTTCTTTAGGGTTGGACTATCAGATTTAGTGTTCGCAATTTTATCTACAACCTCCTGCACGGGGTGTATTTCTTCCACTACACGAACTTCGTCTTCCAAAACTATATCTTTGGTTTGATCCAATATCTCGCAGTAGTCCAGCAGTCTTTCGATGACTTCTTTAACACCACTTTCGATCACGTCGTCGGATTCATGACAGGTGGAGGGTGGCAAAGGTTTGGGTTCTTTTCGTTTCCGGAACACCTTGGTTTTCTTATACCGAACGGGAAACACAAAAGTTTGCGGTACAAAGGGTTGATCTTTCACTTTTAATGTGCTCAGTGCGAACGCGACTCTCTCTTCATCTAAAACTTCCTTGTCGTATTGCACGTAACGCTCCACGTGAGGGTGAATTCGTTTTCGCAGTTGAGGAGTGACTTCCACAAACAGTTTGGGTAATTTCAGTCGGACATTTTTCCAGTCCTTGGGATCGTAGGTGAAATTGTAAGTGAGAGTTCGTAGTAGAGAGGGCTTTTGTTTGATTTTGGCCGCACGAAAACGTTTGCGATATTGGTCCTTTATATTTTCGAGGATTTTGTTTTCTTTACATGAAGGTACGTACAGTTGTTTACCACAGTATAAAATGGAGCTTTCTGTATGTGTCAACCGAACGGCGGTGACAAAACATCGTCTTGTAAATGGCAGATCTTGAGAAACAAGCTTCCTTTTAATTTTCAATGTTTCGCGAACGCACTGCTTTTGCTGTTTCGTACTCATATTCTCCAAAATGTTAGCGATAGGATTAAATTTCATCTCCTCCATTCGTCGTTTTTCGGCCACGGTTTTGGGTTTAAAACCTTCCTTCTTCGGTTTTGGGGTAGGTGACGGCGCAACCTGCCCATATGCAGGAAATTGTACGTCGATGTACGTTTGCTTTAAGGTATCTTCAGCAACAAGCTTTGGTAGTTCGTAGCTAATATTCAAGCTGGAATTTTCACTTAGGAACTGATCCAATATATCACTCGTAAATGCGGCATTCGCCGAATTTGAGGTGTCTACCCTCGGAGATTTAGTCACAGCAGTAGGCGACACATTGCCCAAATCATTTTCGGTACTAAATTTCTTTTTCTTCCACCCCTTAATTTTAGTAACATCATTTGTTTTTGTAGGCTTTATGGGCGTGTAGTCTTGTTTCGAGATGTTACCAACAGACTGCTTGAACAACTTCTTCATTTTCTTCTTTTTTGTTACCGAAGGTGATTCATTAGTTTTTGGCATCACTTGATCTTCTGCTTCACGTTCAGGGGATTTGTAACCTCCTACTACATTAACAATTTGAAAACCAACTGCACTTTCATCCTGGTCATCACTTTCGTCCTGAGGAGTCTCAAGGGTAATAGGACCGTCCTTCTGAAGCTTTTCAAGTAATACATTGGTGATACGATGTAATCGACTATTATGTTTTTTTTTCTCCAAATTGCTCGTTAAATTTAACATTTTCACACTTTCTTGTTGAGGCTCTTGTTCGGTCCTTACATTTTCTCTTGGAGTTTCGCAAGTTTCTGGCGTGCCGACAAAAACAATGTCTTCCTCCGGTTCATTACGCACGGGTGTGCCAGCGAGTTCGCGCAGTAGTTTTTCCGCATTTGAAATTATGTCATCACATTCCGCGCTTTCGTTAGCAGCTGGAAACATTTTTTTCGAATTTGATTCCACGTCATCAAACAAATTGTTCAGTTCCTCAATTAAGTCAGTCGATGTATTAAGGGCCGCAACAGTAGGCGGTTTGCAAAACGAGTCGGGGGTGGTAATTTTTGAGACATTATCACCATTTACTTCGCAGTTACTCTTTCTACGTTTAATCGAAGAATAGTCATCAGATTTATTTACAAGGTCGCGCTTTCGATCGCCCGAATTTACTTTAGGTAGGGATTCGAGGTTTAAGTCCTTATTCTCTGCACAAATGAGATTCCTTCCGCTATTCATTGTGCTATCACAGTTTTCAATTGTAGCCGGTTTAGTAACACTGCACTGTGTGTTATTAATATCACAATTTGTGTTACTTATATTTAAATTACTGAATTGAGGATTAGTGTTTGAGGATAAATCTTGAATGACATATCTTTGGTTATTATTCGTGTTTATTTTAAAATGATTTAAGATTGTAATGCCTTTTTTATTTCTACTTTCAGTAGGAGGAGTAACAGGTTTTGTCCCAATTTCATTTTCATCTATTATTATACACTCCGCTGGAGTTTCTTCCTCTTCTTTAACATGCGGAACCTCTTGATCTTGACTTGAATCTGGAATGTAGTCAACGATTTCATCGTCGGATAAAATTTCAACATCCACACATATAACCCCATTATTTACCTCTGGAAAAGTACCGCCATTTTGTGGAATAGCATTATTATTATTTATCACAGAATCTATTCTTATTGTACTTTTCTCAGATAATTCTTGTACATTTTTACCGGCCAAGGGGAGTTCACTCTTTGAACTGCAGTTCTCAGTTTCTGATTTTATGACGTTTTCGGTTTTGTATTGCTCAAGTTTCTGCAAGACGTCTTCATATGACCAACCAGACTGAAGAAGGAGCTGCTTTAATGGATCCCCCATCCTGGCACCACTGAAAAATAAGTTATAAAATTAAATAACACCAAAGCGACACCACCTGGAACTATGATTACTACAAAGACCAATCGCCTTAAAAGCCATAAGTCTGTAACACCTAACGTGGAAGCCACAAAATATTCAGCATAACAAATAAATGATACGAATTTTGTTCAAAACATTAAAAATTATAATAATGACCACGTTTTCACAACTTTCCAAAAAAAAAATCGTATATTAATTTGTCCGTTGGGCCGTTACACATAGGTACATTTGTCCAGATAAGACTCCTTTCTTAAGTCGATTTCAAATTAAATGTTTCCTTATTTATGCGTTCCTTGAATTTCAGACACTCATTAAATATGATAACAACCCTTAAATTACTTATACGAATTTACAATACAATAGTATATTATATACCGCGGGACTGAAGTAGTACTTTTAATCCCGAAGGTAAAGTTTAATAATAATTTACCTGAGGGATTAAGACCACTACTTCAGTCGCAAGGTATATACGATATTTTTCGTACTTCCGAAACCGAAACACTTAATATGTATGGAGTTAGAGAACGCGTTCTTTCAAAAAATCGCTGCTTAACAAGTTATCATAGGAATGTTGCGTTGGTATGACAATCCCTATGCCATGGTAACAAAAATAATTTGGAAACTGTCATTGCTAGTGTTATAATTTTGGTGGTGGGTGACAAAGGTGTATTTGATATTGATAAAAAGCGGCCAAAGTAGGTAAAGAATTGATACCACCGGAATCCAAAAAACTATATGAGCAGCAGTACGATGCGTTTAAGAAGTAGTGCCGCATACAAAATGTGGAACAACCTACTGAAATTGCCTTGTTAGTAATTTCATCCTTCCGGGATTTTCGTCTAAATTTAATCCCGGCGGGACAAAAAGTGACACTTCAGTACTTGTCATAATGGAGTGAAGTTGTTACTTTAGTCCCGGAAGTACGAAAAAAATTAAACATTACACTAACCATTAAACAAAATCCTGAAATTCTGTGTCCATTTGACAAAGTGTCCGTCAGGTCCTAAACAAATATTTGTTGAGGATGTCCCGCCTGAAACTTCTAATGCTACACCTAGATTACATTTACAGCAAGTAAATTTTTAACTACAGGGTGGCTCGCTCTCTCCAAACTGAGGAATACGTAGAAACCAATAAACAATTATTTATATTAATTCCTCCAGTTAGGAATTCAATTGAATTAAGCATTTTCCAAACTATACCGGCAGTATTAATACCAATTACCAATAACTTATTGTGTGGAGAAAGGCTTTTTGCATATCATGCAAATGTCTTTATTGAATTAAAATGCAAACCGCTTTCGGCTATAAGCCATCTTCAGTGTCTCTCTACGAGTAAATAGAAGCATAAAAGTGGTTTGAAATTAAATTGAAAGAAAAAAATCTACTTACTTGTCAGCAGTTACAAAGAGTAAAAAATGAGACTTCATAAGCCATCACAATTATACAATAAACAAAAATAAATAGAATTAATACCTTTAGACAAATAACATTTGTAAAATTTCTTTCTAACTATTGTATCTTGTAAGATTATCTCAGCATTTCTCACACGTGACATGTGTATTCCAAGTGATGTTTCAATCTGGTTTTGGTGACTAAGACAAACGTGCACAGGAAGAAAGATCCCTTGCTACGGTCGACTCCGTATAAGAATATCGTTCAAAATTAATTTTGTGCAAATGAAGTCGCGACAACGATTACCATATAATTACCGCAAGTTAATTAAAATTAATGTAAATATTTTTACCTGCTTCTATCACATGGAGAGCTCTGTTACGCTGCGTCCTTTTCTTTCACATGGAACAATACATGTTGCTCTCTCGCGCGACAACCGTACATGGTCCGTGTGAAAGAAAAGGATCGTGGTGTACGCATCGATCTCATGCGCTCCATGTGATAGAAGCAGACAGAAATATTAATTAAGTTGTATACATATTATTATTAAAACTGTAAGACCATAGCTCATTAGTCATTATTATGCATGGCTCACTAGTATAGAAAAATATGTTCTTGGTGTAATATTTTTTTTATTTTTCTGGCTTTATTTGCAAAGATTTTTGAAAATAAATAACACGTCACATTGTAACTTTTTCTCCTTTACGAGCTAATATGATTCGATTTTAAAGTTTGGTATTTCGGTTTTTTGGGTCATCAAAGTCATGATGAGTCATCGTCAACTTTTTTTCTAATACGGATCTGAATTTTTTATGTTACAGTTTGTATGAGCTCACGTTCATGTTCAATTTTTTTCAAATTAAATCCCACATTTCAGGACATCAAATTTGCCAAATGACACTAACAATGCCAACGAAGTCGAAAATGCCATCTGTTTTGGCTATTTAAAATCAGAGTATTCTATTATCAACGGCCCATTTCCATCGTTCAAAGGAATATCTTACTAATTCTTTCAATCTACTTATTCAGTGATCACCTACTTCCACACCAGCCCTCGCAAACAATGGACTGCACTTTTTGACGCATTGATAAAGTAGCTGCTTGTAATATTCGCGCTACTTAATAAATGTAGCATTTTTAGGGGATTTTATTTATATTAAAAAAAATGGTATCAATATCAATATTTATTTATTATCTCTGACAATGTGAGCCATTGCATGAGATAGTCAAATGTACACAGTAAACGTATAACTCCACAATTTAAAATACTAGAACACGTTAAAATAATTACAAAGAAACTAGTTTCGAAAACAAAAGTTAAAAAACTCATCCACAGTATATGGTGCTTGAATTAAAAGAATTGCTTTTATAGCTGCCCTAAAACTCTTTAATGTTTTCTGACCTGTTACACTTTTGGGGAGGACATTATATAATTTAATTCCCACTGACGTAGAGAAACGTCGTTTTATGAATGATATAATTTCATCTTTGTCTAATGGCCATAGGGTGCGTTCACCCAAAGGCGGATTTACACTTTTCCGCCTAAGGCTATGCCAGTTTTTCACTCAAAATGATAAACAATAATTATTAATTAAGGAGTTAAAAACATTAATCAACTCAAAATTGTTCCTATAAAAATTTACATACATTTATTAAATTTCCAGATTTACACTTGTTTACTTTCTGGCATTCTATTGGGGCTTTCATTAAAAAAAAAAATTTATGGCACATTCAAAAACTTTACCATTCCTTGTATACACCCTGTCTCACTAGATACCACTTTCTCATTATCAAAGTGTTGCCCATTACTTGGATTAACATTATTGCTCAAAGGTATTTCTTACGATTTTTCAATGTGAAGCTTGCCTATGGGGAATAATTATTTAGAAAAAAATTAAAAAGATGGCAACGTTGACAACAAGCGAATAGAATAGAGTTTAACAAATGAAATTCAAACAACTAAATATAGTGTTATTAAACAAATTCAGATTTCGCAATCCATGCAACCATCAGAAATGATAACCGTATAACGCCATATGTAAACAAATAACTCGCTAGTGCTTGCCATTAATACTATTAAAGGATATGTGCGAGAATTTTAAATCATTAACAAAACAATTGAGCAATATTAAGTACTGTGTCGACAGTATCTGCGACTTTTGCTTAACCTACTGACCACGGCCGAGTACGGTGCAATTACCACTTGATATGATACCGTTGTCTTTTGGCCTTAAATGAAACCCATATCTTTGTACCCATATACGAAACCATAAACAACTCCAATGTTAAAAGTTACATATTTATTGACAACGTAAAAATAGGGCGCCCTAATGTACATTCAAAAATAATTTCTACAGATGCACAATCAACTATAGTTGACATTTGCATATAAGGTTGTTTTATATTTTTTACAAGGTATGAGCATCCAATGACACCAGGATACATACCTGCATCCATCTCAATATCTCTTGTTATACCTAATCAATTAATTCATTCAACGTTCAATACTCTAAAATTGCGAAGGATTAGCACAAAATTCATTGAAGCCATACCTATCCTACGTATAACCGACAACATATAATTGGATCCAACAGTAAAAAACTGAAACTAACGTTTTACAAATATTTCAAGACAGTTTGAAATGAATGCTTTTGTTGTATAGCCACCATTATTTTATTTTTGTATGGAATTGTGATGCATGTGTTTATGAGAATAACGAGCTCTTTTAAAACACAAAATAAATCTGATCATGCCAGCTTGCAATCTCAGAAAGCATTCGGAATTATCTCACTTTCGACACAACCATAAATTCGACCTCAAAGTGCACACAAGGCCTGAATGTTCCGATATGTGTACATACTGTGGCCCATCGTTTTGCTGTAGCACACGCATAATATACTTTCAACAAATTCAAATGCTAAAACCTCTTTGCAATTTTCATTTTTAATTTGTAGTCCGTTCTTTAGTTCTGCATAACAATTTTCTTATACATATTTTATTATATTATATATTTCCATGTTTGAACCTGAAATAACAGCTTCGGTTATGTGCCGATACACACGAATATCAGTGTTACACTTACGTGTTGTGCTTGTCGTTGTTGTCCCTAGTTGTTTTGAAGTACTTTTAAACACTATACCTTCATTTTAACAGAAATTATATTATAGAACAACCGATAGAGTATCCAAAAAAATTCCCAAAAAGAGCTGCCGTCACTTAAATTTATCCGATAAATAACCTCCTATGTGAATACATTGTCAGATAGAGTTAATGTTAACATGAAAAACCCGGCTCTTACCCAATTACAAAACTTAGTTTATAAACTGCTGTTCGTTATGCCTATCGACCATCGACTACATTGAGTTAGATTTTTTAAATGAAACTTCCTTTATTTTATCCATTAAAAAGTTTACAACAAAAATTGGAAACCAACAAACTTCATGTGTTGATTTGTAGTTTAATTTTTTTATTGCGCAGCTGCAGCAGGATAGAAAAATGGCGTCTGTAAAGAAAATTGGCCACATTTCATGTTCTTTGCTGTAAAAAATGGTGCATGATCTATTTTTGATTTTAAAATGTTGTGCACAAGAAGCATTTCTTATTATGCACGCCTAAATTTATCTATAATCAGATACTTTTTTTATTGTAAAAAAATGAGATAATTATTTACCAGATAACCCTCGTATCTAATTCTAACCACACATAAACTGTATTAACTGTGTTGCATTAAATTTTCATTTGATGAAAATATTACGTACCTTCCATTTACGAAATGGTTTCCTTATTTACAAATACAGAAACACACAAAATTCGTAGTCGTTTGTAATTTTATGCGTTTACTTCGGCTTCGGCGCTTTGTTATAATTTACTTTTCGCCCTTCGCTAATACGCAGAAAGATGGCGGCGGCAAGCGTCGCACTCCCTGCCTTAATTTTACTCGTTGGTCGTTGCTCCCTACAGAAGTTCGTAAAAACGTGATGCACAAGTACGGGTTAAGAGAATTTCCTTACAAATAACGATATTACTTACTTGTAAACAGCGCTCTAGTTTATTGTGTTCCCTGCTTTCATTAGTATATACTGTGCGTCGTATTTCGGTACATGCAGTCGCATTGAAAAAAATAAGCAATCGAGTAACCTACCTGTATCGCTTTCGTACACTCCGTGACCTAAGTGGGTATAAAAATAGATTGTGATAACGAAATATTCTACGCAACGACTAAAAGTACATTTTTTTGTTTTCGGTTTCACTTAAAACAAGAACGTAACAGAAAAATACGTCGGTAAACGTTGCAACTGCTCTAAAACAAAATGGCTACGCAACGTGCCGAAATGCATTTGGGACGATTCAATGATGCTAATACTAAACATATGAAACACCTGCGGCGTGCCTACCTAATCTAAATTAATACCATCGAGAAAGTAAAATAAGATTAATACCAGAATCCTTTCTACATTATAGTAATTATTACTACGTAATATTGAATTAAGCATCACGTAAAGTCACCGCATTTTTTGACAGACTTTTGTTTATCCTTCACTTGTCTGGCCTTTTGACGTACAATTTGCAATACTGAATGTCTTTTATTTCAATGTACTGAATACAAATCGGATCGTAGAATGCTAGCATCTACATTCCGAAAAGTAGAAATCTAGGGACTTTACCGAAAAGATGCGTTGCGAGACATTTTGGGATCTTTTGCGGTATTATACGCATGCGCAACTTGCTCAATTTTTTAGAGATGAGCTCAATAAAATAGACAGCTGTTTACTCTTAACATCTCATAAAAAATCTCCAGTTTTTCCTATATATGATAGGAAGAATAGACTCCTACACCTACTTCAAATACTCAAATTCGAATTTTGTGACCAACTATAAACAAATGTGGAAGATATGAATTCTATCTTCTACCTACAGCTGCTTCTTTGGAAAATTGTGCATTTTTCCAGATTTTTTCAAACTGGATTGCACATTTGCATAAACTACGCACGTGGCAACGCTGTACAGGGTGGTTAAAATTCGTGGCTTACCATTGCGATCTCCGCAACGGTGACAGATACTGTGTAGATTAAATAGGGGCAAAGTTCCCCTTTTTGTAAGTAAAAAAACACTTTTGAAAAATCTGAAAATAACTGAGATCCGAATAACTAAAAATGACAAATTTGGTTTTCAATTCCGTAGCTTAATAACGGTCGGAAATTGATGGTTCTTTTTGGCACCTTATAAGGGCACTTTTTTAAAGAATCTTGATCAGAATTCCCATAGCACGCTACGTGTAGAAGCTGCAGGCTACTACTTTCTTTTATCTTATGGGCGCCATATTGGATTTTTACGGATTGAGATATCTAGAGGACAAAAAAAGAAAAATAATTAATGACGCCACACTCTTGCGGTCCCCTATCCCATTCCGTAAAAATCCAATATGGCATCCACCATATGATATAAAAAAAAATTCGTTAATTTCATTTTGAATTTTTTGGGACCTAATAAGCGGATATGATTAGATTTCGAGATCAGTGGATGACGGGAGGAAGGGGGAGGCAGAAATTGGATTTATCTTTCATGGTACTCTAATTAAAGGTCTTAACGAAAGGAACTGTTTTTTACCAACTACCGCCCGTCTCAACAAAAGGGACTCTACCAAGTCTCAACAACTCAACCCCAGGAATTAATTCCTACTGTCCTCCTCTCAAACGTCTTTTCCAGATAAGTTATAATTCCTCATACCTCGAGAATCGAGTGTCGGAGGAGAGAACACACAAAGAAAAAAAGAGAAGTCTGGACGAGACATATCTCGGGAATGGAGTGCCGGAGGAGGGTACTCACACAGGGCTTATTGGAACATCTGGCCAAAGCATATCTATTGATGAAGTCAAAGTGAATATCTATATAGAATATAATATTGACGCCTCGATTGACGCTTACCGACAAGTAATGCACTATAACGTGGTTAACACCCCAACTAACTTCTGTCGCCATTTAAAACAAGTGTTACCAACACATTTAAAATTGTTAATATTTTTAATTATAGTTCTGCGTGCGTGTGAGTATATGCTACAACTGCAGTAGATAAATACCAACCAATCTTACATGTTTCACTGTGTAAATACCAACAAAGATGCAGTGCATTTTAAAATAATGCTAAAATATAAATGAGTTTTAGTCAAAATTACTTTCCGTGGCCATCTTGTTTTAAGATTGACAAACACCACATTTGAGGTTATCATTGTAAAACGTTTAAGAAGTGCGGAATCGTAATGTATGCGTGAAGATATAAAAAAAAACCTATACGAATCTTAATTCAAAAATAAATTTGTGGTAACAAATGATTTAAATATTCACTAAAGTAACTTTTACAAAATGGCTACTCGGTACACCCAATGCAGCAGTATGCTGTAGATATATACCACCCACATAAACATAAAGTTCGTCCACATGAGAACAAATTGACAAGTAGGACAGTACAAAACAATTAATAAAAAAGGTACCCACCTGTGGATCACTTATTCTTAAATAATAACTTGCATATTTTTATGATAAAACAACACCAAAACTAAAATGCTGACAGTCGTTTGCACAGTTCGTAGTTTAATAACCACCGGTTACGGAATTGCCAATCGAAGGAATTAACTGTAATGGATGAAATAAACAAGAGTGATTTTGTGGCCGCTACTGGAAAAGGTTAAAGTACAAAATGTTTTCAAAATTTGAACACATGAAAAAGTTTCGTTCCTTTCCACGTAACGATAATTGCTTTTTTATTATTTCATTATCAAGCATCTTGTGGTTGTACTGCAACAATATGGCGACCCGGATGTTCCGCTCTAATATCAATACAAAATCTTACAAGATGGCGAAATGTGACTAGTCAGACAATAATAAACAAACAAATTATGTACTTCATCAGATTTAGTTAATGCATATTATACATTTTTAGAATTACGTTAACGAGCGGTATTTAATGTGTTGTACGTACGTACATTTAATTAGTAATTGTGGTGGGTGTCCAAAAAATGCTGTATGGTATGTTAACCACAAACATGAGTGAAAAACAACAATTTTAATTATTTCCTTTTGCAGAATTAGTATGCTCAGAATGTAACATATCGTTCCCTTCGGCCTCCTCACTTTTGCAACATTTTGCACAGCATGCAAATAATGAAAGTTTCGATAATGAAGTAACACACAACAGTACAAACTGTAGAAAAGTGGATGTTCCCGATCTGTATCCTATATCAACCTTCAAATCAAAGGTGAAAAATGAAGAGTTACCATTAGCAGCGAACTGCGAAGTTAAAAATGAGCCCATCGACTTCTGTGCAATAACCTCGGATGATCTACAAAGTGAAAGTGACATGGCAAATGATACAAAGTCCATCTCCGACAAGGTCTCGCGGAAATACCAATGTACTTACTGCCAAAAATCTTTCGGTTGGTCGACCGACTTGAAACGGCACATCCTAATTCACACAGGTGAAAGACCATTCAAATGCCTCGAATGTAATTCGACGTTCACAAGAAAATTTCTTTTACAAAAACACCAAAGTAAACAACACAATTTTGACTATGTTACCGAGTTAACTGTCGGAGACGATTTTCACATGCCACAACTGACACCTATAACACTTTTCAAACAAAAGTCTCGAAAACAAGATAAAGAAAAAATTAAACGTAAAGTATTAAATACAAAAAGTTTACATCAAAGTCAAACGAAAATACCTGATAATTTATTATGTCCTACCTAGCATTATTTTTGTGCAATAATATTACTTGGTTACCATTCGGAAGTTGTGCTAATTATGATTTCGATTGATTAATGGCATACTTTTTTGTATTATCCAAAGATTATTGTAATTATGTATTTTGTGTGTAAGATTGGATAAAAGTATTTTATAACATTTTTAGGAGAGGCAATTGTACTTAAATTATAGTGTACCTACATATTGTGATTGTGGTTTTCCTAGTTTTTAATCATTGAGAATTTTGTATAGATTATATTTTATATTGTACAAACATTTATATAACGATGAATTTATACGTGCCTAGTGCCTAGTCAGATGATGAAAAGGTTGCCAAAAATTCAAAATAAATATTTTTTGAAATTGTTTATTCATATTAAGTATTTTAGTAGGTTAAGAATTTTCAAGATGGGCCTCTTGAAATAAAATATTCTTAGAAGTGTTGCTTTTTTTAATTAAACAGATCACTGAACATGTGGAAGCGGCCATATCTAACCGAATTGTTTTTCAGCAAGTTGTTGGAAGTCAATTATTTGGTATGTACAAATTTTACTAGTAAAACCGTAGTAGTCCGTGACCAAACTGTGTTACCTCACTGTTGAATCCAGCAAGCCCAGTTGGGGTAGATGTTGATTTGATATAAGAACAGGTAGTGTTTTCACGGTTTCCTTTATTGTAGCACCTTACACTAATTCTTACACTAAATGGACTGTATTTACCAACTACGCTTACTGAACTAAACTTAAGCCTAGAAAAACATTAATATATATCGTAAGGTGGTTAGCTCGGTGGTTAGGGAGTCCTTTTCCCAAAATGGGCGGAAACTGCCGCTCGTTAATCTTGGCGTGTCGAATTATGAGTTCGCTCCCTAACATTCTCCCCCCTTTGAGGACGAGTCCTCAACAAAACTGCGTAATTGCAGAGGCAGTGGACTTAATTTCGTCACCGGTCTTGTAAACTCACCATTAACTGTTTTTAATTTGACTACCCGGACCTTATTATCGCGTCCAGGCATCACCTCTAAAATTCTAGCTAGACACCACTCAAGAGGAGGTAAGTGATCCTCCCTCACTAACACTAGATCTCCAACTAGTAAATTGGACTCCGAAGTTTTCCATTTTGGTCGATTTTGTAATAAATTTAGGTAATCTCTCGACCACATTTTCCAAAAATCTTGCCTCAATTTGGAGCATTGCTGCCAAATATTGAGACGATTAAGTGGCAATTCTGATACGTCCCTTTCCGGAAATGAAGATAGTGGTTGGCCTATTAGGAAATGCCCCGGCGTTAAACAAGTCAAATCGGAAATTGAATCTGCCATGGGCTGTCGCGGCCTTGAATTCAGAATTGCTTCTATTTGGGTCAGTACAGTACATAAAACTTCAAATGATAATACTGAATTTCCAATTACCCTTTTTAGGTGGAATTTTGTACTTTTTATGCCAGCTTCCCACAATCCACCCCAGTGAGGGCTACTTGGTGGTATAAACTTCCATTGAATTTCACTAGTGGATGCGAAATCCTGAATCTTGCAAGCGTGTTCTTTAAAGAACTTATTATAGACCTCATGCAATGCATTATTTGCCCCTTTGAAATTTGTCGCGTTGTCACTACTGATAGAAATCGGATTTCCCCGCCGAGAAACAAAACGCTTTAGTGCTAGCATAAAATCATTAGTAGACAGACTACTAACTAATTCAATGTGTATGGCTTTGGTAGCCATGCACACGAAGAGTGCAAT
This sequence comes from Photinus pyralis, assembly GCF_008802855.1. NCBI lineage: Eukaryota > Metazoa > Arthropoda > Insecta > Coleoptera > Lampyridae > Photinus > Photinus pyralis. The sequence continues at coordinate 7,035,938 of NW_022170511.1, forward strand.
GTAAGATTTACTCACACGTGCCTTACGCAACCGTGACTCCTTGACCATTATAGGACCTCCAAAATCGAGACCGGTGTGCAAAAAGGCACGAACCAACTGTGTTCGCTCAATAGGCAAACTCCCCATAAGTTGCTTAGAGCCAACTGCTCTAAATCGGTGACATTTCACGCACCTAAGTATAATTGCCTTTATTCGTCGCAAAGACCTTATAGGCCAAACCCGTTGTCGTAGACTGTTAAGGACTGCCCTTGGGCCAGCATGGCCTAACCTTAAATGTTCGCCTTCAATCATTATGTCGGTAACATGATCCTTACAAGGAAGAATAACTGGATGCTTAGCATCAAATGACAAAGGAGCATTTTCCAGTCGTCCTCCTACTCTTAGCAACCCATTCGTATCCAGAAAAGGGTTCAGAGACAAAAGTACACTATTTTTTGGCAGTGACTTATTCTCTTTTAAACATGTTATTTCTTCCGAGAAGTATTTCATCTGAACGATCCTAAAAATACAAATACGAGATCTGCTAATTTCCTGTGTAGAAAGAGCGCCATAAACCTTTAACGAATCTTTCCGTGTGTTTGTTACGAATCTCATCATATAAGCAATGCATCGTTGCATCCTAGTAAAGGAAGAGAACCTGGACAAAATTTCTATGTCAACCGTTGTTGTTTGAATGAACGAAACCTGTTTTTGTTCAGGTACCGAAGAAATTTCTAGTGTTATCTGTTCCGGTTTTAAAAAACAATCTGGATCCGACAAGAATTCAGGCCCCTGAAACCAAGTCTTACATTCCAACAAACTCTCGGGGTCCAGTCCGCGAGATATATAGTCTGCAGGATTTAAAGTCGATGAGATGTGCCTAATCTCCGCATCCAAAGTTAAGTCCTGAATTTCTGATACCCTGTTGGCTACAAATGTGGTCCAACGTGAAGGCGATGACTGCGTCCACGCAAGTACAATGTTAGAATCACTGTATAAAACAACTTTATCCCATTTAAATTTCATACATGACCTAAATTTATCACTCATACGAGCCAATAATAGTAATCCGCAAAGCTCCAGCCTAGGCAAGGAGACCGTTTTGAGAGGCGAAACCCTAGATTTTGAGCAAACAAGATTACACGAAATTCTATTATCGTCGTACAAAACCCTGACATACAGACAAGCTCCATACGCCACCATGCTTGCATCGGAAAACCCTACAAGTTGTATACTTGTTACCTTTCCAGGTTCCAATGTCCATCGCTTTATACACAGCTCCTTTAACCTTGGCAATTTCCTATAAAACCCTAGCCATTCAGTTAATAACTGAAGTGGTAAAATATCATCCCATTGAAGCTTTTGTGCCCACAACCGTTGCATGAATACCTTGGCTGAAATTGTCACAACCCCTACAAATCCTATAGGATCGAATATCTGGCCTATGATGCCTAAAACTTCGCGCTTAGTAAACCTATCTTTTTTTATTAATTCCGGTACCGATACCTGAAAGGAATCAGACACAGGATCCCATAAAACGCCCAAAACTTTAGAAGTAATTTCTTTTTGAAAAGACACCAAAGACCCGTTATTAGAATTCCATTTATGCAGTTTAAACCCTGCCGACGCTAATAATGAGGTTAATTCAGTTTGTAATTTAATTAATTCATCTAACGTATTAGCTCCTCCTAATATATCATCAACGTACGTCTGTTGTAGCAAAACCTGCGCCGCCAACGGATAGGACTCTTTACCCTGATTTGCTAATTCTACCAATGTGCGAGTTGCTAGAAACGGACTGCAACTGCTTCCATAAGTGACTGTTTGTAATTCGAGATGACGCATTTGTGCTGATGGGTCATCCCTCCAAATAATATTTTGTAAAACTCTATCATCCGGATGAACCTGTACGCACCTAAACATTTTTTGAATATCACTTGTTAAAACATATTTAAATGTTCGAAATCTAACAATAATGTCAAACAAATCCGGTTGAACTGGATTTCCCTTTAGCAAAATGTCATTCAGACTTAAACCGGAAGTAGTTTTCATCGATCCATCGAATACTACCCGATATTTTGTAGTTGACTTATCCTCTCGAATTACGCAATGATGCGGAAAGTAGTATCTACGTTTTTCTAAAAGCCTAGCATCATTAGTAATATCCTTTGCATGACCTAATTCCAAATATTCTTCAATAAAAGCCGTATATTCCTTTTTTAAATGTGGATCCCTCTGAAACCGTTTCTCTAACGACAAGAACCTTTGTGTAGCCATAGAAAGAGATTCACCTAACGATGAAGCCCTATAATCCTTCCGAATAGGCAACCTAACTTCAAATTTACCTGAATCTAACCTTTTCGTAGTTTTGAAATAAATTTCTTCACACGTCTTATCCTGAGGGGACATGTGTCTTTTACCTGAAATCTCCTCTAATCTCCAAAATTGTGGGATCAATAAATCTAAGTCTGGACCTTGCGAAAATAAAGAGACCATCACGTTTGACCATATGCTTGTTCTACTAGGACCACTCCCCCCTATAACCCAACCAAACAAGGTATTTTGGAGAACCGGAAACCCGTCACCTAATTTTAGAATCCCCTCAATAAGCACATTGAAGTAAATATCCGCTCCCAACAGTAAGTCTATTTCCCGTGGAACACCGAATTTTGCATCGGCCAACTCCAAACCGCTGGGTATGTTTAAAGAACCGATATCAACGAAAGCCTGAGGTAATGGACCAGTAATTTCTCTCGGCATAATAGCACACACTGTAGCAACCCTTTCCCTGGAATAACATTGGGACTCAATCTCAACCCTTACAACACTAGTGATCTTAACATCCCTTTTCGCAAAACCAGCAATGTGAATGTTTGCCAAATTCCTTGGCAACCCTAATTTTTCTGCCATATGAGACGTAATAACTGAACACATAGAGGCCGAATCCAAAAGTGCTCTACCCTGTATCCTGGAACCATCATGGCAAACCAAATTGACCATAGCTGTTGGTAATACAACCTGAGTCTCCGCCTTGGATACTAAACATGGAACCATTTTTTCAGCTGTAGTAGATAACATTACCGTCGATGTAGACTGTGGTAAATCTCTACCATTCCCTTGTGACCTATCATCAGTACCCTGGTTGTCTCTTTGCTGCCAATTAAACCTATTTAGACCTTGATTCACCCCATTACTTCCATCCCCCTTTCGTTGTTTCTCCTCATGTAACGAGGAATGATGCCTTCCCTTGCAAATTCTACAGCCATCCGATTTACAGCTGTTTGCCGTATGTTTATATCCCAAACAATTGTAGCAAAGCCGATTCTTTGTTACGAAGTCTCTTTTATGAGCTAAATCAAATGTTTGAAATCTGTTGCACCTGTGGATAGCATGCTTGTCTAAATTGCAACAAATGCATTTGAGTGTTGCATTTTCTGTTGCCCCTGTTAATGATAAATAACTAGCCTTGAATGATTTTTGTTTGTACTCTGGTTTAGTTAATGATTCCAGAGCGGAACACCGTTTGTCCAAAAAATCCATAAAAGTTGAAAAACTTGGCAATACCGTAGAATCACGCTCAAGCTTATAAGCTCGGTGTGTGTCAAAATCTAATTTTGATGCCATTATATACACCAAAATTAAGTCCCATGCCTCTACGGGAACCCCTAAAGCTGCAAGAGCATTGTAGTTTTGTTTAAGTCTTGTGATAAAATTCCTCAAAGATGGTGAATCACCCTTTAAAAGTTGTGCTTCCAGTAAATTTTGAATGTGGCAGTTTATTGTAACTAATTTATTATCATACCTTTTCTTTAAAATCTCTAGCGCAACATCATAATTTGACTCGGTAGTTTTTAGGTCCTTGATCACTAATAGTGGCTCATTCTTTAAAACTGACTTAAGATATATGAACTTCTGAACCTTATTTAAGTGCTTATCACAATTAATGAGAGAGTCAAATAACTCTATAAAAGAGTTATACTCTTCGTATTTGCCGGAAAAAGTTGGTATATTGATATTCGGAAGTTTGACCTTAGAAGAGGAACTTGCTGAAGGCCCTGAATTATCCGCGACATTACTTGACTCCCCACCACCTTGCTGTTCTGAATTTAATCGTTTAGAAATTGTAGTTTTAAGTTTGCTATGTAAAGATGTATATTGTAATTCTACTTCAACCCTATCACTCTCTTGGCTACCATCTATTTCCTCTAATTGATCCTGAATGTTCTCATATTCTTCGTACGCCTTAACTAACATAGTTTCCCTAATTACAAATTCATTACTGTCAATCAATAAATTGTCATCATTTGCCGTTACAAAATGTTCAATTCTAGTAATTTTCGCCTTAATTCTACCTCGCTTGTGGACCATAGTATCCCTATCTGCCATTTTGTTAAACTTATTGAAAACGTATAAATATTTCGTTGACAAGCCTTATTTTCCTACAAAATAGTCATTTCTCAAGCGTGAAACACAATCAACCTATGTTCCTAAACAATCAAATGCATGCGTACCTAATGTTAGCTTGGATTGAATATACAATAGCAAAAGTAACCTATTCCAAATTAAATTCTTATTGCGTGAAAAACGACTTAATTAGTTTGAAAAAGTCGCAAAGTGCCTAAATTAACTATAACTAATTTTATTAATGTCCGTTTGTGATAAAAAAAACTTCCTTTTCTATAATTAACTATTGGGTGTAAAATGTAATACAAACAGTTGCCTATACCTTCTTTGATCCCTTAAAGTACCGCCTATGGGTTTTGTCACATCTGTTTTCAACAAAGTATCAAATTACTGTGGGCATTCGTGTCAACCAAACTTTTACTATGTATTTTAATAATCAAACTAAACATCTACTTATAGTTAATCAATCCAATACTAATCCTAAAGCGTAAAAATAACCTTTCTAAATTGAAATAGTGCACCCTTTGTAACATTTCTTTCCTTACTTTTCTGTTTAAGCCTTCCCTTGGTATTAAGTTATGCTAACAAGTAACTTGAATACCAATATGTAATAGGTACCTATAACGTATGTGTAACGTGTAACAACATAAAAAGATCTGACCTTGTGTTTCTCGAAGATGCTGAAGCTTCACCGTTGTTCAACCCTTCTTGTAAAATATCCTTGAAACGATCTCTGTACAGTGCGTATCCTTGATGCTGTTGTGAATCGGTTTTGCCCTTGTGAAAAACCGTCCTTGCATAAGATGCTCAAGCTGCCACCAATCCACAATCCTTGCCTTAGTCCAATCCCGCGAAACCACTCGTACGAACTCTTTTGCTCTCGATCAATATGCCTCGATGTTGTCGATAAATCCGTCCAATCTTCAAATAATCCGGGTCGAAGACGACCAATGTTGAATCCAGCAAGCCCAGTTGGGGTAGATGTTGATTTGAAATAAGAACAAGTAGTGCTTTCACGGTTTCCTTTATTGTAGCACCTTACACTAATTCTTACACTAAATGGACTGTATTTACCAACTACGCTTACTGAACTAAACTTAAGCCTAGAAAACATTAATATATATCGTAAGATGGTTAGCTCGGTGGTTAGGGAGTCCTTTTCCCAAAATGGGCGGATATTGCCGCTCGTTAATCATGGCGTGTCGAATTATGAGTTCGCCTCCCTAACAATAAGATTGAACCTTTTATGGTGCGAACAGTCCCAATCTTCCTGAACAGACACTGATTTGAAATTGTTACTGATTTTAAACGCTTAAGGGTTGAAGTATGGTGTTTCCGTAAAAATCTTGCCTTAGAGTACTTCTGTTTTGTAAGAGATCGACGACGGGGAATAAGAAATAGGTATTGGATATCCAAAAAAGTGAAGGTTAGGCACCGCTAGATACAACTTACTCTTAAATTTCATCTAACCTCTAGGTACTTGAAGTCCTTTGCAGATTTTGCTAAATGCCTCATGAACTTGTTTAAATATTCACAAATTTCTTTTAGAGCTATCACAAAAATTCTTTTATTCGTAATTTAATATTCTCCTCTTCCATAATAAATTCTACAAAACTTTTTCAAAAAAATTTATTATAATTACATTAATAACATTAATCTAGATATCCTACATGAAAATAAAACAAATGAATGTGTACGTTTCTTGTTAAACTTTGAAGACTTGAAATGATTATTGCTAATTTCGTGTTGTCTTCAAGAAACGTACACGTTCATTTGTTTTATTTTGATATAGGATATCTAGATTAATGTTATTGATGTAATTATAGTAACTTTTTTCGAAACATTTTCTTGTATAAGGATACTAACATGTTACGTCATCGAAAAGAGAAAAAAATCTCTATTAAATGAGCCTAATGAAAGAGTGCATTGCTATTTAAAAAAATCAATTGTTTTTCTGAAACAAGAACAACTGAATGCTGCCTTATTAAGGTATATAAAATGTACTTTCATACAGAAAATGTTTACAGTCGCTATTTACCGAGATGTATACTATATTCCATACATAATTGGCACCCTGCATATCCCAGTGTAGTAAAATAAAGGTTGATTGGGTCAGATTTTACAACACCCATACGTATAAATATAATAAACGGCATCACGCAATGCAGTGGTTCTAGAACTAGACTGCCGCGCAGCTTTGAGCTAATAAGTCCATTGAGTAGATCACGAAGAAAGCAATTAAGTCCAGACCGAGCCATCGTCTACATCAAACCACCTTCACGCTGCGGACGGAAATTTTCGCACTATTTCTAAGAAAGAAAATTCCCAAGACGGAACTCGACCCTGCATGCGTAAATATTCACTCACGAAGAAAAGAAAAATATTACTTTTCGAAGATGCTAACTAAAGACGTGCGACCTAAGAAAACAATTTAGGGCTTCAGGGCGGTTTTTCATGTTCCAGTTAAATTAACGTGGTAGACAACCTCTAATGTGAATATAATTTGTTTCAATGAGCATTTAACAGTCAGAAAAATTTAACAAACGATTAACCCAAGGTAAAGAAATCACATTTTCATTCTTTAACTGTGGGACTCGATATGCAACCACCTCCTCGTGGTGAGTCCTGGGTAGTTCTGTTTGAACTAGCAGAGAGTTGCATTTGGATAGTGCCTAATTTTATCGTAGAGGTTCCACTACGACGAAGAATAATTGGGCCCATTTGCTTTCACGGTATAGTTTTTTCAACAGCTGCATGATGATGAAATTATATATGCAACAAGACGGTGCTGCAGTACATACATACTACCCTTAAAACGTTAGCTGTGATAAAGGAATTTTATTATTAATGAGTTATCAGTAGAAATACAGTCATATCATATCCAGCTAGATCTTGCCACCTCACTACATGCGTGTACATTAAAAGATTTCATTGTTTTTTGTAAAATAAATTTTTAGGTTTTAAGTAGGACCCCCCTGTATTTGATTACAGTTTTCCAAAGAACATGACATTCCGAATGCAACGACCAATTTTCACATTTTAAACTTAAAATATTAATATCTTAATTAAACGTGGCAAAGGTAGCAAATTTTTAGTCGAAGGGGGTTGAAAAAATATATTTGGCGGCTCATGAACGTATTAGTAAAAGGCACCATAAATTTTGGCTCTTATTATTAAGTGCTACCAGTCCTTGTTAAACATGTGGATAAGAATCTGTGTTGACATCTCGTCAAAAACAAGGCTGGCAGGAGCTAGCCCTGAACTCTTACAAGCTAGGAATGTCAAACTCTACAGTTGATATCCAAAGCTAAGCTAGAGTACCTTATGGACGTATGTGAGAGTTTAATCATGAAGTACCAATTGACCGAAATTGCAAATTGTCCTATTGTCTGTATCGGTTAGGTACAAATTAGAGGATGGTTCGGTAATTTTGACCCGCTGAAGGATGTAAATTTGTATTGGTATCTTGCAAAGAGTTGAAGATTTTTTTCAGGTTCGTAGTAATTTCTTCGTCTTGTTATGTTGCCGTACTTTTGAAACCTACCTTTTTGTACGATTACTCAGCTAGCTCAGATAACATTATTTAATTGTCCATTTACCAATGGGAGATTTTATGATGTCGGCGTTGAAGGTGAAGTACGTCTTCTTTATTACCACGTGGCTATTTTATTCACTTGGCCCTTAGCTATAGGACCAACCTGCTACTAAGATAATAAATTAATCACGCTAATTATTTCACACACATCACAATTGCACGCTATTAACGTACGTGGCCGCTTTCAAAGAGCGAATGCTAATTAATAATGCTTTCTTTACATTACCTACTTCATGAGTCTTTGTCGCGACGTAATTCCGAATCCTACTTACTATGCTAAAATAATCTTACGTACCTACCTTAATACATACACTGTTCATTAAATTTAACTTTTAAGATATACTGTCAAATTCAAATTCTACCAGAAGGTAAAAAGCAACCATTTTTTTCAAGAATGGTGGGCTATTACAGATATGATAATTTCACTGAATGTGCAGCTGTATTATTGCAAGATGTTTCAAAAATGTTATTTTGTTGAATACCTCACTAACCCTATTATATGTTCGATTTATCCAATTTACAATTCTCAAAAAAATCCTTCAAATTCGCTAATTAAAAAACTTCCTATCCGTAATAACAAGAAAGTTACCAAATGTGCCGTGTGTACTATGGACAACGTGAAGTATATACAACAACTTCAATGCACCAGGTCGCGGCCCGGGTGATATGTATAGTATTACCATATTCAAGTGAGATCTTTATCTAAAAACAAGTCCCGACAGTGTGCGAACCTCCGCCAACAAGTCGACACTAACCAAGATGCCTCCGGCGACGTCTATTGAGCCTAATGTGACCTTCGGTTCTAAAGATGTCTGCTATAAAAGAGATATGTACATAATTACCGCAGTAATCAGCGGGTTCTGATACCTTGCAAGAACCTTCAAAACTCTAGGAAACTTACCCTATAAAAGTAATTCGCTTCTATGCGTTTTAATTTGTTCATAAGAAGTAAAGATTGTTAAAATTATTTGGACTTTGTAAGTGAATATGGGAGATTAGACTCAAAAAATGAGACCTCAGTATTTGTTCCCCAAAATAGAATGCTTACCTTTATTTATTCCTTTGAAATTCCTTCAAAGAAATTATCCTTAGCACGCCTGTTTTGCCTGCTCCCGTATATACCCACTGTTATGTGCGCATGAGCCGTCGAAATTAGCATGAATATGCGCACAAAAAAAATGAAACTGAGAGAAGGAGCTGTGTAAACAATATACAGGCGCCTGAAGATAATGACGGGCCATTAATCGTTAATTAAATTTGCCTTTCAATTTATTTAATTAGTCTGATCGGGTTTTAAGTGTTAACACAAAGCGAGTATTGCGTTTCTATTTGTATCCTAGTGGTTTGTTTCTTTCGTTGTAAAAGATTATCCCTTAGAATTGTTAAATATGGGGCATATTTATATTTATCGCGTATTTTCATTGTTAATTTTGCTTTGTTAAACCATTTAAGTGACAGATCTGATTTAAATTGGGGGCACTTTGATAATTTTGATAAAAACATGAGATATTTTAGTAGCGATAAGAACGTACTTAATCGGCAAAAAATTGTGTGTTTGCGTAGAAAACCTACGTAACTACAGGAGCGTCAAGAAACGGAGTTCTGATTGGTTATCATGTTGCTACGTCCCGTTACTTGGATGAAGTTTTTTTCGCATTTCGGAAGTAGGGAAGATACGTTAAGTACTGGAGTTGGCGTAAGAAAGAGGTTTTTTGTCATTTCGAGGCCGGGGTGCTGTTCGTTAAACGTCGCGCGTCTTGTGGTAAGTTTCGTTTTGTTCGTCACGTAAGATTCATTGCGTAATAATCAGGACGTCAAACGAGTTCGTGCGAAAGTTTTAAGAAGGCGTACGTGTAAGTTTGGGTGTAGCAGTTTTTTTATTGAAGTGATAGTCTACCGATTCCGCCATAGTTTTCGTCGGTCGTGGGCGATTTAATTCCAATTGAGTCAAATTACGTTCCTGTGACTTGATAGAAGATAAGTTAAAGAATAATTTAGTGCGATACGTTTTGCTAAGTGCGTTTTTGGTTCGCAATCAGTGATTTGTGTGCCCAGATTTTTGGTATTTTAATAGAGAACTGTAGGTATCTGTAAGCGGGGTGTATAAACGGACCTTGTTATGGTCCATTTTGATTAATTTAATTTGTGTATTTAAAATAAATTTTGTTTGTGTGAATTCATGTAATCGTGTGCTTGTTCGAACCCTTTAACGATCCAGATAAATGTCTCATGTTCAATTATTATGATTAATTGCTCACAGATCACCCAACGTGGGGCATTGCATTTATTTTTGTATGCGGGCCGAATTTTTGGGGCACAGCAGTATAGAATTCGGTCGCAAGGAAGAACTGCGTTTATGTTGTAACAATCAGCAAGTTGTTGTCCATTGTGGAAATAAAGGAACAACGCTTTCGTCGCCATCCATTTTTCATCGTCAACTGGCCGCCTACATGAACATCGTTCAACAACAGACGGCCGTTTTACGGTAATCAAAATCATAGCTATCAACATTAAAAGCAACAAACGTGTTCTTTGTTTATTGCCCCTTCGTCTAAGAAGACCTATAATTATGGTACATCTCGCCGAACCAAGATTTAGAATCGATTTATCTCTATTTGTATTTTAATCAATAAACACTTTAATCATTCGTGTCGATATTTTTTAATTAATTAATTACAAAATACAGTCCATTCAAATATCTACATTTCGTTTTACACGCAATACTCAGCTCGAACACTACACAAAAGACCCCCCAACCCTTCAGCCTGGCTGGCAGCATTTATCCATATCCACGCCAAATATGGATACCAACAAGAAAGAAACAAGTAAATAAATTAATTTCCGTTTTGAATTATACAATTTGGACAAGGATCATTTCATCACGACTATTTAATTCCATTAGAGGCATTCTACAACGTTTTTAATTAGGGTAATGCCGTAATGGTATCTTGCTGCAATGATAAACTTGTCCGCATGCAACTCGAATACAGCGTATGTCGTCGTTGTCGGCAAGCCTGACAACTAAACGGACAACTTTATTAAAAAAATTTCATATTAAGGTGAACTGACTGCGGTCATAATTAAAACTTATCATCCAATTAGATCACATTTCAACTGGTTACTTTAAAATTACCATGAATAATTTAATACTCTTTACATATTAATTAACTTTGCAATATATTTTAGACGCGCCATTGGAGTAGCGGTATACGAAAGGGATTAAGGATGTTCATTTTCTAAAAGTTTTATCGAGAGAAACTTAATGAACATTCGTGTACAAATGAAAATAAATCAAACGATGAAGTAAAAGCGTTCCGATAAATTTTTATGTTCAACGAAATTATCCATAATAAAAATATGTCTAGCAATATTGCAATGTAGAAAAACAGCTAAAGAACCTTGCAGAATTGAAGAGCTCGCGACGGTCTTCGCTTGATGACTCTGATTGTAAAGGTCTTTTGATCTGAGCTTCTGAAGTATCGTGTCGCTGCTATTACTGTTCTTTACATGTGCCTCTTTGTTACGAGCACGAGGATGCGACAATTCATGCTTCAACTTCTACTTTAATTTTTTTCCTCTTTATATTAAAGTTGGATCGTAACAACGTTTTGTGATAAAAGTCATTCCAAATTTCTTTGTCTGCCTCGTAGCTAAAGTCTTCTTATTTTTTAAGAACGTATTCGATAATACAACGGAGTTGAATTTTTTCATGCCGTGCATTTGGATATTAAAAAAGGCGGGGAGAGCACTACCATTTAAAATTAATATTCGACTTTCAATACATACTCTATACGTAACGCCAGACTCCCTTCAGAAATTTCATATCAGACAAAAGCTATAGGTATAGACAAACCTGGTTACAATTTTGCTCAGCATTGGTAGATTTAATTAATAATGAAACAATTGACTATGATAAGAGGGCCACAAGGTCTAAATTGTGAACCACTCCTTTTTAGTCCAACAAACTTTTTTTTAAAAAGCGTTCAATTTGCACTACGAGTATACCCCTTGAGAGCAAATTCAAGTAGCGACTATTTAAATTTTCTTACACGGGCACCCCGCCGAAACTTATTTGAGAACATAACATCTGCTCTCAACGTAAATAATAAAAACAACTAGCGCCTCTCCTCCATATAAATTTCCATCGGTCCCGGCTTCCGCGTTCTCTCGCGGAAAACGTTCATAATAGCAAAGTTTGTTTAAGTCTCTACGACATTAATAATCTTAAATTGATCGTACACTTACGAGGAAGGAGTGTTTGATTATTAATTCCACTAAGGAGTGTGATTATTGTATGATAATACGCAATTACAATTACAGAATAAATTATGTATATTACTTGCTTGCTTAAGGCTTACTGATTGTATAGGAATAAATGATCTTTGAGCATCAAAGAATCTACGCAATTTCAATTTAAAATTTCATAGAATGCGGAATGCACATCAATCAATCCTTCAGCTCAAAGAAAATTAAATACACCTGATTTATTGAAATCAATTACTCGTGACGACTCGTTTTGAAAACGTGTTCATTGCTATATACCTACCATTCTCGAAAATGGTTGTCAGATTTTTAATAGTGGTAGGTAACCGTTCGTTCGCTGCTATTTTTTGTGGACTAACAATGAATTGGATATGTTCCAAAAATTGAATTAAAAACCATTTATTATTAATAACAATTTATAACAGAAGCAGGAAAGGAAAAGTTAATTATAACCTGCTCACAGCCCTGTTCTTTTTTTATGGTGGCAATAGTGATATGGATTTTTCGAAAACTATCCCAATAGACATAATTAGCAGCAAATAATTTCGAAGGTAAAAGGACTAGCAATTTTATCCCTAGATTTTTCTGCACATACTTAATTTTCTTTGACGTATAATCGTTTGTACGTCCAAAAAGCTCTTCTAGATGCAGCCAATGTTTTTAAAGATTGACTCATGTTATAAATAAGAAAACCATGCTAGCTCCTACCATCAAAACAAGGAACAAGATACGAAGAATCGCAAACGATTTTCAGTAAGGGAATTTTTTGCATTCGGAAGGACCACTAATCCGGCTCATATCCATTAGCACTGTTCCTCTCGTAGAAATCCACTCGTAGAAATCAATGGGAGAATGCTTGGTTTGGTAGACGAGAAACAGACGGATGGACAGAGAGGAGAGACGGACTAAACCATCAAACATTCTCCTAAAATGATGCTTATCTTCCCATCAGGCTGGAAATTGCTCCGGTTTTTCCAATTCTTCTCACCCTTCGAATGGAATATTTCCTGATTGCAGGTTCACGATTCTTCAGACTTCAAACTTTTTCCGACATTTACAGATTCAGATCAGATCAGCTCAAAACCTCTCACTACATCGGTTCCTTCTCGTTTTTTAGATCCGTTGCGTTATCTTTAGTTTTGATCAATTCTTCCATTTTATGATTATTCAATGTTTTCGTAATCCTTTGGAGTTTAAAATCAGTTTGATTCTTCATCTTCAAGTTTCCCGGTGTTTTCAATTTCTCCAATTTTCTGGATTTTCAAAATTTTTGAATTTCTTAAAATTCCTCCGATTGTGCGTTTTCTGAAGATGTTTCGTTTTGGAATATTTCCCCCTGTTCACTTAAGACTTTAATAGTACATTATATATCAAGGTAGAGAAGTCCAGTATTATTGCCTGAGCACCAAGATTACATCTCGAGGCGCTTGCGCCGAGGGGTGTAAGGTGCGAAGGCAATAAGAGACTTCTCTACCGTGGTATATATACTATTTTTTTCACTACTAGCACTTGAAATCCTCTAAATTAACATATTATATTGATAAGAGAGTTAACGGTTGGACAGAATTTTTGTTTATTAATTTAACATGTCAATCAAGTACGTGGAAGTACAAGTCAAACAGGCCGTATTTTGTTCTGTCATTGAGATTTTTCAAAGAGTAATTTCGTTCGAATTTTTTCAAAATGTGATAATTTTAGGTATGTAATTTCTCTGGAAATTGCGAATGGTGGCAATTATTCGTTTTAGAGAACTTGTCTAAACGTTCATTGAGCGAAATTTCGGGTTGTGTTTTCTAAAAGTGACAGCGTGACAGTTCTCATTATTGACTACTAGTTAATAATAAAAAATTATTAACCACTTGGAACAAATGCCGAGAAAGCCTACTTTACAAGTGGAAAAAAGGTTAATAATCATGTCATCAGACGCTAGTAGTGAAAAAAATATTATACAACTCAATATTTTGTTCAAATTCTTCACTTTGTATTTTTACTCTTTTTTAATTCTGACTCTCTTTCGTTTCTTCAAAATCCTAAGGTCCTTGAAATTCGTTAGTTTTGCCAGATTATTCAAATTTTTCAGATTCATCATACTCTTGGAACTCTTCCGATTTCATCCCTTAAATTAATTAATTTTTTTTTATCTATTTTGCCTTTATCTTTGAGGGGGAGGGGTTTCAGCCAAGGCTGCTCTACCAGCCCAACCCAGTATACATTTACAAATATCCATGCCCGGATTCGAACCAGAGACCCTTAGCACCACAGTTCAGCTTTAACTGAACTGCGCCACCCGGGCCGGCTTATGACCTTGAAATGTTACACACAAACCATTTCCGATTCCTTGAATTTGTTACATTCCATTTTCCCTGTTTAATTTCAGAATTCTTCTTTTAGGTTTTGGTGCCATCAAAAACCTTAACCCATGCGCGAAGAAGTTTATTTTCTGTTAACTCTGTTCTGTTATTTTTACTATTAGGGGTTTTCTTGAGGTTTTGTTGGTTGCCTTTATTCCAGTGCCTTCATAATTCTCCTTGTTTTGTAAATTCAAATCTTTCTTTATTCCCCTCTCGTTTTTCTCCTTGCTCTATTATTTTTTACTCTTGTAATTCCTTAACATATTGCAATGGATATTCCAGAAATCACGATAGACATCGAGGCGCCATGAAAGGTTAGTCATTGGCGATAAAGAACGAGGACGGTGACGAAATCGGCATGTTCGACAACTTTCGGGACCATTCGAATTGCGTTTCAGGGAGTTCGAATTTCAACACCGAAGTAACAAATCGCGCTATATTAATTAATTATCTATATGTCAGTGATCAATAATATTTTTTCTGTTGTAAATCAATTCATTTCTACACCCTTGTACATTTATTGTTAATTAATTGTAAATAAATAGAGCATGTAACTAAATTTACGTTAGACTGGTGTCAGGTGTGGACTAAAAGCTAAAATCGAAGCTGGTCAAGAAGCCATGGAAGCTTAATTTTATTCAAAGTTGGTCAAGCTGATATGAAAGCCGCGGTCAACAGCCAATCGAAGTTACGAGTAAAATAGAAACTAAAATCGAAGCTGATCAGCAAACCATGGAAGCTCAAATGGAAGCAAGCCAGCAATAAATAAGGGGTATGATTTAAGATGAGATACAATGAGATTAATACAGATTTTTCAAGATAAAATTCGTTCAGTAGAAAATGAAATGAACACTGAAATTGATGAACTACGAAAACGATGTATGGTATTGACTGAAGAAAGGGAAAAAAGTGATATGTCATCTGAGATAACACAAGATCTACTGGGTGTTCCACAATCGTCTTCGCAAGGAAGCCCCCGAACTGTGTGAAAGTTTGGTACGACCAAAATTCGAGTTAATCCACCGATATAAGATGGAA
Source organism: Photinus pyralis (assembly GCF_008802855.1). Lineage (NCBI taxonomy): Eukaryota > Metazoa > Arthropoda > Insecta > Coleoptera > Lampyridae > Photinus > Photinus pyralis. The sequence continues at coordinate 7,051,568 of NW_022170511.1, forward strand.
AATCACCATGGTCCACCTACTTGACACAGTTTGAGGCCGCCGCCGCCGATACAAGTAAGTGGACAGTGGAAGAAGAGGCGTTACGTGGAGGCGTTGGAGGTTTTGCGTACGATTCTAGAACACCAGAAGATGGCTGTGATTTACGTTTGTGATAAACTGGAAAATGCAAGAGAAAAGGTTAACCTGGAGAGAGGTATCTTCGTTACGGTTAGAAGTCTTCTGAAGCGGGTTCTAGGAAATGATGATGGCACGAGCAACAGGATGCAGCTAGTGATATTGGCGAGCATGAAATCTGAAGTACTACGACAAATGCCCGTATCGGAATTCGGGAGTCTATCTAGGAGTGACAACAACCCTGCATAAAGTTCGGGAACGGTTTTACTGGGTGAATTGCAAACAAGATGAGAAGATGTGAAAAAATTTGCAGTTTGCGCCACAAGCAACGGACCAGTAGGAAAGAAGAATGCACCAATGGTGTAGTGAATAGTCCACTTGGAAGAACAGTCATTGATATCGCGGGCCCTTTCTAAGAGACAAATGAGAAATGTTTCTCTTTCTGTTACAATCCTAAAATTATGTCCTTCCGTACTGGGTGAGTATATTGATACTAAAGGTTTCCTTTTTAAGATAACAAGAGAAAAATAACTGAAAACCGCGTACTTAATATAATTCATTACTGCACGTTACTAGAAACTGGACAAAATTAATGAACACGTTTTACATCTGACAATTTGTTTTAATTAATCGAAGAATCCTACAAGCACGGCTCCCCAAAAATATACAGCATACTTCATATCTCATTAAAATTTGCTAAAAGTTCTGTTCTATATAAAAAGAGTTTTACGAGTATACTTTACGTATGTTGTTATCCTGTGAAGCCCTCTTGCCCCAGGTTTTCGTGTCTACAAGAGAGGGTGATGACTGATGACAAGGCATATTTTAAACTCTCCTTATGCAGGTCCACTTAACGTTGAGAATTCTTGTAAAACTACATCTCGTCGGGGTTTTTTTTGTGACCTTTTTTTCTATTTAATCAAGCGTTTGATAAGTACAAGTTCATGTAATAATTAGGTTTTTTTTTTGTTACGAGCCGAGGTGTTTGACCGAATTTATCAACGTTCTTGTAACTGAAAATTGAAATCAGGTATTTTTATTGGTATACGAATGGATCAATTTCTAGAGCTTCCGCATTCAATTGCGGCCATTCCACGTGAAGAAATGTAGAGTAATATGTTTAAATCGATATTGAATACTATACACATTTGGGAATTTAATTTGTAGAGTGTAGGTCTGTGTTTAAAAGAGTTCTACATATGATGATTTACTATGTACTTCTAAACAGAACGTAAACTTGGAAGGTATCCAAAATCAATCTTTTGCGGTAGTTGTTGAGTACAAGATCCGAATGTTCTTTAGTAACTACGGGGGATGATTGCTGATGAAAACAATTTGTAATAAACTATGAGAAGAATAAAAGATGGAACGACGGTAATTGTTTGGGCACAGCCTGTTCCTTTCACAGTTTTGGTTCCACGTGCTTTCTTAATCTTGTCGTTGGTTTGGGCTAAGCAAATTGCTTTGTAGTCGCACTGCGTCTGTATCCGTTTCTTGTATATCGGAATTCAAAGGGTATTTTCCTAGTCCCTCGAAATTTCTTGTTTTTCCCACACTTCTTTAGAGATCTCCCATATCCATTCTATTCCTTGTTGCCCCAGCAATTTAATCATATCCGGTGCAATGCCGTCTTCTCCACTTACATTTCCAATTTTCATTTTTTGGATTTCCTCTTCGGCTTCTCTCTTTTATTGTTATACTTTATTCTGTAATATTCTTTCCATGTTTCGAGTATTTCTTTTGTGTCTGGTAGTGTTTGTCCCTCCTTTATTTTTTTTCTTTCCTTGTATCCCCCCTTAATCTTTTTATTCTCGTCCTGAATTTTCCTTAGTCTGTTCTGCGTTCTTCTGTTATCTCTTCTCAAGCTCCTTCCAGGATTCTTTCTTAGCGCTTTTGATTTCATTTTTCACTGTGTTTCCCCCTCGAATATATTCTTCTTAGTCTTCCTGTGTGTTTGTGTGTATATTGCTTCCATGGTGTTTTCTTATCTTTTGTCAGCCTTTGTATGTCGCTATTCCACCACCTCGTACTTTTGACGTGTCTGTATCTCTCTTTCCACATATTTTCTCTGTTATCTTCAGCAGTGTCTTTTTGAAAGTTATCCATCCTTCTTCTAAGGTGCTGTCTGTTTTTCTTTTTCCCCAGTTTTAGGAATTCTAGTATTTTTTGTTTTCCTTATTTTTTAGGTTGTGTAGCGCTACACTACTATAAATTTCCTTTCTTCATTTTTGCTTAGTCTTACTTGGTAACTTGCTCTTACTAGTCTGTGTTGTGTTCCTAGTTCTGCTTCTTTTACCGTTTTAATTATTTGTATTGTCAGGCAAAAGTTCGTCTGCCGTATATATGTCTTCTATTCGTTGTTCTCACATTGTGTTTTCTATTTATTAGATCGTTCCCTTTGCAGAAGTCTATTATTTTTATTCCATTTCTATTTACTGTATCTTGCCCATGTATTCTCATACATCCCATTCCTCTGTTGTAGTCCTTTGTTACTCTACTGTTCCAGTCTCCCATTATTATTGTCCTCCCATTTCTTTCTCCTCCCATTACTTTCTACTAGCCCGTATATTTGTATGATGTTAATTGTTTCTTCAACTTTTATACCAATAGCTATTATCCTCGAGTTGATTGCCTTAAAAGCCGTTATCCTTTTGTTCATTTAGTAAGTACCTACATCCTTATTTCGCCCTTTTTCTTAGTTTCACTTAGCCGTAAGATTTGTATGTTGTTGTTGTCCATTTCTTGCATCTCCTTCGCTGTTAGTGTGTTCATGTTCCAATTTCCTATTCCTATCTCTTCATTTCTTACAGATTTGCCTTTTTTCGTGTCCTTGTTCCTAGCCTGTTTCTTTGTTTGTAGCGTTTTAGGTTCTGGGTTTTGTAAGGTTAGATCATACTTAAGTTTTTTCGGATCGTGCCAGTGTTACTATTAGATCTGATTATTTTGCTCACTTGTGCTTGTGGTTCTTCTTCTAGTTTCTTGGGTCTCCATTGAAAAAAATTATTCTATGAATATTTTCGTGCCTTTTAGTTTTTTTCCGCTTTTCTTTGCCCATTTCTTTAGTTCCACTAGGATTGGATTATTTCTCGCGTTTTGCTGCATACCAATTCTACTAATTTCGGTTATCTCTTCTACCATTTCTATTTCTTCTTCATATCCCTTAGACCTTCCTTACTTTCGCTTTAAGTTGTAGGCCGCCCTCCTCTTCATGTCTTTCTATTCCGTGCATGATTATTTTCTTTCTTCTAATATCTCTTTCTATTCCTTCCATTCTCTCCTCCCTGTGTTACCCTTTGTCTAAGTTGTTGGTTTTCACTTCTCAGCTGATTGTTTTCGTCTTTAATTTTATTCAATTTTATTTGAATTTCTTGTCCATTTCTTCAAGCAATTCCTGCATTTTTCGCTGTGTTCTAGTTACTTTCCTATAGCCCTGAAATTCCTCGAGTACGGCCCTTGTTGGTTGTTTATGTTGGACATCTTTTTATTCCTAGTCCTACCTTATCTCTGATTATTGTATGGTATTCTCCTTTCTTTCTCCTGTAGCTCTGTCACCTACACGGATCCCAATCAATGATTTCTGTTCCGAATTTTTCTAATACGGCTCTGTTCGTTATTTAAATTTGGTGCGGCTGAACTTTGCGCTTATCGTCTTATCACGAGCTTCTCAGTGTGATTGTATTTTATTCGGCCTATTTTCTAATTATATTTAATCCTACCTTGATAATTGGTTGATATAAGACTGGGAATATATCCTATTTTGCTTCTCTCCATTTCTCACTAATTGTTTAGCCCTCTTTTTCCCTTTCTCGCGATTTTCTGAAAGTGTATTTCACTTATGCTTGCACTCTATTCCAGGTCCGGACGCACTCACTTTAGTCCCTTAAATGAATGACATAACACGTTTAGTCCACGGAGTACAAAAGAGTATATTAAGAGCAAGTGCTTTAGAGACCAATTATTCACGTGTTTCTTATAGTATTTTTTATTATGCCTGCAATATAATTAATAAATAAGAGACGAAAATTAAATTATACTGACCTTATACTCACAGTCCTTGTAAATCAAATACACCGTCCACTCAATAGCTTGTTGCAGAAACAGCAGGAAAGTTGGTAGGTGCAAAATCCAATGCTATAGAAAATGAAAAGTTGTTTTCGCGGATGAATAGGAAGCATCTTACGAACAAAATCTTAAATTCATCGACAATGTTGCCATATATGAAGGAAATGTCAAAGGTATTTAAATCTTCTATTCCGTTTGTCCACACGTGCTCAAATAAAATTTTAAGTAACAATATCAAATAAGGACAGTTCGAGCAAACTGAATATATACATAAAGATTGCAATGTACTAAACGTCAATTCCAGGGGATTAAAGGCGTCGAACTTGATCGCATATCCTCGACGCAAATACTACCTACTAATTTTATGGTATGCAAAGGTGCTTTCATAAAACTAGTTTAAAGCACGACTGCAAAGTATCGGATTACCAATATTTATCGCTTCACTAATCCTTCGATAAATTTGCGATTCCTCTTACAAACGGTCCCGGAAAGACGCTCGTCGCGTTCCTGACAAAGTAACAATAAACGCGTAAATGAATCAAATTTGTGATACTCGCAGGAGGAACGGACATTTATAAATCTATTCCTGTACATAAAACCTGTCGTACAACGAGCTGACAGATGCAGCACATGTCGTTCCGTACATTCCTCACACAATTTTTGGCGGGAAAGAATCTCACATGTGGCTTATATTGACTCTTCCAAAAATAAATTACGTACACATACTTACGTTCGATATACCGAAACACGTGTGAAAACATGACAGTCGCGGTGTCAAAAATCTCGCCCGAAACAAAACCACCGCGACCAAAGAATGTAGCTACTACAAGCTGCTCATTATAATCTTTTTTTCTAGTTCTCCCATTTAAATATTACGCAACCCGTTATTGAGTTTGACGGCTGCCGTTTTTTTCCACATTTACGCCGTTATGGTCTATAACAATCGATCAAATGGTGTGTAAATCTTAATTAGGTAGTTATCTCTTTAGCTTACCGCAGACTTTATTAAAATGTTAAATTAGTTTCTTAATGAGGTACTCACTTTACATGTTTTTTAGGGGAAGTCTCGAATAATCTAAATGTAAATCGTAAATGTGCGGCTCATCCCGAGGGTTGCGTGTTGCTTGTTTTACTTTAGACAGATGAATTTTTGGATTTATTTACTTTGTAAAGTACACGAGTAGATTTTTAAAAATTTCAAAGGTTTTTGCTGCTTTGGCCAGATTTGATGAACGTGCCACATAGTTGCAACTTATATTAGAATTTGACCATCATCACATGAATGTTCTACCTGAATAATTTTCTGGATTACACAAATTTTTTTATACGATGGCAACTCGCCAACAAAGTATGTTTTAATAATTAAAAAAAATAAATCATTTGACGTAGTAATACAATTTTTTAATAATTAAAACAACTCCCTTGGATTCGGGGGACTCTCCTCCTGGAGATCGTACTGCCACATCTTTTCTAATTTGTAATAAACCCCTAAAGCAGATCTAAAAAAGCGACAGAGCGCCTCGGTGTGACCCTACGGGGTCATTGAATTTGTTCAATTTGAATGGGCTTGTTACATGTGGCATATAGGTCAATTGTGCAAAGTTTGAACCGAATCCTGCTGGACTAATTGCAAATTCTTCATTGTTTCTGACGATTGACCATTTTCTTGGGCATGTCTCGGGCATGCTAAGCGCGGATACTGCAGGTGCGAGAGGGAGGAAAACTAAGAGGCAAGCTCTCTCTCTATCCTACCATCGACATACGACATACAAGCACTGCCACATCACTGTCAACCAACAAAAGTGCCATAGAGAGAGGTTTCCTCCTCATTTTCCCTTCTCTCTCACCTTCAGTATACGGAAAAATTCAAAGGGCTGTAACGTTTGAACTAGTAGCCCAATCTTGGAACTGTTTGAAATTATGGATACTACAGGCCACATTCTATAAGAAAAATTTTTTCCGGGTCGATCTGAGACAATTTTTTTTTTCGCGGCTCAAAAAAGGCAGTGTATAACCTTCCTTTTTTACCAAAAATCGACTACACCAAAATTTCTCGGGAAAACACTTTTTTTTATTAATTTGGGTGCGTAGAATCCAAATCAATTCGTACTTTTTCGATCAGACTTCTCAATCAAAAGGTATAGACTAGAAACCAATTTCGAAAAAAAAATTCAAAGGGCTGTAACTTTTGAACTAGTAGCCCAATCTTGGAACGGTTTGAAATTATGGATTCTACAGGCCACATTCTATAAGAAAATTTTTTTCCGGGTCGATCTGAGACAAATTTTTTTTCGCGGCTCAAAAAAGGCAGTGTATTATAACCTTCCTTTTTTACCAAAAATCGACTACACCAAAATTTCTCGGGAAAACACTTTTTCTTATTAACTTGGGTGCGTAGAATCCAAATCAATTCGTACTTTTTCGATCAGACTTCTTAATCTTAGAAACCAATTTCGAAAAAAAATTCAAAGGGCTGTAACTTTTGAACTAGTAGCCCAATCTTGGAACTGTTTGAAAAGCATTGGCACGCGCATTCTTTCTTGGTCGATGGTCTCGGGTACGTGCCGTTATTAAGCTTGTATTAAGTTATCATGAAATCGATAAAATGGCTAGAGGGTATTTAAGCGTTTTCAACAAACAAATTTGAAGGAGAAACCCGAAATTTTGCACAATCTTAATTAAAAGTTAACTTCTGAGGTTATGTTACCTACTTATATTTCGTCATTCTTAAGTTGGTGAAGCTCAAGAATCGTTTCACAAGTGACAGGTAATTTTTGTAAAAGGTTATGTTAACTTCCTCATCTACTAAATTGAAATATACTGGGTTTAACGTGTATATTAACAGTTAATGTAATAAACACAATTTTTGATTTAGTTCGACTTTAAATACTACTACTACTACTACAACTTTAATAAAACCACTTTGGGAAGCGCATACAGTCTAAACTTGAATTTCTTATGGAAGAAAAATGTCATGCGTAGAGAGGGTTACATTTGGCATCTGGCAAGAATCGCCTTTTCCGTACGGACCACGAGAAGGAAAACCCATTCTTTCGTATCAACCACCGATTGAATTTGGACGTATTTTCCATATCCGCCAGTGACTAGCATCGATCGCCTTATTATTCGAAAAGAAAAGGGAGATCTTTCGCATTTTCCATGGATCGCCTCTTTGTTAGCGACCGCCGATTAACTTTGAACGCCTTTTCCGTAACAACGTGTGAGTAGCATCGATCGTCTTATCACTCGAAAGGGGGGAAGGGACATCTCTCTCATCTTCCATAGACCCCCTCTTTGTTAGCGACCGCCGATTAACTTCGAACGCCTTTTCCGTAACAACCTGTGGCAAGCATCGATCGTCTTATCACTCGAAAAGGGGATGGGGCATCTTTCTCATCTTCTTTTCTTCTTTTACAATCTTTTCTCGTTTCTCTTTTTCTTCTCTTAGTTATTGTTCAGCTATTTTTAGCAGTCCTTACTGGATTTTTGATATTCAATCCTCCATACCGATTGGAGAGTTCAAACAACTCATGTTCTGTATTGGTAACTTCATGTCCAAAAAATTGCCGAGGTACTCTAAAAAGTCTCGATCGTCATCTCCATGTCCTACAACTCCCTGTGTAAATATCGATTCAAGAGATTTTGAAGGACTTGCAAGTAGCTTGTGGACTATTTTCAGCTGCCACTGAAAGTTTCTTCGTACATTCACCCCGTGTCTTAGTCTTTTTCTTCACAAACTTCATCTTTGAGTCTTTAGTCCCAGTGATTTCATCCAAGAAGCGATGTGACATTATCTGTATACCCATTTTCAATATAGGTCGGACTTCAATGACTGTATTAAAGGTAACAAAGCAATGCCATTCAATTCATGATCATGAGCTGGAGGTCAAAGGAGCCGTAGTAAGTAACCTGTCAACAAGGATAGTCATCGAATAATTGAACAACCATTGATGAACATGAATATGTTAATCAAGGGTTACAACAAAAGACCTATGGCATTCCAAGTTTACGAAATAGGCGCATTACGACAAATTGTATCACGTTCACTCCTCTAATATATCTAAACATAGCATGGGGGCCGCTCTTCGAATATAAATTAAACGTACAAATCCGCGTACGTGTTTATAATCCGGAAATCGGAAACAATGGGCGAGTATTTAAATAAATATGACGCTGGAAACGGCGCGATGCATGTGTTAATCATCTAACACCATTTGCAGGTAGGTACTAAAATTTAAATATCGTACAATTTCCGATAGGAACGTGTTATGTAGGAAGTGTTAAACAATGCGACCAAATTCAGGTAGCCGACGTTAAAGTTTCAATCAACGATAGCATCCAATTTGAATTTTCATGCACGGTGCGGCGACTGCAGATGCCTGCTTCCGGTGGAACTGCCGGAAACCGCCCGGAAACCCGTTATCAACATTCACTGAGCCTTTAAAGTACGCCCAACTATTTTCCCGCCGCGATCCTATACGTGATAATTGAACATATTAACCAGGGAAATGAACTGACAGATAATATGATGAGACCAATCTGTTTAATTATATAAATCGGGTGCGGTGTATTATGCAGTGCAGGTTATACACATATACGAGACGGTCCTTTGTTGGGGTATAAATAATTTTAGGTGATGACAAGTTTCTTGAAATAAAAAAACATTGATTTATGGCCGCTGTCAGCCATGAAATCCAATTTTTATAATGGCGTGGCAAACTGAAGCAAAATAGAAAAACTTTTTGTGTTTCGGAGAATAATTGTTGAACCTATACGTTTTTCAATAATTAGGTACATTCCGCAGGCCACTCCATTCGGTGTATTGTTGCACTTTGTGACATAACAATCTTGGAAGTTGCAATCGACTAAAATTAATCATCCGGAAATATTGAAATGTTAATGGAACCTATTTGCATAACTGTGACTTACCGATTTTCACTGTGTAAATTTCTGGAAATGAGCACAAAATGTTAAATAAGGGAGTAACTGTAGACTTTTCATGGTCGCTATTATCAAAATAGCTAAGAATGTTCAATTAAACCCTACTTCGCCTTTATTAATTTTTTATAACAATGACATTTTAAACCGTTTCTAAGATTCATTTAAACTCATTGCTTAAATAATCTATAACCTTCATTGTTTCTTATAAGGTACGTAGTCATTGGCAACGTCCTTTATACTCTACTTAAAGTGCGCTGCTTAATTTTTCGTACCTAATGTTGATTCTATTACCATGGTTACTGCCTATGCCAATCTTGAGAAACATTTTACACATGATAAAATATTAATAAAAGATGAATTCGGATAAAATATGCTTCAGTGTTATCATGAAGATAACACGGTGTTTTCTAGTTTAAAAGACTCTGCTCTTCGGTCGCTCGGATTTAAATCAGCATCCTCCTTTAAACTACCTGTAAAGCACCTACTATAGTTATCTTAATAGCTATAGAGACACTGTTTTATTATAACTTAAAATTATGATTTACAAGGAAATTTTACAAAACTAATGCACCCCCACCCCCACCCCATACGCAAAAATTAATTCTGTACTTACATTTTGATTATGTCACATTTTCATTTCGAATAACAGTGTTCGAGTTATTGACTATACTCCAGGAAACAGAGACTGAAAATGAATCATGTCCTGCAAAACGAGATTGTTTTTGCTATATATGGTGCGGGAATCTAAGTTTTCGACCTAGCACCCCTTGTGCTTCTTCTGTACCACCCCTAAAATCAAAGAAATTTTGTTGGCTTTTTAGTTTTACAATCATATCTTTTTATAGATTCACTTTACAAAAAAATATTGTTATTAGAAATTGTAGACCATCAAATTTTACACAAATTTGTACATCTTTTTCGTAAATTTTTTATTTCAAAAGATACAGAGCTTCAAAGTTGTCTTTATTTTGAAAATTCCGAAATTTCTATGTATGTACATATTTTAACGAAATTGTATATTATCTCTATAATCAAAAGATTCATATGAGAAAATACCTCCAATATAAAGTTATGGTGGTATTAATTTCCATACCCTACACCCTTATCAAAGGGTATGATAGCACTTCAACCCCTTAGTCGTAGTAGGTATTTGAATCACTGTATGATTATAGCGCTTTCGAATACAATTATCAAATAAGAAAAGTGGTCTTACTTCCTTTTAACCCCTTCCATCCCTTAAATTATGAGGGCTATAGTGTAAAAGCATGTGTAGAAGTGTGACTGACTCGTCCCCTTCATTTTTTCAAAAATCCTTTGCCATATGAGGTTAAGTCCATCTGTATCAAAAATTGCAACAATTTTTTCAGTTTCTATTTGCACTCATAATTATTGTTCTATAACTCTAAACAGATTTTGAAAAATTCCGGAAAAACGCCCCCAAAATTCGCGATAAGCAAACTTTAAATTCTCAAGGTTTTTAAAATTTGGCTGAGGCTTCAATTATAATTAACAGGCAGAAAATACAATTTTAAAGCGAACAATGCCAACTTCGATCGGCAACCCTCTACCATGACCAGAATTCAATAGTTTCCTTGCTACTTCTATTTGCGCCCATAACATTTACCCAAGTTTAAGTTCGGGCATATAAAGTTTTAAATTTGTTAAGTTTAGTTCTTGATCTGGATATACGTTTTAGGCAAACAAAATGTTCTTTATCCTCAATAACACCGAGCATAGGAAACGGGTCAAATTTTCCAAAGGCCATCCATGTTGTAGTTCGAAATATGTATAGAGATCAATTTTAAAGTGTTCCTGAGCGTTAGTAATCCTTGCTGGAACTCCTCAGTGGAAATATCTCCGTTGATGGCGACTTTGGACAGTAGGTACCCACTTGTGGGATTGTAGGGAGAAGAGGTCGTGTGAGGAATACCAAACTTTTTCGTCCAATTACGAAACTTATGGTCCGTCGTCGCTCGTCAGTATTCCGAATGCGATCGTCTACTGGCGTAGGTGATAGATGATGGTATCGCTGTTGACGCTGGTGTGCGGAAAATTCGCGCCAGGATAATTCGCTCTCGGACAATTCGCGCCCAGGATAATTCGCTCCCATGACAATTCGCCCCCGGGTAATTCGCGGACTTCATAACAATACCCTGGTAATCACGCAATGAGTCTGGAACACTGTCTTCCTCGTCAAAATCTTGGTCTAGGTTGTACTTCTGGGTGTTGAAAGCACGCAACCTCAGGTCCTCCCCGATTATTTTTGCTGCTGCCTCCACAATTCGTCTTCTGTCATCTTGTACTGGTTTCCTAGATACATGCCACGACTTAAAATAGTATATTGTAATACAAGTGCGGAAAGGGCTTTATTGAAAAACGCGTATGAAAGTTGGAGCACGAGCGTTAGCGAGTGCTCCAATCATACAAGTTTTTCAATAATCCTTTCCGCAAGTGTATTACATACTATTTTTTCTACAAAAGTTCTCGAATTTAAAGATTTAGAGAAAAATTTTATATCAAAATGTTAAAACAACAATTTCTGTATAAATCAAGTCGTAGTACGATTCTCGTGTTTATCTGTAAAAATATAAAATCAAGTCTTCGTGACGCCGCTACGTTGTCTTAGTTACCAACGAGTTGTTTATAAAAAAGCAGGTTAGTAATTTTGCATGTAGTTTTGTACGAAGCAATTTCTTCAGTAAAACAAGAATTTAAAAGCTGAAAATGAGTGTTCATGAAGAAAGTGAGAGCGGCGATGAAGTTATGTGCACTCCGCCTGAGGTTGCTGCAATGGCGGAATCAATTATGCCTGAGCTTTTGCCTGAAAAATCGAGAAATCGGTACGAAAAAGAACGAGAGAGGTTTTTTAATTGGTGTAAAATGAAACAAGTCAAGCGGTATACAGAAACCGTGTTGCTTGCCTATTTTGTCGAAAAATCTGGAAAATTGAAATCATCGACACTGTGGTCAATGTATTCCATGTTGAAAAGTATGTTGATTTTGCAAGACAACGTCGACATTTCCAAGTATGCCAAGTTACAATCGTTTTTGAAACGTAAATCTGTTGGTCACAAGCCGAAAAAATCGCTGACTTTTACGAGGCAACAAATCAGTACGTTTTTAGAGGAAGCACCCGATGAAACATTTTTAATGATGAAAGTAAGCACCTATACTTACCTACTATTTTTTCATGTCTATACATTTGTTATGTCACACAAATAATGAAATTTATTTGTAGGTTGCTCTAATATTAGGAGTTGCTGGGGCTTGTCGTCGAGAGGAGTTGACGAAAATGACGGTGAACGATATCCAAGGCGAAGATACGTTTTTACTCGTAACGATTCCAGACTCCAAAACGCATGTTCCAAGAACTTTTTCTGTTACGGAGGGAAAAGAGAATTGGATACACTTGTACCAGAAATATAAAGCGCTTCGTCCTCAAAATGCTCAAACTTCGCGACTTTTTTTAAATTATAAAATGGGAAAATGTACCGTATAACCTGTGGGTATTAATACATTTGGAGCAATTCCTAAGAACATTGCGAGTTACCTGAAATTGCCTAATGCTTCTAGTTTTACGGGTCATTGTTTTCGGCGTACCTCCGCAACGCTACTTGCTAATGCTGGAGCAGACCTTTTGAGTCTTAAACGTCATGGGGGCTGGCGGTCGTCGACGGTAGCGGAAGGATACGTAGATGGTTCTCTTCAAGGCAAATTAGAAGTATGTAACAAAATAATTGGTAATGATTGTCAATCAAATGATCCTTGCTCATCTTCGACAGCGTCCACATCTACATTAATAACTTCTAAATGCTCTGTGTCAAATTCGTTACTTCCAGGTGTTAATATAAGTAACTGTTCATCATTTACCATTAATTTAAATATTACTAGCCAGAAGTAGCTGTAATTGTAAATTGTGGCATTAAAATAAAAAAAAGGTATCTTTGTTTTTACTTAAGAGTGTGGAAAATAAGTGTGGAAAAATCACTAGTGCGACAAAACCCTACTTTCAAAGGCTACTTTTTTCTCAGAAAACAAGACTTTCATCACTTTCGTAGAAAAACATTTTTTTGCTGTGCCACTGTACCAAAAAACACTATTCGTGCCCTCAAATCACAGACAATACCCTGGTCTCCATATCTCCTCATCAGGGAACTGTAACAATCCGCATCACCTGCTAACTGACACTGAAAACAATCTGGATCTTCCTCAAACTCTCTACACAGCATCTCAAGGGCACACTGCTTGGTTTTATCAACTGGCCGTCCAGGAGCCAGAGAAGCAGGTTTGAATTTTCTGAATCAATCCAAATGGTAACCCACGTGACCGCGTGAGTCGAGTTCCCCCGCAATTCTCACACTGACCGAATCACCGATATCACCCTTCACAGAAACTGAGCGTCTTCGCTCATTAGATCGTCTTCTCCTTCCTCCAAAATACGTTCATTTTCCCCAAAAATACGTTATCACTCACTTCATTCTGAGGCAGTCCTCGTTTCTTTTGTACCTTTCCCTGCTACACCATGTTACTTCGTCAGACTCGCTCTTCACCTTCGTGATATTTCTCTCTACGATTTCTGTACTCTTTGGAAGAGTACACTGCTCCATATGCGAATGGAACTTAGTAAAACCGTCTCTGAGAACTGGGATTAGGTACTAGTGCGACTTTTCAAACTTTAATACTAAAATTGCCATACTTCGATTGGATTCTGTAAATTTTCCACAGAAGGAATTTTTACGGGACTTTGTTCCCTGTTAAAAAGCACTGTCTAAGGAACCAATATCAATTACTGTACTATTATTGTAATTTGAGCGTTAGGTTGAACAAAAACTCAGAAAACTCATGCGGGCTTTGAGTGTAAAGAAATGGTCTACTGACTCACCAGGTTGCTGGTCGCGACTATGGAACACGTGTCTGTCCAATAGGGGTTTCTTTGTCTTTCATTTGCTGGAGAATGCCATCTATTTGGTTTGTACTTGTAGTGCTACGGCACAACATAGTCTATTCAGAATCAAGGGCCGATCGAAGGATTCCGTGTTGAGTATCTAGGTGCTGTTGGAGGAGCTACTGGACGCGGAAGTTGTCTTTCCGGCGGAGCTTGCCTTGGAAGCATAAAAGACTGTTTGGATGTGAATTGGGGTTGATGCAGTTCTAAAAGGAGAATTTTGCTGATTTGGGGTCTCGCTGAAGGCGCGTGGATCTACAACTTGTAATAATTGAGGAGGAATCACTTCCGGGTTGATTGCCTCGCTGACCGCGAGGGAAGTTTATTTAAAAAATATCGTTTTACCTATAATTTTCATATCTGCTTGGAGAGGTGTAACTTTTGGAGTAGGTACATGACATACGTTGGTTTCTCTTATTGTTTGTGTTTACAGCAGCTACAAACAGAGCTGGGCAGTATTCGATTTTGTAAATACTTTTTAGTATTCAAATCCTTTAAAGTATTCAAATACTTCGTAATTAAATACTTTTATGGAAGCAGTATTTGTATTGGTAACTCAAATACTTTCACAAATATTTAGTATTCGAATACTTCGCAAAGTATTTGGATACTTCGTAAAGTATTCGAATACTTCGCATAGTATTTGAATACTTAACCTTCCTTTTTTACCAAAAAAATTCAAAGGGCCTAGTAGACCAATCTTCAAACTGTGAAATTATGGATTCTTCGGGCCAAATTCTATAAGAAAATGTTTTTTCCCAGTCGATCTCAGACAATTTTTTCTTCCGGCCGCAAAAAAAGGCAGTGTATAATTACCAAAAATCGACTACTCCAAAATTTTTCGGGAAAAGACTTTTTCTTATTAATTTTGGTGCTTGAATCCAAAACGATTCGTACTTTTTCGATTAGACCTCTCAATAAAACGTTATGGACAAAAAACCAATTTCGAAAAAAAATTCAAAAGGCTGTAAATTTTGATCTAGTAGCCCATCCTTCAAACTGATTGAAATTATGGATTCTACGGGCCAAATTCTATAAGAAAATGTTTTTTCCCGGTCGATCTCAGACAATTTTTTCCTCCGGCCGCAAAAAAAGGCAGTGTATAACCTTCCTTTATTACCAAAAATCGACTACTCCAAAATTTTTCGGGAAAACACTTTTTCTTATTAATTTTGGTGCGTAGAATCCAAAACGATTCGTACTTTTTCGATTAGACCTCTCAATAAAACGTTATGGGCAAAAACCAATTTCGAAAAAAATTCAGAACTTTTGATCTAGTAGCCCAATCTTCAAACTGATTGAAATTATGGATTCTACAGGCCACATTCTATAAGAAAATGTTTTTCCGTGTCGATCTGAGACAATTTTTTTTTGGGCCTCAAAAAAAGGCAGTGTATAACCTTCCTTTTTTACCAAAAATCGACTAAACCAAAATATCTGAGGAAAACAATTTTTCTTACTAATTTTGGTGCGTAGAATCCAAAACAATTCGTACTTTTTCGATCAGACTTCTCAAGCAAAAGTTATAGACTAGAAACCAATTTCGAAAGAAAATTCAAAGGGCTGTAACTTTTGATCTAGTAGACTAATCTTCAAACTGTTTGAAATTATGGATTCTACGGGCCAAATTCTATAAGAAAATGTTTTTTCCCGGTCGATCCCAGACAATTTTTTCTTCCGGCCGCAAAAAAAGGCAGTGTATAACCTTCCTTTTTTACCAAAAATCGACTACACCAAAAAATCTCGGGAAAACACTTTTTCTTATTAATTTTGGTGCGTAGAATCCAAAACGATTCGTACTTTTTCGATTAACCCTCTCAATAAAAAGTTATGGACAAAAAACCAATTTCGAAAAAAAATTCAAAGGGCTGTAACTTTTGAGCTAGTAGCCCAATCTTGGAACTGTTTAAAATTATGGACTCTACAGGCCACATTCTATAAGAAAAATTTTTTCCGGGTCGATCTGAGACAATTTTTTTTTCGGGCCTCAAAAAAAGGCAGTGTATAACCTTCCTTTTTTACCAAAAATCGACTACACCAAAAAATCTCGGGAACACACTTTTTCTTATTAATTTTGGTGCGTAGAATCCAAAACAATTCGTACTTTTTCGATCAGACTTCTCAATCAAAAGTTATAGACTAGAAACCAATTTCGTAAGGAAATTCAAAGGGCTGTAACTTTTGAATTAGTAGCCCAATCTTGGAACTGTGGAAATTATGGATTCCACGGGACAAATTGTATAAGAAAATGTTTTTTCCCGGTCGATCTGACCATTTTTTTTCCAGCCTCAAAAAAGGCAGTACTTTTAAGTTATTCAAATAATTGAGAACAATTTAGAAATGTTTAGGGAAAGTTTCCATTGTCACAAAATCAAATATAAAAATCCGATACAACTGAATACCGAACGATCCTGGAGTGAAACTTTTTGACTCGATAGTCTACGTAACTTAAAACAATAGGGACCTTTCTTATATCCTTAAGACCATGTGTACCAATTTTCAAAGCGATCGCACGTTTCTAAACAAGTTATCATGCACACGGACAAACGGATGGTCAAAAATGGATCTGTTCCAAAATCGCTAGGATTAATTTCAAAAAGGCGTACGTATTATGTGCACGGCGTACAATCGCTTTGAAAACTGGTACACGTATTCTTAAGGATATAACTGGTATAAGAAAGGTCCTGGTAGGTACCTCCTTTATAATAATAATATTACGCTTCTACTCCCCTTAAATTTGTATATAACAATAGAAATACAAAAAAAGCTAACCCCATACAAAGTATAACTTAATTTTTTAAGTAGTATTAAGACTTTTATCTAGTATACTATTTTAAATTTTTAACGTATTTGAGTGACAAAGTTTTTGAATACTTTTGAAAGTATTCGAATATATTCTAAAGTATTTGAATACTTATTTTTTTAAGTATTTGAATACTTTTCAATGTATCTGTATCTAGTATTCGCTTGTGCTGGACGTAAAAGTATTTAGTATTCAAATACCTTTGATTTGTGTAAAGTATTTACTATTTAGTATTCAAATACTTTATGAAAGTATTATGCCCAGCTCTGGCTACAAACAACCATTTAACAGTGCATTTGAATATCACTACTTGCAATTTAAGAGATATTTTGCTTTCTCAGATTGGGCAATCCAATGCAAGCTTTATAGGGGAGTTGATGGTTCCCGTCTGTTCGTCTGTCCGTGAACAGTAACGGCTAAACGCTTGGGCCGATTCGGTTCAAGCTCTACAGATTTGACCCATATACCCGCATATACCACACGTAAGAAACCTATTAAAAATGGGTCAAATCCAATAACCCCGTAGTCACACCGAGGTACTCGTATTTTAGTTCACCTTTTTTTATGCGGAAGTATTTTTTTCCATAACTTTTTTGTATTAGATTTTGGAGACCGTAGGTCGTATGTTAATAGGGCGCAAAGTACTATATTTGCTCAGTTTTGTTTTAATTCATTGGTGCAATACTTGTTAATTTGAGATGTCTAAAAGAATCATTAAGCCAGGAATATTTTCTCAGTGAAAAACTTCTTGATGAAATCCCAACAATAATTTCGGCTTCAAACGTGGATACTGAAAAGGTAATTGAAATTAGCGTGCCAAAGTAGAAATTAATTATAAATTGCACCCATAACTTGACCTATTTCAGTTAGGCTTTATACCTGTAGTGAAACCGTAAAAAGGGTCCCGTTAAATATTTCAGTAGTCAGGTGAACGTTATTAAAGTCAATCAACCAACGTTTACGATCAATATTTCACAATTTTATTAGTGATTTCGCGTATAATTTCTATACAAATAGCTCGTGTGCAAACAATTTGCATCTTTAATAGAATAATCTGTTGGTACCACTTACGAAACGATAAATTTAAAAACGTTCATGTATAGTTTGAATGGTTTTTATTTAGAAAATTTATGTACCTTATACCGTTATTACGCCAGTCAGATTTACTTCGTGCCATTATGATTCTCTGGTAATAATCGTGTTGGTTGAAAATATGTGGGCAATTTCTGCGTGGCAATGTTGTCATTCGAGAAGGCGCGGTTGGTTGTTCCTCTATAATAGTATATGCAGGTGCTTATAAGCGCAGGTGATTTTTTATCAATATCTGGTTTATGTCGATAAATAAAATTGGTTGGCTATAATCATTGATATACAGCACGGTGGGGTGCAAGAAATTGTCTGGATATTTAAGCTTGAGCTGTGAACGATAAATTTTCAAATGACTTTAACAGTAATTGTGTTTATTCCGCGGAGACCTACATGCATATTGTTTAATCTGAAGTTTCCACGTGCAGGTGTATGTAAATTGGTGCCATTTTCTTCGGCATTGTCAGTTTAATGGCGAACCGTGATGATCGATGTATATAGTAAACTTTTTGGGTGGCTACAATAACTACGCTCACGTTACGGGGCCATTATTTTTTAAGGGCAGAGATAAGATTTCGTGGAAACGAGTATTTAAAGATACATCGGATGTTATGTTTTACATTATCGAAGAACATTTTTACGCCGTAGGTGCCGTCGTGTCTTCAGAGTTGTATTTATGATTCGAAGGTAATCGTTAGCATCTGTAATTTGTTGTACAATGTACGTGAATTTTATGATAACATGGTACGAATACTTTTGCTTTACGATTTCAGTAAAGATTCGTTTTATTATTCGATGACGAGAACTAAATATAGGCCGTAGCTTTTCGTTAATTACTAGGTAATTGAGATGAACGTATGAAAAAGCTTCTGCAACTAGTCAAATCGGAAACGACATATAAGAATAACTATTTTGGTTGAGTGTGAGAGTTACATTCTAAGCAGGAGGTGCACAACGGCCATTTTGGTGCCATTATTTAGGTTCGAGAATGTTTCGACCCGAATATATTTCAGGAAGACGAGAATTTTTGTCGTGAAGGTTTTTCAATGTGAAGACATTCAATGGATACTATTTACCTAGCACTCTATGGTCTCCCGAATAACCAACCCCCAAACCTCCTTTATCCGCATCTGTACCTACTCGCGATCCTTTCCAACGGCGTCTTCACTACTGCGAATCTCCACGCATCCCCCCTCCTCTCGCCAAGAAATACTGTTCTACCTGCACGCAGATGGAATACACTTCCGACGCCCATCCTTCCCGCATACCCACCTGTCTCCGCTGTGATGGCGCCACCCTCTGAAAATCATAAGCAGTCCCCAAATGCAACAATTGTGCCGCTCCTCACCCTACTTACGCCTTTGAATGTACACTCCGTCGAGAAGTTCCTGTTCTCACCTCCGAGATGGCCCACCTTCAACCCTCTACCTACTCCGATTCCTCCGGCCCCGACTACCCCGACATCGAACACTTCCTTCGCATCGAAGACTCCCTACGCACTCTTTAGCAAATCCGTTTACCGAGAGATATGGTGTGGTTATCGAGATGGTATAGATAGTGCTTCACGCTTTTATCTGCGAAGATCGACGCTGGCCACGATCTTCGGGCCGCACATGGCCATAACCACGCCCGTTTTAAGTTAATAAATTCCCTTTCTAGCATATTCGCCCTACATGCCGTGGAGCTCGTTGTAGGCACAAATAATGCCCGTGCGTAAACACCCCCTTATCAAGAACCAGCTCCTTTCCGACAACATCCACATCCTTACAATAAAGAAAAGAAACCAAATTTCTCCCTCGTCGCGCCTTAGCCCTTGCCAATTACCACTCCTTTATTGGAAACAGCCCTGCAATGTTAGTGCATAAATATTACCCCTCACCCCTTCTTACTACCACTACATCTGCAACATTTCGAATGCGTGGCCTCTACTGTTCACTTTCCTAAATCTGAAGGTACCTTTTCCTGTTATTACAACCCCCCTTCCGGTTCACCCATCTCTGACGAGCGCCTGACATTCGTATCCACCCTTCCCAATACGATTCTCATGGGCATGTTCAACGCTCGACACATACAGTTCGGTGACTCCACCACTAATGTCCTATTTGACCTACTAACCAATTTGCCGCTCTGGCGAGCAAGAAATAGCAATCCCACCTTTTTCGACAACCCAGAGGTACCTACCTCAATAAAATTATTGACCATATTATATGTACTGAACCGCTCATTTGGTTTCTTTGAACCGGACTACTACCTAGGTATTTCCATTAACTCAAACCATCTACCCTTACTCATTAAAACTTCGTTTACCGATCCACCACCTCCGCCACCTGATCGCATCCTACGGAAAGATTTTAAAAACACCAATTGGAACGTGTTCGCTGAATACGTCTCCACCCACCTACCCACTCCCCGACTTAAAAAACCTATCTTCTAACATCGATGAAGCGTCCCCGCAGCGGGCTTCAGGTAACTCCGAGGTCGCTAATATCGGCACCCCCAACAAAACCATAATAGATTGCCAACATCGGGAGAACGCAAACTTTTTCGGTTCGTTCCTCCAAAACAGCTTTGCAACCCTGTCAGGGGTTTCGACCAGATTTTCAAGGAAACGCTCGAGATTGACTTCCAAATCTTTCAAAATCCACCACTCATCTGCGCTCCCTAACGGCTATACTACCCACTCTCATACAGAGTACCCTTAAAAAGGGCAAGAACAGCGCCCCTGATCCTGATGGACTCATCCGGTTGATTTTTCGTCATTTACCTCTCGACCCTCTAACCCTCATATCCCAACTATATAATAAATACCTTCAAACATCCTACTTTCCCAAGGCCTGGAAAACCTCTATCACTGTTATGATCCCGAAACCCAACGCCGACCTTCCTAACCCCTCTTCCTGTCTCCCAATTTTACCATTTGCATTGACAAATGCTTTGTAAGAATCTTTGCTACCCGCCTCAGAGAACACCTTGAATCCCAAAACGTTATCCCACCCAACCGGTACGGATTCCGTTCAGGCCGCTCCACACATGACCGTTGCTTAAACTCCACACCGACGTCACCCTCGCCTCGTCCTTGGCATTCGACCGAGTCTGGCACGCAGGATTTATCCACAAAATACGCGACCTAGGAATTCCCGATTTACTTATACGGCTGATCCTTTCCTTCCTCTCCGAGAGATTGGTGAGGGTCGGGATCGGGAAAAGCCTCTCGCCCCAATTTCTCCCTCCGCTGGTGTACCCCAGGGTTCAACACTTTGCCCAATCCTTTACATACCCCATACATACACACATACACATACATACATACCCCATATTCCGCAAATGTGATCGTCAACCTCTTCGCTGACGACACGGCCCTCCGGACCACGAGTCGTTTTGGGAGGCGGTTGCGTTGATTCCTCTGTTCACCCAGTGGGCAAACCGTTGGAGAATCACCATTAGCCCCGCAAAAACCCAAACCATTTTATTTCGGCATTCCAATTTCGGGTAAGTGAACAAACAATACAGCAAGAAATCGTCACTTTTTTATATAAAATAAAACAGGGAACAAAAGTGATCCTACCGATGGTTTGGCTACAGAAAATTGCCAAACTTTGTTTTTGTCTCTCTCTCATTTTTCTTTCTCCACCCGAAGCCGCATTTTGATTCACCTTCGGGTCACCATAGTAATTGACTCCTTGGTATCTTTCTCGGACGGACCGAAACTTCTAAAATCCATCATCTTAAAGATTTAAGAATGTGGCACCTCTTTTTTCTCTACCCAGATTTGCAAATCTGATTTTGTCTGTAAACGTATGTCCAATTTTATAATTAAGAAATTAATAGCCCACCCCTTACACGTCAACAGGTAAAGATTTCGTGATAAATTACCCGGTATTTGAGCTCTGATTTTTACACAAAATGATGATTATTTTGTGCGAGTGAAAACTTTAACGGGTGGTTTTTATGCAAAATTTGGGTTGGAGCTCAAATACTGGGCAGGGACTCTTGGAAATCTAAAACAAAACCGGTTAAAAATAGTCTCTGGTGTGCCATCACTAGCCTTCAGCGCATTTTTAATGTGGCAGATCAGTAGCTTTCAGGCTAAGTGACGCAAGAACAACTAGATTGTACATAGGTATCTAATGCTGAAACGCCAAAGGTTCTACAACATTCCGTTACGCAGATCTCGATCGATGTATAAAATGCGCCAGAACGAACGAATGGCCGGCCGATCGACAGTGAGTAAGCTTCCTTTTGAAAATCAAAAAATGTTCTGGAATATCCCGTTGCCGAGCCACAGATCTCACAGAGGGTGACCTTTGAATGAAATTCATAAATTATCAACTTCGGCAACGAGGTCAGCGATGCAGGAAATAACACGATAGTACGAATATAATGCCGAAAACCTTAAAGTTCTACGATATTCCATTGCCAATATCTCCTTCGATTTATAAAAAGCTTAAAAGGCGCCCAAACGACCGACAGTTAGTGAAATTATAAGCTCCTTTTTGAGGAACACAAATGTGGTAAAAACAAGGGATTCATAGAATCTAGTGAACGGTTTTTACACAAAATTCACCATAACCTCAACAATTTATTAAATGCGCGAATAATGTCGGTGTAAGGTGTATTGGCAACAGAAGAACTTTTAAACCTGCTACTAAATGCACAGTTTTGATTGGTACAAGGTCCATTTTGATACTGCTTACGTTAATTTCCGATACCAACGCTATTCCTGTTCCGGTCCAAAATCAAATTCATTTAAGCTCCTACTGAAATATCCTATGCGAATCCCAACAAACCGGCTTTAAATTCAAAAAAGTAATACTCGAGATCCTGATTATTATAACAGGAATGAAATAAATGCTTCCCCTGTGTTGATATTAATTTTGCCCCATTCACTAACTAGGTTTATCGTGGGTAAATGCACTGATCCATGGTTTTTAATGTAGTTATATACAAAATGTTATATATCGCATAAGGGGTTGTCCTAATGCGTCACTCAACTTGCTTTGAACCGGCCGCTACTGTTAACGATAACAAAAAACTTCTCTGTTGATCACAATGAATTTTAATGTCAATTAATTGAAATATCCTCCTGAGGTGTAACATTTGGTGTCGAAACGGAGTAGTGTATTTCTGTAAATCGTACACAAAAGTCTACCATCTTACTTTTATTACTTCGCTAAACATTTCATTTCAGCGCACCTAAAATGATACGCAGTGGTTCGCGAACATCAACTTAGAACGAATTTCCAGCGATAGAAAAACAGGAATAGGAAATATAATAGGAAACCCGCGTTTCCGTCATGTGCTCGAGTCTAAACAAAACGGGATTAAACTTTTACGTTGGAAGAGAAAGTGGCAACTGCCATCGCTTTACGCGATTCACGATATCGCTTGTTATCGCCAGACATATTTTCATTAATGTTGGCTATGAAGTGGTATATGTGTAAATTTTCCTACGCTGGACCAAATAGAAATTCGAAAAAAATACATTTTCAATTCTAAAGCAACCACCCGTTACAACCTCTCGTCCACTCTATTGCAATTGATCGAGTTGAGGGAAATCTGTCTGTTACGATCATGGTCTCATTAGCGTCCAGCTCCAGGGCGACTTCATAAACTGACAGTTGATGCACACCAATTAACTTATTTCATAGAATTGTATTACTGAGTGACGTCATTCAATAAAATATAGTATTTTTATTCAATGCTGACATCAATCATGGGAAAAACACAAGCAGCGATCGATAGACATTTCCTCTTCCTACATGAAATTATAACTATCGCTAATTATTGACATTTTGCCTATCAATATACCTACTCGTATTTCTTCCTCATCTTACATCGATATTTTAGGTCTACCTATTATTCGATACCTATCGATATACTTATTGAAAAAAAATCCCACCCCCATCATATATTGTAGTACCATAAACAGGCTTATGCGTTATTTTATTTAGTCTATCACCTTCAAAGGTGAGCGCGAATAGAATTATTTTCATTTTGCATGACTCAAAAAGAAAAAGAAAAAAACTAAAATGCAACTGTGACACACGAAAAAGATGTTTCGCATTAATTCCAAGACGGAAAATTGTATAAAAGTCGCTGGAATAGTATCATTTATTGCAACATGCATCCGATGTAATTTTTGCTCATCATACATGTCTTAAATCTTCACTTTTTCTTAATTATCCCGGTCTAATAGACCGCATTTCCTGACTAATTAAATCTTTGAAGGATTAATGTAACTTGATACAAATACCTAAAGATTACTCTCTATAACTAAGCACCAGACCACATCATCTGCTTCTGTTGAGTTATTGCAAATTAAAACACCCTTATAAGCCTAACGAAAAAAAGTGATAATTGCTAATTAGATGGTTTTTGCCGGATGTAGGTATCTACTTTATTACACACCGAGGCCACTTTTTTTTATATAAATTTGTACCTAACCGCGCGGCGAAAAAGGAAACAGTTTTGGGAACCTCTAAAGCTCGCGGTTACTGAAGATGATAGATGTCTTGAGAGTTTAAGTTGTAGATTTAAATTTTCGATAACGTGGGTGTTTTATAAGCCGCACGTTTCTTGTAAAACTACCTACTCTCTACATAAAACGTATAAAATATGTCTTATCAAATAAGAAGAATTATTTATGGTCCTTTTCTAAGCGTTGGCTTAAAATGTGTAGAATTTTTTATTTATAGACGTTTCGCATTTGAAGTGTATTATACTGTTATCTCAGGTAACCCCGCTATTAATTCTGTAATCATATTTTATTAATCATCGCATAAAAATGCGCACACATATATGTGGCATATACGTAATGTAAATTAATGCCATTAGGGGTTCACATGACAACAAACACGAGAACCCTCTCCAACCACTGTTAACATATTCTCGTTTTCATTATTTTAATAGGGGACTTGATAAAATAATATCGTTAATTAATTAGAGTGTTCGTCAACTAATTGAATAATTCGAAGTATAATGAAGATTTGATAATTAGTCGCATCCGCTTGTTACGCACGTTTAGTAAACGTTAAGAAATGGCGACGATAAAATTCCTTGTACATTCCTTTTTAATTAAGCACAAAAAGTGGGGCGTTTATCATATAATAATTTAAAAATCTTCGTCGGCTTCGAAAAAAGTTACACCTTGCGCCTTGCCATATTTTAAAACTTGTCATCGACAAATAAACCTCTTGTCAACAAGAATTATCGCTTATTATTTAATGTTTCGTAGGGTTCATTGATAAATATTAATTTTTACAAAATAGTAGTGCAAAAGCTCTTTGAACTCGTGCAGTCAGGTAATCGGTTATGTTCGTGCATTTTGTTTAATGGTAAAATGTAAATATTTATTATAATAATAAATTAATTACCATTCAAGGTCCGTTTGCTTACGTGAAACCAATTTTGTTCTTAGAATCCTCAAACCAAGATGCACTGAGTACGTGTGAAGTTCGCCCCTCATCCTCAAAAAAATTCTTCATTTGTCGAGGCCTTTTTCATCGATTTTTCGCGGTATTATCCCTTTTACGCAATGGACCTGCGAGAAGTTGGTCCCTCATATTTTCAAAATTCTTTTTTCGTTACTTAATTGTTAGAACTCTGTTTAGATTTGAATGAAATAAAGAAAATATACACAAAGCTCTATCAATAATTCGATACCACTTAATGGAGTTCCTAACTCAGCATTTATTGCGGCTATGTGTTTTAATTAGAACTTTGTATGTAGGTAAACTAAAAACTATTGCTTTATTTTGAATTAACTAACTTGTTTTTATTTTTAATTAAGATGGGGCGCTTATAATTAGAATAAGTGTACCTTCTCCAAAAATTGTAATTTATTTAACAGAACTTTGTACATTAAATAGGAGAATATAAAGATTATGATTATGATTATTTACCAAGAATTCTAGAACCCTATGGAAGGCCTCTAGAGCTTTAATTACCATTATTGTAAAATTGTATAAATGAAGGGCTACCTTCATATGCGCTAACGAAACAGTCCAAAAACTAATAATTTATTTATTGTAGGTGTAAGTGGAGATAAACTTACACAGATGAAAATTCTTTCTAAACTATGTATCAGTTCGTAATCGTGGCGAATTATGATTGATGGATTCTTAAAAGATAGTGGATTAAGCAAAATAGTTAAATACTGGCAATTAACTAGCTGTGGTGTATTTTTAGAAATAATTTTGTAATCGAGTTAAGCTTTTTTCTCCATTTGGAGGATATAAAATTGGATTTATTAAATACGTAAGTGGCCGCCATTTGCTAAGTCAATTATCTCGTGTATTCAGTATTATAACTGTTAACCGTTGTCATTTTGATGTTTAATTGTCATTATTGCGCTTGGAGTGAAGATAATGAAAACCGGGTCATTACATTAGTCAAATAAGCAAGTTTTAATTAGTGGTTAATTTCCTCTACGAGGAACTTAAATTTTACCTAAAGTTTTAAGAGTCATGAATGGGTGTTACCTTCGCTCCAACCTATTGATGCAGGACCGATTTGATTTCGGTGGTGTAATCAGTTTACATGTTTGGGATGATTGTAAATTGGCAATAAAGCATAATCGATCACAAATTAGATAGGGATGTTAAGTTTAATATTGTAACAAGCTGTTTAGGAATAATTGTCGAATTCTTTCATTATCTGCAAATAAAACTAGATTATTTTGTTGTGGGAAATTTGTATTTTATCGCTTTCTTTCCCAGTTTCGTACAAGGAAGTTACGATTATTTAATAAACCACGATTTTTAGTAGAGGAATTTTTTGCCACTCCCTAGCATTCGGAAACTTTTAATCCGGCTCATATTCAATATCACTAATCCTCAAATTCGTAGAAATAGTTTAGCGAAGGGTTGACATCGCGGTCTCTTTTCGTTCTCGAGTTAGACGAGGAACGCACAGACAGGCGGACAAAACCATCACAAAAGCGGAATTTTCGGAAAGTTACCCTAATATAATAATAATAGAAACTGCTCGCTCTAAATGCTGCCATTTGGACCGTATTCATTACATAAGCTTATTAGTCGTTCCCCACAGGTTTATTTAAGTTCTACTACCTACCAAAAATTTGTGCCTTTCTAGTAATCGCAGTGGTGGGTCAGACATCCCTTATTTTTTTCTCATTTACCGCTGCAACGAGTGATGGTTTGCAATGGTTGTGAAACCATAACCTTTTGGCAGTCACAAATGTCCAAATGCCGACCTGCGTAGCTCAGAAGAGCTTACGTTAGAAGCTCTAACTTTGGCTACAAGGGTCCTGGGTTCGAATCCCAGGTAAGGCATGGCTGTTTGTGATTGTATAGTGGGTTGAGTGGGAAGAGTAGCAAATTGCTAACACTCCGCCCACTATAAAATAAAGGCAATAAAATAAAAAATAAATAAAAAAATAAAAATACAATTGAAATTTAACTAAAATGTAAAAATCATGCAATTATTCTGCAAACTGGTCTCCAGCATCATGGCACGAAGCCCACTGCTCCTCAATAACAATTAAATTTCTATGCTGCTTTTGTAAAAAAAAGGTGCGAGATGCTTCTCTTACTTCAAGGGCTGGTAATGGTATGGATACATCAGCGTCCCACCGATTGTAGACTTATCTATAAGCACAAGAATAAATAAACATAATTGGAAAAACAGGCAGATCCTGATTACCTCCCCTTCCTCTAGTATCCTTGGCTACTGTTCAACCGGACCGTCAGGAGGGGTCATGTACACTACGGTTTTCAGATGTCACCAAAGAAAGAAATCAAGAGGGGTCAGGTCGGGAGACCGTGATGATCATTTTATGGCATCCCCTCTGTTTGCCACGATACCTATCGATTTTATGAGGGTCAATTATGTTTTGCAATAGATTCTGCTCTACCTGTTAACTTTACTTCTAGATATCGCCATAATAATTTGATCCCCAAGAATACGTGCCCAAGCTTTAAGTTTCTGTGGAAATTGCGATCTTGTCGAAACATGTGGGGATTTCTGTTATCCCATGGTACCTCCAATTGTCTTTGTTCACAAATCCGTTCAAGAAGAAAGTACATATTCGTCGCTAAGACAGCTGTTTTTAGAGAAATGAGGATCATCATCAATTCTTTGGGGCAATAATTCGCAGAAACAAATTTTCCGGTTAAAAAAACGAATATTTTAAAACTGTTTCCAGATCAAATCTTTTATTTCCGATTAATGTTCCGGATAGCCTTTCAAAAGTTCTGCCAGTTTCTCCAAGAAAGTCTACTAAAAAGCTATTGAGGGTTTTTACATTTGATTTGAGAAATATAAATATTGTTGTGGAGAGTTCTAACGAGAGTTTCAAGTACCAAAGGACCACTTCTTCAGATTTTTTTAGTTCTGGTTAGGGATCCTGATAGCCTCCAAAGAGTTCCCAAAGTGTATACACATTTTTAGTTAAAGTTCTGTACAGGGTGTCGAATGGTCCTTTAAAGGCATTGTAGCATTTTATAACCCTAAAGTATACAAAAATAAAATATTTAATATTTCAAGGGTTTTCTTCAACATTTCCATAAGAAATATTGCTGAGAGAAATTTTGGTGAAACTTTGGGGGGAGTTTTAATTGACGAGGTACCTAGTTTGCATTAATTTTTCGCGGAATGATTGTAATTACATCAAGAACTTTAGAACTATTTATGATCTTCTGACGCATTAGAGGGCAGGGGTGGACCTACCCCCTATACATATTTCCTATTTGATTTTTCATGATTTAATTATCAGAGGTCTTCCTATCAGGATACCAAGAATTGTTATTAGTATAAAAATAATATTAAAATAGAATCTGTGGTCTTAATAAAATTATAGAAATATCCATTTCATTTTAAAAGTATACTTAATCGATGATACTTAGACCTAATAATCTGACCAACCGATAACTCTGGTACCAAAACAATTTACATCTGACCGTGAAACATATATCATTGTTCCGTAATTGCCTCGATAGGCTAACTTTCGAATCCGTCTTTGGAGAAATACCGCAACACTCCATACTGGCAAAAACGTTGAAGGGTCGCTCCGTTGGCCTTTGGAAATAATTTTCAATACCAGCTGCCTGTTTAGAAACAGACTATTTCTATGGCGTTAGAAATTTCTACGTTCAGACTTAGAAACGCCCTTTCACGTCGCGTCAGTCAATTCATCATAACTACTATTATTAGCCAAAAAAGTGGATAACGTCGAGACGTACACTTGCACATTAACTGTCTCGAATAAGACATTTTGTGGCTAATTTATGGAAAATGTTAGTCAGAAAATGGAAATATCAACTATATCTTGTAAATTTATTTAAAATAAGTTAACGTCGCCAACTTAGTTATTATGTTTATGTTTGGTATAATTTATGAATTGGCTATAAAGTAAATCTCACGCATTAATTAAAATGTACAACCTGTACTTTAAATTACGCTGTCCAAGTATATTCAACTCAATCACAAAATTTGCATATATATGTGCACTAATTGCAACAATGTGCAGAAGGATTACTATCGACTCGGCGACCAGCTCATCAGTTTTTGAAAAAAAAATTGCATTGCTCGAAGTGTGCCTAACTAACCATTGTTTACTGTTCAAAATTATATGTTTAATGAACTTTGAGATCCAAATCTAATTTTTCATTAGCGCTTGCACAGTGTATCACGACCAAAAGGTAATTAAGCAAAGTTTTTTCCAATTCTTTTACGATGTTTCAGCTAAGGAACGGCTTTTGTGTGTGTATTGATAGCACTTCATTAACGATAACGATAGTAACTACTAATTGCAAACAACAGTTCCCATAAAGTACCTCGCGAGAACAAAAATCTGTTGCATTCTTAGAATATCGCTTATTTGTAATTAACTAACTAATCATTATTTTCATTTTTTATTTGGCTTTCATTTTCCGCTTGACTTACGCCGCCCGAGGCATCGCAATAGAACCATGGCAAAAGCGGATAGGCACCGTCTAAATTTTCAGCACAAGTAGGTAGTATCTATAGGAATTTTAATTATAATGAAGTTATCTCGATTATGTGTATTAGACGCATGCAATTCAACTTGTGTGTTCTTCAAATTAATATCTATTATGGATGGTTTTTTTTGGTACATTTTGCTCTTCCTGTTGGGTAATCTTATGTAATTTTTATGTGATATGCCGTTTTTAATCCGAGAAGAGACACTTGGAATGTTGGAGTAAGTCTATTTTTTTTTAACTTTTCCACTATTTTTCTTTCTAATTCTTTTAATTTTTCTAATGTGCTTTTTATTTAGTTATATTTCACTGATCAGCTTTAGTTTAAGCTTAAGATGTAAAGTTTAGACTTTGTGTAGAAAGATTCGGGCTCTAACGAGAATCCTACCCTTAGTCTTAAACTTCGGGCGGACAGACACTCAGGTTTTGGTTCAAGCTACATCATTCATATATCAACATATAATCTTTAATACTCGATGTCTTGGTTTCTGATGTCTTGCTAACAATAGTTTCTTCTACAATTTGGATTGGCTTCTGGTATCCTTTCAAGCGTGCTGACCAAATTTTGGACTGGACCAAATCAAAATATTCTCCACTTCTTGAGGTAGGTGTCTGGTTAAGGCGTTGACTAATTGCTTTTCTCTGAGCGTTCATAAAATTGATGGGATGACAATTTCTGAAGTTTTCATCAAATTTCTTTTACCTTTGGTATAATATTCGTTTTCGGGTTTCGCCATTATCTAGATTTTCTTCTCTGATTTCTTCTCCAATGGTTTCTACATCTTCGGAATATTTTTCTACTTTGTAGTCCAATTCTGTAAATTTTCGTTTCGTCATTTTTTCATGTTTCTTTATTGTATGTTCCATTTTCTTGAATTCGTAATCTACTTGTTGTCTAAATCCCACATGTTACTGATTTAAATCTTCGATCTTCTTTTCGTGAATCGTAAATCTTCTTCGTCATTCTTGCTCTTATTTCGTTTCGTAATTGTTCCATATTTGTTTTTTGACTTTTGATAATCTGTTATTGTCCTACTTCCATTTTTCGTTGTCCTACTTCTATTTTTTGTTCCATTTTTTCTTGCTTGTTTCCATTTCTTCATTCATTTGTTCTTGTCCTGTTTTTTTTCTTGCATTAATTTCGCTAAAATTGTTAGGTCCATTTTGTGAGTTGGTACTACTGGAGCTTTGATGATTTCTTGGCTGAAAACGATGTCTTCACTCATTTCTGTGCCTTGACTTTGACTTCCCATTAATATTGATAGGTGTTCCCATATTACCCATACACATATTTTTCCAATAAACGTCTATGACATTTGTTTTAATTGTTTCCCCAACTTATGGAGTGAGTATTGAAGTTTTGCCAATTAGCATCTGGGGGATGTATGTTGCACACAGTAATTTTTATCGATGCCTCTATCGGGACAATATTGACCTGGTATAAATTATTACTTCCCACGCAGGGATGTCAGATTGTACGTATATGGTAACTCCTCCTCGGACCCTGTTTTCGGTTATAAAATTTAGTCCAGACGTAAGACGTAATATCCGATTAGGAGGAATATTTCATCCCTTCTTAAGTGGGTTTCCTGGAGGCAAATTTAAAATGGTTTGTATTTGCTTAGCATCATCTTAAGGTTGGAGCTTTAATCCATTACAATTCCACTGCTGAATATTTTCGTTTTCGAGTGTATTGCAATCAGAGACTATTTTTACTATCACAGCTTGATACAGTGGTACGTTCTTTAAGCGTTACCTCTTTGTTGATTACTATCACAGATTGCAGAGGCGCTCTTTCCGGATGTACCTTCCCGGTTTTCCTTTATATGTTTTTTCCTTTTCTTTATTGCCTCTATAACTGTCATGCCACCGATTTCAGACTAGAAGCACGAGCCTCTTCCACACATGATGGTCCGGATCTGGTCTGCTGCCCTCCATTCGTCTTTTCACCACAGCTCTCATCTTCCATTGACTCAAACTCAACGGCAGCTAGGCGAGCAAGGTAGCAAGTCATCGATTTTCTTTCTCTTAATTTGACTATAGGAGCTATCTCGCTTTGAATTAAAACCTGAATTTTCTTTATAAAACCCTGTGATGGGCGTGGGGTGTCTTACGACAACTTGTCGATACGATATCGATGGCACCGCCAACGTTCTTGCTTATTTCTTTGCCTCGCCATATATACCTTGTGAATGACTTGAATTTCTTATGTTTGTGCCTCTTCTTTATAGGGCAGGATGAAGATATTGCACTATGTGACTATGGGCTCGATGATAATTTGGAAATTTAATAGGAAAGTCTTTTCCACCAATACACCGTTGTGGATATTCGCATGTGCTGGAAGCATGACCAATTCGCTGACAATAAAAAAAACGCAACGGGTTCAAAGGATAAAAATCTGCCTGAATCTTTAAATATTCCATCGCGTTTTGTTCTTATTCGCCCAACCGTAACTTTCCGCTGATTTTTCAGGATGTCCTTAATCCCCACCCTTTCCTTCGACTTGGAGCCATCTGTGTACTAGGATAAGACTCCTTTCTGAAATTCAGGACTGTTCTCACAGACTTCCTTGTCCCGGATCACCACTTTGAAGAGCTTGTCGGGGAGGTATTCGTGAATCATGTAGTTTGAAATCCTGTACATTTATGTATTCCTCACACCTTACTTCGGAGCAATCTGATTAGTCCCCATGATTCCTACTAAGAGGGAGGATGCCCAGTAAGATCTCCAATGGCAGCTGTGAGTGTGATACTCCTTGCTCCAGGAATATTCAGACAGAATATTCATTGCAGCCTGTTTAGTTAAATCTGGACTACTTTGCCCACAAAAACAGCTGGTCATTAATAATTTTTATGACCTTGTTACTTCGAGATATTCGAAGTGGGGACACTCTTGGTCAGACTACCCATCCAGCTGATTTGTTGTATGCATCTTAGTCAATCTTTGTATAAAAAATTATCAAAGTCCTCGTGTGAGATCGAAGGGACTTCAGCGCATTTTTGTGTGGCAGATCAGAATTCTATTAGCCACTTGCGACTCAACCATCAATAACAGATCTTGTCGAAGGCTACTACATTCACTAACCGTTTCCCACTTTCCGCGTGCACCCGCAATTAGCTTTTAAATTTAAAATCGTGTCGGGGGCTACCACATTCCCTTTGACGGTAGCCACTTCCGACGTCCCGTTCACCAACCCGCAATGCGCTTCTATTGGCGACACGAGAAAGAGAGACAGCGATTCGAGATTTACGAAACGTTAAACCGCGTGAGTTCGCAACGGAAGGTAGAAGACGCGCGCGCGCGCCTCGCAAAAGGTCGTTAATTTCGCCCCTAGGACAAAAAACAAAATTCCGCCACGCAGGAGTTGTGCGCGTTTACAACATCTTTCCGACGACACCAATTTGAAAAGAATCGGACCAAAACTGTAGTAGAAGATAGAAAAAACTGAAAAACCTTCACGTTAATGTACTACGCTCGAGGATGACGCCCAGATGTCGCCAACCCCACATCATGTAGTCATGTCTCTAAGGTTGACAAATTTCACGGCCTTGTAGATACACGTACACCCGTTACCTTTCTACAAGAGTTCTTCTACGTGCCCACATTTGCAGCCAGCCAGCCAGCCAGCCAACCATCCAGCCAGTCAGCCAGCCAGCCAACCAGCCAGCCAGCCAGCTACTTTTTACAAATAAATTTGCAAAAATGCGCTAAAGATGGCCATAGAGTCCTACAAAGTTAGTGGTACGTTTTCCCAGTGCTACGCTTGGAAGTTTTTAACAGCTGCGCAGATCATCAGTCCTTGGAGATATAGCTTAGGAAGTAGCTCCCCCTAAAAAAATTGTACCAGAATGGGCGTTAATGCATCAGTCCGTTTTATAAGGAGGATGCAGAATTCCATCTCTCCAGGTCGATTTATAAAACTTGTGGCAACCTACCCGGACCCTGCTTGGTGTGAATATACGGCCACTAAGACCGTAGTCAAATTCTCTTTTGAGAGGATGTTCCATTGAAAAGAGGCTGTGGGAATTCCTTCTATCGTTACACACAATCTTTCCCAAAACGCTCTTTGTGGCTTCGGGATCGCCTTACTATACTCAGTGAGGGGCATTCTATGTTTATACTTGCACCCAGTGCACTTGGCTTTGTTAAAAACTCTTCTGATGGCTTTCCTGAATTTTTCTAGCTTATTGTTCCACCAGGGAGTGTTTCTCTTCGTTTTAATCCGCCCCGCTTCAGCGGACGACTCTTCTCAAAAGAGGAAACAAGGCACTATGTGGCAAGTCGTTCTAGATTAACCCGATCCATCGCCTTCCTACAGAGTCCTGCGGTGTTGCTTTTCAATAACTCCTCGTATCTGTACTAGAATCTCGGTATGAATGTTCAGTTTGTTTCTCTATTATAGCAGATTTGTCTATGGTCTGAGAGAGCTCCTCAGAGACCCACCATCCCTCTATTCTACCTGCTAGAAAGTATGAGAAAAAGGTGTAGGTATCCAGGCCCTGTTTTCTGTTCCTGGTTAGAAATGCTGGCTCATTGCCCTGATTGA
Organism: Photinus pyralis; assembly: GCF_008802855.1. Taxonomy (NCBI): domain Eukaryota; kingdom Metazoa; phylum Arthropoda; class Insecta; order Coleoptera; family Lampyridae; genus Photinus; species Photinus pyralis. The sequence goes on from NW_022170511.1 coordinate 7,086,025, forward strand.
GTACCTCCAGTTCCTCTAATAATAGAAAATATAAAAGGCGGAGGGACTGCTGCCTCGTTCTTCTCCAGGAAGTATGCCGCACCACACGCTATTTTTGTAAAATTACGGTAAAAACGGTAACCTGGATTAACGAAATAGTCGATTTAACGAAAAAATTGATTAATGACATTAATGACGAATTAACAAAAAAAAGTAATCAAATCAGTAGGTAACTATGTATTATGCCCCTACAAATACCTTATTGTGCCTTCTATTGAAAGAAATAAGTGTAGGAGACTAGGAGTGAAACGGCACCGGCTTGTTAGTTACCAAATTGAGACACTATCGCCAAATCTAACACTTGTATCGAAATCATTACGTCAACAGTCAAGAAAAATCGCTATAATTAGGTAAAAGAAACCGCAGAATTTGCCAAAATTCGATTTAATGGTGACCTTACATCCGTTCATCGGCAATAGAGGGCGTCATGGTGAACGCGTTACATTTCAACAAGCTCTCAGTATGGTCGTAAATTGTGACATTTTTTGTACAACGGTACCAGTTTAATTAACTTACACATAGCTTGACGTAGTTTTTTTTTACATCCCCTATTTCCCCAATATTGAAAATGCTGCTAAAGTTGTTCAAGCACCGCATAAATAGCTATAAACCCCAAACTAAATGACAACAAACGAAGAGATAAGGATCGACTGGAGAGCAATAAAAGGAATTCGGGGCTATAAAATCTTTTAAAACAATCCTCACCCACATGTCTACGAAAACGATATACGGCATCCACGAGCATATTGTCCATAAATTATTATGAGGGTGATGTTAAAGGAGCAAAATTAAAAAGAGAGAGGCGCGCTGTTACAACTGGATTCATCGTAAAGGCGATGTGACTAATGGAAACCTTGACCAAACTGGACCATCAACATCTTCGTGCACTGACCACTTTATTACACCAAATAATCCGACCAGAGCAGCACGGAAATATCATTCGTTTCGTGGTATTGTTAGTGTGTGAAGTACCACAGCTATTGGATTATCCGAGTTAATAACGTCTTGTTAACGACTAATTAGTGGTTGTACGTTTTCACGTGATGCGCATTTTTTATTGATGAGTTTAGCATCCGTGTGTTATTAAGGTCGAGCCATATGCAGCGAGTAGATCTGATAAACACATAGAGGTGTGTAATTTTTGCTCAAAAATTATAAGCTTCTGGTATTGAATTTTCAGAAAATTACTACCATAAAAGTTGTTAACCTAAAAACGTGTTTAATCGTGCAATATTCTTGTTTCGCTACTTTAATAATTATTATACCAATTCTACACGCTGTTTACACTTAAAACATCATTACTGCTTTGTATAACGTGCATACTGCTGAAGAATGTTTAATTTTGGATGTGCATCAGTGGGAGGTTGTCTGGTTGAAGTCTAGCCAGACGGACGAGAACGGGCGAAGGGTAAATTATACTTTAGTTCAAGGTCGACATGTCTAAAGGGTTGTATAGTTGACCAGATGAGTTTTGCGCCAACAGACACATTTCCTACAACCGAACAGTACGTTGCTAAAATTGATGCTTTAATTGCAAGGTTTGGTTAAACGTGAAATAAAACGTGTTATTAAACGAACAATTGAAGACACCGGTAAATAACAAATAATTTCCACTAAATAACGACTATAATGAAACCGTCTGGTAGTTTTTTACCCAACAATTTTTAGCTTCACATGCATCCGTGCATTGCGCTCAAACTATACACCAATCATTGCCATGACAAATACTTGTTATATATTGCACTGTCAGATTTATACAAAGGCCTCTGCCACATTTTCGTATTTATCAGCTAACCTATTATTAGAACGGCACGAGAAAAAAGAAGGCTAAGTAAAACTGTGTACAAAACCTTTTTAGGGAGGTCAGTCACCGTAACAGGGGCGAATAAAGTTCCCTGTAAATTGAGATATGAAATTTCTTCATACCCTTTTACGAGCTATGCCTTACCTACCTTTAGAAATATGGTAATTTCGCAATTACTCTTCATGATTTATAGCTTACCTTCTTCAAACTACTTGCAGAAGTTTATCAGTTACTTGACTGTGATTGACGATCGGCAGATAAAGCACGAAATCCTAAGATCTTGTATATTTATTCAAGCAACATTATGTACTTTGTTGAACAGCAATCACCTGCAGTGTTCTTAACTCATTTATTATTTTGTTTCCTATAACTGTAAATGCTAATGTTATTCACTTTATTTGTTTAGATATCTATATAAACAAAGCACTTTCCCTACACTGGTATTATTATATAAACGGTCTGTGGCGGATTATGCATAGGGCTGATTAAGGTAGGGGTCCAAATGTTTGGAAGGGCCCTAGGTAGGTGCCCATTAACTTTTTTAGTAAGATTTAGTGGAAGTTAAGTAGTAATTTAAATGCTTTATTGGTTTTTTACCGTTTCTCTTCTCAGGCAATGATGAATGTTAGTGTTGCTTATGTGTATGGTAGCAACTGTTCCGGTAGGATATCTTCCTCTATTTTAAATCGCGTTAAAAATGGACAAAGGTATACTGTGGTTGACAGGTCCAAACATGCCGTCCCCTGATACAGGTCTGTTTGTTAGAAACACAATGGTTGAGCAGGAACGAACCTGATTCTGTTAAACGGACCTATCTCTACTGAACAGAGCTGTTTCTATGGAACGGATCTTATTTTAATGAACAGATTTCATGGACAGGGCAGAATATTAACAAGAATTGATGTTGCAATCGAGGGTAATTTAATAAATGATCCATAATATTACCAGAAAGGAAACTGAAGTATCTCGATCTGAAATGTCAATTTTTAAATTTAAATCAATTTTTAGCAACTTTACGGCGCACAAATTACTAAATTTCTAGCAATGCAATGCAATCTAATTAATTCGAAATGTAAATAAAGTAGTATGAACAAATTCTTCGGAAAAAAAAAACTAAAAATTATAGATATCGTCTTCGGACAAAGTCTCGGTAACTTCAAGTCTAATTTACAAAGCAACGGTACTAATATCGATACAAACTTCGAGTAGCTAGTAATGTTGATAAAATGAAGTAGATTCACCAGATTAATGTAGGTATAATGAAGTAGAATTTTCCAGGCCGGTAATGTAGAAATTCATCTATAGCGTGACGTTTGCCAATATCAATCCTAATAAAGGCGCGTATTCATATCGCCAACGAATTCGGCCGAATGGATTCGTGCAGCTAGTGTGTACGTACAACCAATCACAAGCAAACGAATATGTTAGCATTCCCTAGTTTTCGCTCACCAGGCGGCACAGAATTCGTTCGGTATATTTTCTAAGGTGTACGGCTTCCCACAGTATTCGGTGTACACTCGCGAAAATAAACGTGCTTGAGAAGGCAGTCGTTCGGAAGAGTGTGGGCAGACATATTAACGTGAACGAATTCGGGAGAATTCGGACGAACCCATTCGGGCAAATTCGTTCGGTATATGAATACGGGCATGCGATGTCATTAATCTCACACATCTTGTGCTGATTAGTTGCAAATGCAAATCCGTAAAACGCTTCACTGAAGCACAGCCACAGACATCAAAAAGAAAGAGAAACCGCTCCTAAAATATATGGTAACAGCGAAAACTAAAAGCCCTTGAACGGGTAGACACGAAGTCAGTAAAAGTAATGGCGTACCGAAGAAAAATAATTTGTCACCAACCAACACAAAGGCAGAGTCTTCACTGAAAAGAAGGCGTAAGTAGAAAAAAAAAGAAGATCACAACCTCTAGCGACGAAACAAAGAACTAGGTAAAAGAAACCTGTAACACTTGAATGGCGTCTAACTTCAAAACAAAGAACTACGTAAAAGAACCCTAGTACAGACATAATTTACATTTAAACTATAACAAATTTCTAACATGAGAGTAAGAATCAAAAGGTTACTTAAATAGCATTTAGATCGGGAATATCAATCGGTAAGAAAGTAACGTCACAAAAGCTGATTTGAAAGATGCAAAGTAATAAAACTAGTACAAATGAATCTTCGATTATGCCTAATAACTGTAATAACTAATATCCAAGTGGATAATAACGGAATAACGGAAACGTAATCCGAAACGATGAGAACTTAAGAGAAAACTTTGAGGGAAGATAAAGGGAACTGTGAGGGAAAATAAAGCCCTCACATCAATTACTTGCATAATACAAATCCGCGGAGCACTTATTCAGATAGACAAAAAGTCAAAACGAGTAATGGCGTACCAGAAAAATAATTTGCATGCAACCAATATGAAGGCCAAATCTTCACTGCGCGAAAGGAATCGGTTTGTAGAAAAGAAAAGAGATCACAACTTCTAGCTGCGAAATAAAGAACAAAACCTATTGCACTCGGATGGCCTCTAACGGCAAAAATAAAGAACTAAGGTAATAACAACTATAGAAATAACTTACATTTTCACTACGGGTTACAAAGGAAATACATGGATGGGAGTATAAATTCACCTACGACTTGTACTTATCCATCAACATAAAACATTCGACTCGAGTGGTCAAAAATCTAAACCGGATACAAATGGAACATACAGTGATCCTCAAACAACCTAGAATTTAAGTGTACATGAGCAAATCAAAATGTTATAATATGTCCTGGCATTTTTTCTTACCAATATAACTGTCACATAAGGGGAATTTTTCGAAAGAGATGATTAGAGATGATTTTTCACTTAACCGTTAACTTATCTAGTAGAGTTACTTTCATGGAAATATACTTTGTTTCAAGGGTGCTGAACCTTTCGTCACACTATCTGACGTCATAGCAAAATTAAGGCAGGTCGTAAATTAGTAGTTGGTTTACATATTGTCACATTGACGTTTCAACTTATTTATTAAGGTGTCACTATCGTTCATCATGATTAGACCGCCCAAGTTGACAATCACTTATAAGGCATCTGGTCCTGATAGGTTTTTTCCTGTTCTTAAGTTTTATAATGGGTAAATGGTCATGTATTTTATGTAGAGGAAGTCCGTTGGTATGAATTAAACCTTTTCCACCGTTTGTAATCACCTCACGTAACCGATTCTTTGCACCGACAATCGAAATGGATACTGCTAGAGCATCCGAAACTCTTTGAGATGAAGTGTATGATGGTTACAGAAAACGCATAGGACCATTTGTAACTTAAAGTTTGTTTAGGCAGTTCGTAAATTAATATTTTGTTTACATAATGTTGATGTAAAATTAAGTAGGTATGCTACCAATGTGAAGAATACGCGTTAAGTTGCGCGAATTTTAATGACCCTTAACTAGCCATTTGCAGAAGTAGAATAGGCCATGGTTTATCGGTAAGCCTTTTGCATTTATACATCTTACAAATTTGAGATAAAGCGTAGTCATTATACCACTGGCTCATTGAAATAACAACGCATACCTACATACAGTTTCTGTTCTTTTGCCACACAGTCGAGATATTCGCATAAGGATCTTGAATATCTTCTGATCCGATTTATTAAAAAAAAAACGCAATTGTGAGAGAAAACAGGTAGTGATGATATTTATTCCTGAAAAAACTCTCAAATGTTCATATTCGTATGTACAAAAGAAAAAACGACACTACACCACAAATCCATCTTCTGATCCTGCATGGAGTAGTAGGTATATACCGGACCCCTTCACTCACTTCTTTTTCTAACTGTTTTGAGAGTACCATCTTGCCAGCTTCTTCTAAAAGACCCTTTACTGTACATCCAGGTTTCGTCTAAAACCACAGGTCGTAATGGAAAGAGTGAAGTTTCGTTGTGTTTAAAGTCTCTCAAAAATTGTAGTCTTCTTTGAACTGCATAGGGCTGTTCCATTAAAAATAATCTATTGGAAACGGTGCATCTCCGCCACGTGAATTTCAGTTTCTTCAAACTGCGGGACAAAGAGGTACCAGATATTTCGACGCCATCAAGTCGTTGAAGATTACTGTGTAAGGAACGGAGTGTAACATTCTCACCTATAAAATCAATTCAATACCTAAGTGTTCTGGCGAACATCTTCATTCTGTGTATCGGTTCGTCATATTTACCTAATGGTAACGGGAATGACCTAAATTCATGATATGAGCGAATCGAACCATTATGTGGTAAAATTTTTAAAATACTTGTCTATTAACGGCGTTGCTGCACTGTCGACTTGCCTAAGCGTTTTTAACTTTGATGATATTTACTTCACTTTTAACACAAACTACCTAATCAAAAGGCATTTAACACTGGAAATCTGTCTATAACGAAAATCATTTGACGGATTCATATTATGACAGATCAATTGGTTTATTTGTCACGACTTACGTTAATGACGTAATTTTTTTGTCTCAATCGATTTAAATGTAATGAAGAGAGAATCACATTTATGACGTCAGGTTCAGCACCAGTGAAACAAAGTATACCGTGCTTTCACATATTGAATCTCAACTGCCTCGCGAATATACATTTAATTCGTGTTTCTTTACCTTTTATGTGTTAAATAAACAAAAGGGAAATGCTTTTTATTCTAATAATTACACAAATACTAAATATAAGCTTGCAGAAGTGGAGGTTGTAATGCAATATCGTAATTAGCTCTCGAAATCGCCAAAGGAACCCTCAAAGCATCTTCAGCAAATCAATTCTATGAATGGAAGTACATGGCAAATTATTACTATGTTAATTGGAATTAGGTCATTCGTTTCAGCAAGTTTTCATGCGGTCTTTCTGAATGAAAATTTCTACCATATTTTCAAAATTGATTAATTATCGGACTATTTCTATTTGTCAAAAACACTAGAGCTTTTAGGGGAAACGACCAAAACTCTCAGTATTGACAAGTTCTGCAATAATGTTCATCATTGAATGTAGGTATTTTACTATTTACCTATTTGTTTCTAATCGTTGCTACTATATTATGTCGCATTAAAACTTAAAAGCGATAGTTACTAACCAACTAACCAATTGTAATAAGCTTAATGTAAGTATACACTTATAAATATGCCCGGGGATGACATAATCAACTTAAGTAGTGAAAATATATACATAAAAAAACAACATGTCAGTGCCACGTAACCGATGAACGAGCCTATTAAATGAAATACCGCGTTCCCAACAAATTAGCAGAATTGGGTAAACGGAAATTAAAATGTTGACAGCTTTTCCAGCGGCCGCGCTTTTCACTACTGCACCTAAACGAAAACTCGAAATACGAAAGATAACAGAAATAGATTAAGTAGCCCCGTCGAAACGTACTTGATGGTTATTGTGAAGGAACGTCGTTAAAGGTGTGTCAGACGTATTAGTTCCGCTAAGTTTGTGTTTCCTATACCGAGAAACTCGATCTAATCTAATGAGAAGAAGCTCGCGGAAAAATTGAGGGAGTGCGTTATGTCATTCAGTGCAAGTATCAAAATTTGCGTGTTTATATCATCTCATCGTTCCCATTGTCACCGCCGCTTATTATTATTTTCGGTATTTTCCGCACACTTTTATTGTACGAATATTGGTAAACTTCTATTATAAATATGAAAGTGCCGTGGATGAAGTGTTTAGAAAATCAGGGAACGCTCCCAAGACAAACAACTTCGGGTGGTGAAATACCTAAGAAAGAGAAATCTACACGCTGGCGACATGCTTGGAATTCATTACGGAAGTTTAGATTAAGAAAACGACGAAAGGGAACAACCAAAGAAGGTACGTAACTTTTTTTATGTTTTAATTAGTGTTCGTTTGCCTGTATTTTGTATTTTCTTTACATCAATTTTTTTTAAATCTATTCACGCACATATATATAACCGTATGAAAATTTACACCTCTAATTCAATCTTGCCAGGACAAATTTAATTTTATAAGGCTTTAAGCTGTTTTAACCATTCTAGTTCTACAGGAGAAATCTGGCTAAGTGCTTCAAAACCTGGATTAAACTTTGAATTTGGACATTCCTCAAAGATGTTGGATTGTTTCTTTATGATCTCCGCATAGGCAGGCTCGAGGGCAGGCTGGACTGTGTTCTGGGTTCCATTTGTGTAACATGTAGGTAATAGCATCTTCCATGCCCTGTTCTTATACGATTTAATTTGACCCACATTTTTCTTTGGAAGATCAAGCCCTGCAACTTCAGTGGATGGTTCTTTGATTAAATTTTGATAAAAATTGTGTTATTATGCTGTATCCAAAAAGTTTTCCAACGTTCTATAATGGAATATGCATTTGAATGTATGTAGTCTTCTTTCCATAACGGGTTTCGTAATTTTAATCGATAAAAAGGTAAATTATTCACATCTAAATTTATGGGGAAATCGGCGTTTTTTATATTTGTCCCACAATTTTTTAAAAACAATTCTAGTCTGATATTGGGTGGAGCAATGTTGGAGAGAACATGTAGCCAAGGTATATGAATAGATTTAAATGTGCCAGCAATTATTGTCTTTGTTGTATTTAGTTGTGTATCAATCCTTGAGACATAGTGACTATTTTTCCATACTTATTTATTATCCCTCTCTTGTTCTGGGCCCTCAACAGGCATGCTTTTTTTCACGATTTTTACTATGCGTTTCCATGGAATTTAGTCCTGTCTATGAACAATAGCATCCATTTTTGAGCGACAGTAAATCGCGAATGTCAATCAAATTATTCAATTGTGAGTTATTATGGATCACTATGCAAAAAAATTTCGTGTACAACACGTGTTGAAAGTGTCTTTTTTCCATGACTTTCCCTCATTAATCAAACTGCAAATTCATGAAAAAAAGTATCACTTTCAAAACTAGTTGTACAAATAACTATTCTAGTTTGTAACTTCTGACTAAGCTTCTCATTGTGTAATTTATAGTTAGTGAAGTGTCCAGTGTTACCCAAAAAAAATCAATAACGGCTGAAAATGTTTTGTTAACCTAATCGTCATATTTATTATGAAGACGCGCATTTCGTCTTCATCCGGGAAGCATGGCCCTAAGCGGTGCGATTCCCTTTTAATCTCATAAGTTTTTTATTATTGCAAATGCGGTGTGATTTACTGTTGTTTTTTGTTTTGATTAATTACCTATCCCCATGTTCACTTGCAACTTCTCCTTTGGAGTTGAATCTGGTTTTCCAGTTTGTTTTTTACCTTGTGGCTTGTGATGGTTGTTATCACTTGACCTTTTGTTTTCGTCATGTTGGCTTTCAGCTTTTGAATTTTTAGTCAGTTGGAGATGTGTGCTTATCCTCTTACTCCTAGCTTTGTTGAATTCCGATGCCTTCTGCCTCGTACCACCCGATCATTTTTCATTACATTTTGACACCGTTTCACGTTACCATTCCGACGAAGCCTTCTGTCTCGTACACCGGATCTTTTGACCATTATAATTTTGAAATTGATTGTCTTGTTAAATTTAACCTCTTTGTGATAACTAGTTCTTTTACCTGATGATGATACATGGTTATGTCGAAACATGTAGTATATGTTAAATTTTAATAATTAAAGAATAATATGGCGAAGGTATAAATATTTTCTCATATCGATTACCTTTCATTAAGTTCACTACAATAAACCGTGGAGCCCATTCCTTATTAAACGTGCTCCTAAAGTGAGTTCATGATTTTGGACTTTTTGTCCGTCCGTCTGTGTACATGATAAGTCGCGAACGGTTTCGAATTTTCCAATTCTGTTTGCATTAGTATTATGTTTATCATCGCTCAAGGAAGAACTTATTAGGCTTTCACTGACCCAGGAACAAATTTATTCCATTTAGTTTAAACTTTCGCCGCGGATCATTCTACCATGTTTTTCAGTCTACTACATTTTTCTGTTACTTCTTCTATTGGTTTCCAGCTTATTAAGCCTTCAGCATATCTCCTAGCTATTCAAACTTAGTTTTGAAAACTTAGAAACAACTGCGTTTATTTTCTTCCATAGTCCCTGCACTCATCCTATTCTCGACCCTTAAAACTATAGATCATCTTGGATTTTGAGCATAAGGTCACAAAACCTGGGTTGAAAACAAGCAAATTTGGATTTAGCAGGTTCTTTCTAATCCAACAGAGTCTTTTACTTAAATTTCGAAAAGATCGCGTTTAATAATTGTCTCCTATATTCTCACACAGTCGCACATATGGATGATTATCGTAAATGGAAATACTATTTCCAATCAGCAGGCATGGATCTAGGTATCAGAATTAATATAGCAAGGAACTAAAAATGTGTGTTTTTATCCCGAGTTGCACTCGGTCCAGTGACGTATGCGCTATTTTGTCAATTTCACTGTTAAAGTTCAAAAGGTTCTCCTTCAGAATTACGGCGCATCAGAAATGATTATTTAAAACTCTGGAAAATAAGCTATGAGGAAACTACTGATGCCTCCCAAATTCAACAAGTTAAAAAAGTAATCGTAAACGATTTACCTACAAAAAGCGCATTTCCACTTGCATTCATTTCCCATTTGTAAGATGCAACTTCTGTTAAAATCGTAAAAATCCGGCCACAGATATGAAAGATAGCGTTGTATACTCGTATGTGCAATCCATTTTTGACGTGCTACTTTAATTGCAGTTTATAAGAAGAATTTCATTTCAATGCTTTCCTAAATAAGAAAGTTGGCACTGCGCATGCGCAAACCTAAATTTGGAAGCTAACGTTAGATTTCCTTTGTTCCAAGCGCCATCCTTCTTTCATATTTGTGGCCGAATTTTTACGATTTTAACAGAAGTTGCATCTTACAAATGGGAAATGAATGCAAGTGGAAATGCGCTTTTTGTAAATCATTTACGATTACTTTTTAACTTGTTTAACTTGTTATCCCTCGTGACATTTTAGTCCCTTACTCTGGATTCTAGATTACGATAAGAGGGCGGACAGGGTCCACGCGTACCTAGGCCTCAAAGTCGAGCCCTTTGTACCTACTAGTCCCTTAGATGGAAGACAAATCACGTTGATTTAGTTCACGGAGTACAAAAAATATTAACACGTTGTCACTTAATTGTTACCTTATAATTGATGTTTATATTTTGAAGTCTAATAAAAGTCACCCACCTTAACGTTTTGGCGCGTTAATCTTTGTTTACTGGACGTAACAGCGTAATCCTCCTACACGCAATTATCACACAAGTTATATAACGGGCTATTTTCGTACATTATTCACGCACACAAAAAAAATCCGATTACATGTTAGCCGGTATTGCTTTTTTAAATGTGGAAAAACGATGGCATTTTAAACGCTCATATTATAGTTTTTGTACGCGATTACATTACGTAAATAAATTACGCTCTCTTTTGCATTAAAATTGAACTTTCGGCACATGGGTATAGGCCAGGTAGGTAGGTACTCATTTATTATCGAATATCGTCTTATGTCGTGATGAGTCGATAATTTGGGGTTCCGTTTACATTTCTACATTTCATTTATGTAGTCCATTACCACTCGCTTAATTTCCTGTATCCGGCCGAAGGCCGTTAATTTGTACATTTATTTTTGGCTTTTCGGCATCTAATGATAATTTACAACCGCTTTGAACGCACTTTTAATCCACTTTTATGTACCTACGAGAGGCGTATTCCATTCACTTACAACTCATTTGATTTTAATTGTTTCTAGCACGCCATTTCGATGCCACTAAAGATCGGAACACCAAAAATTGAATTAAATGTCATTTCTGTTTTACAAATTCAATCATCTAAAGGCTTCTTAAGAAGTTGCCCTAGTGCGAGATGTCCCGTTTTCTTATGCGGAATTTTAGTAAATCCAAAAATGAAATGGTTTTTGATCAAGATAAGAATTGGTGCAGACAGCATGATGGCCCACCTTTTAGTGTATATTGAGAATTGAGGTTGTTACTATATGACCGTTTTCTCTGTCTGTGTACTTCCGTCGGAATCTGGATTTTTAAGGTGGCGTTTACATCGAAAAATTAGAAATTTGTTTCCACAATAACGGCCTTCTGGGTACAAATTTTTGGTTGAAATAGCATTCATTCAAATATATAATGTTCCGACATTTGCATGAAACAAAAATTATTTAGCTAATTCCTGCACTTTCGCCGTTATTTAGGAAATAAGTTGTAAAAAAAACTCCCATATAAAATATGTATCTTTCATTTTTATCACACACTGATAATAATTTGTTATCAAATTTAACTTCATTTACAAGCTTAAACCCTTAGCAACCATCGGTCGTTAACAGAAGTAATTCCGTTCATGTCATTTGAATTTTAGGTCAATTTTGTTTTGTATCAGAATTATTAATTGTTCATTTTGTTTAAATAGTCACCTTGTGTTTTATTTATTTGTTCAATTTTATTAAGTGGTAAAAGATCTAAACATATGGAAGTAATTGCGTAGGATTTTTTAAAATTTATATGTAGTCGTAAATAAGAAGTTTTGTTAGGTATCGCGGCGTTAGCTAATTAGTTTCAGGATAAGAAAGGACAGTTTGTCGGTTAACGACGCATTCATTTGTTAAGAAGGAGGAGACAGTTCGGAAAGTTAAAAAGAAATGGAAATGTTTATAAATAAGTGTACTGGACGTTTATCGAGGCTGTTTGGTGGACGTTAAAGCGCAGCTGTATTTGAGCATATTTGTTGCAAAACAGTCAGTTTTGCCGTTATCCAAGCTTTTTACGAGATAGTCAACTTTACCGGTTGTCACGATTTAGAACAGTTGAGTGCTACGTGCATCAAGATATTTAAGTCGTCATGATGTCAATGTTTAAGTCGAATTAAAGAAGTGAACCTTACGAACGTTGTTTTCTAGTACCCATTAAATGGAGTTTTCCATAATCAAAGAGCCAAATTGCATCAGTAATTATAACGAACCCTGTGTCGTCTAAATTGAGATTCAAGTGAAATAAATAAAAATGAAGGAGCAAAGTGCTCAGAAGTATTATAAATTTGGTATTTGTATTTGAGCGTCTGTGTAAAAACAATCTCTATTGTCTGGTTGTAAGGATTACTAACACTTTAAGGTAATTAACGATTTCTTTAATTAATTGTTACTATCGATCGCTTCTTGCGTGGTATTTGTTTTTCTGACCCAGAGTGTCTATATTTCTTTCAGCTCATTTTAATAATATTGATGTCGTATAAATTTGTAAATGGTTAGTTTTGTGTTAAATCGATCCCAAATTACGACTCTGGAGATAAGAGTTTTCATGTTAAATTTTTCTATTTTGTATCCGGAATTACATCAGGTCTTTAAAAATTTGATATTTAATTCTTTGGATTTTTGGAGGCGACTCAGGCTGCTGAATCTCTCACTTGTTTACTTCTTGCTTTATTTAGAGGGACCGACTGCACCATGGAGTTAGTGCCTTGGGAGAAGGTATAATGGATGAAAAACGTAATTCCTTTGTGGCCAGAACAGTACAGGGTTGTTCACCGTTCGTCATATGACTTAGAGGTAAAAAAATTATTGGGTAAATCGGTTATGAAGAATCGATGGAAAATATCTTCAAGTTCTAAAAATGTCCGGCAGAGGGTGTAACTGCCATCTTAAATTTTAAAATTGCATTTTCTTTAAATTTCGCATTATAAACTAAACATTCTTTTTCACGTTTTTAAAGAGAACCAGTTTATCTATCATTTTCGTAAAAACAAAAACTCAGATATTTCAAAAACAAGGTTGGTGTGGGGCGTTCAATTGTTTTTGCAATAACTTTAACTTCTTAACCGTTTGACCGATTTTAACAAATTTGGTATTGTTCAAAAGAGCATTCCTTGGGCAATTAGAATCAACCAAAATATAGTTAATTTAGTTGAATCCTTCTCCGCCAAGGGGCTAGTTTTGACACTATGATCCAAAATCCTAAAAAAATCAAAAGAATCAAATGGAATGATATGACTTTTTCTTTATGAAAAAGTAACCAAATATTGCCCAAAGAGGCCAGTGAAAACCGTTTTTCAAAATATCGTTCCCAACCTCAAATATTGGGAAAATGAGATTAATTAATTAATTAATAAAAATGCTTAAATTGTGTCTTAATTGACGTATTTCAGGTATTTGTCGATGGCGCGAAAGAAAAACACCCTACACTTTTAGGTAGACCTTCGAAAATTAAACAAATGAAACACGATGCCTTATAAAATAATAACAGCCGTAATTTCTAAATTATACTGCTGTGTTTACATTCAGAAAGTGCAGTTTTTTGAATTTGTAATCTTTTCTAAAATGCTGGCGATACATTTTGAGTATTTTCAAAATGCGACCATCGCTGCCCGCATGTTATATTTGCGTTATCCGAAATGAGTTCTGAGTTTGAGATGGGAAAATGCTTTGCATATTCATTTTTCACATTGTTTCCAGAAACCTTTCCAGCAATCTATGCACTCGTTAGCCAACGTCTTCTTTAGTTATGAAATTTTACGACATCCTTTTCCAAGTCGATTGTAACTTGAAATGTCGACATGTGACATGTGCATCTTCCGCATATCTCCATTGCTCGTGGTTGGGTTGCACATTGACATTGGACAGACTCGCAGTTAGAAGTAAGCACGAAAAACCACAGATCAAGTATACCACAACGTAGACGTTTCATTCATTTCAAAGGTAGGATATGATCATTAGGGAGCAACTAAGGAGAATGATAAAATAATAGGAATTACAAGTGAAGGTCAAAGTTTAAAAGTCCCTCTCTTTAACTGTTTTTTTTTATTACAGCTTTGCTGTCTCGATCTTCAGAATCTTCGATCTTTTGACGTTACTGTCTGGTCGTCTTTATCATTTGACGGTTTCTAAAAGGTGCAGTGAAATCAATAACCTGTGCGGATCAATAAAATGGAGTAGGTACCCCTACCTCTCAGAAAAATAATTACGGTTTATTAAAAAGGGGCATACGGAGACGAAACTGTGGAATCTAATACTGTTATGTTAACAATATAATGGATTAGCATTGAATGAACTCAAATCATTTCGAATGCAATGACCATAAATCGATAGTAGATATTTCTTTGTGATAAACAAGTATCTAGTCGTTTCAATATTACTTGCACACGAAAATTAGCCAAATTAATTTTTAATCAATAAGAACGAATAAATTAGCGATTTGGAACTTATCCATTCCCTAAAAATTAGAGGCAAAGGAAGTAGATAATTAGCCACTGCCTTAACATTTCAGTCTAGGTTGCATGTTATATGTTATTCTGAAGGTGTACCTATACGCAGAGTATAAAAGTGGTTGGACAAGAAAGAAGTTTCGATCTCAGTTGTAATGAATTGGTTTACCTACTTGAACAAATTCTTTTTATACAATTCCCAAACAGTCGCAATTATAAAGACCTTTTTTATCGCGGATGAACTCACATCGTCGATCAATGTCGTTGGAAAGCTCTTAATGAACTCGAGCTCTAAATATTTTGGAGGCATACTTATAATGAATTCTACGTATTATTCGCGTCTGCCAGCATTGTTACATCTCCCACACTCATTCCTTGTTCAAGCTCATCCAAGTTTGCTATCTTCTTTTTGACATGTTTAGATTGATGCGATAAAAATTATTTTAAAGTAGAATCAAGTTTTTATCTTTTGTGGCAAAAGTGTAGTCGCGCACTGCGGTTTGAAAGGATATCGAGTTTTCATCCATGACAAAAGCATTATATCTGGTTTTGTTGAGAGCATTAAGTTTACATTACGAGCCGCTTTTCAGAGTTTTCAAAAATTAATCAGAATTGAAACATGCGCGTGGATTAAATTGGATTTATTATCAACCTCAGTGCGCTACCGGTTTTTTAATGAAATTGGTGTCATATATCGCTTGTTATTTTTTAATTAGGACACGAATGCTATGCCAATTGTTGAAAATTGCGTATATTTGCTAACTACTACGAAATTCGCGTACTACACGGGAAACCATTAACCTACATTTTCTGCTACTACCCATTTTGTATCCAATTTAATGAAGGTGTGGCATTGAATCTCGGAACTTCGCCGTCAAAATAGACAATAGTGGGTGACAAATTCAATGAACTCTATAATATATAGCGGGTTCATTCAAAATAATTAGGTGATTTACACTCTCTATGATCATAGACATACTTATAACTCGCCGGGAACCAAATTTAGAAATATGAGTTTTAAAATCGATTCATTTATATGCGTCTTTTGTTGGAAAGGTAAATTGGCTTTATTTACCTATTATTATTTATTACTCCAACAACACATTCCTACAACTCCACACTAGACTTGATTTCAAGGCGATGCGAATTCTTAATAATTCATGTTACGGAGTAAACCTTTGCCCATTTTTAAGTTCAACACGTTGCGTCGAATTCAATAGAATTTCCACTAGAGGAAACAAGTTAAAAAAGTAATCCTAAACGATTTACAAAAAGCGCATTTCCACTTGCATTCCTTTCCCATTTGTAAGATGCGACTTCTGTTAAAATAGTAAAATTCCGGCCACAAATATGAAAGATAGCGTTGCACATGTGCAATCCATTTTGACGTGCTACTTCAATTTCTGTTTATAAGAAGAATTTCATTTCAATGCTTTCATAAATAAGAAAGTTGACACTGCGCATGCGCAAACCTAAATTTTTAAACTATAACGTTACGATTGCAATGAAAATATTTTGAAAATTCAAAAAATGGGGGGCTAACTTGACGCCGGTCTTTTTTATTTATGAAGATATTTAAATGAAAATTTGTAAACACTACGAATATAAGTGAAACTAACACTTTCAAAATATTGATTTGCGCATGCGGGGAATTGCCTAGATATTCCGATTTCTCAACGTTCCTACCCCAAGATGGCACACCCCTGAACAAGGATGCATAATTTTTTTATCACAACACAACATGGAGACTTAACAACATTTAGGTACTTAATTAAATTCACTTGCAGTGCATATTTATAAACAAACTTTGTTATTACTGCGTGACCCGAGGCGTGACCTTTTGTTGTTTTAAGCGCATTTTTGCAAATTTATTTGTAAAAAGGTAGCTTTTAGTCTCACTTTGGCCGGCTCCTATAAGTTGTCAACACTTTAGAAGCAGAATTGATCAAACTGATTCCTGCCTGTGCTGCTATAATCCTGCTTCATCTTGCTTCTTAGTGCAAGTCAGTAACATCAGTATCTCCCAAGATACGAATTTTTGTTGCTGTTGCTAACTTCGGTCCCAGCAATACACTGGACGCAGGATCGTTTTAACCCTATTCTGCCTGTGTTTCTATACGAGAATAGTGAAAATATAACTTGTTTGAAACACAATCTATTAGATTTATTTAAAAAAATGAAGATATATATATAGGCACCTGAAGTGGGAACAGAAAGGCAAACTTCTCAAATAGTTAAAGAGTCGAGGTTCCAGCAAACCTAATCGAAAAATGACAATTTTTTTAATTCAACAAGTTCATTATTGTGGGCTTTGTTCGCAATATTCTAATCGAAGTTTCAGGAGATTTCTGTAAGAATAGAGCATCTATATCTTGGGAAGGGTTGGTGTTGCCGGGCTGAAATAAGAAGCAGGATACTGCAGACATACGGCAACACATGCAGGGTGGGGTTATAGCGATCCTGCTTTCAATGTGTTGCTGGGACGGAAGTTAGCAACACAAATTCAAAAATTCATATCTTGGAAAGGGTAGAAGAACGAGTGTAGAAAGACGAGGAGTGTACATGCTACCTTCCGCGGCCATGTAATTAATAACTTTAGGGACCGGACTACTTGATGGGTCGGCGACATCTGGCCGCCATCCCCGAACGTGTTATACTAACGTATTGATTTTTCGTTTTTTTCCTATCTGCTTCTACAGTTCTAGTCCGATTGTTTGCAAATTGATGTAGTCGGAAAGATCTTGTAAACGCGCACAACTACTGCGTGATGGAATTTTGTTTTTTTTCCTAGTGACTAGTGAATTGCATGAAATTCCATATGGGCATAGCTTTAGCCATATAATACGCAATGCCAAAAGTTTAGTCGAATCAATTCAAAATTCACAGTGTCCTTTTCGCATCTCCACCATTTATACACTGAATTGCAAACTTTTTTATTTATAGAAGTATTTAAATGAAATTTGATACATAGGCACTTGGAGTAAAGGGTTGGTGTTTGTTAGTTTCCTTTTTACGTTTGTTGGTTGATCGTTATTTAATTATTCAAAATTCAAAAATTTGGGCGTGTAGTTAGCCTCGCCACCTTTGAAGTTTAGAAATATCTGCATTGCAATCATTTGTTGAGGGTTGGTTGGTGGTAGTACACTAGTACGTAATGTTAAAGATTAAGGATAGATCCTACATTTCCTTATCCTTAATTATTTATGTAAATCATCTAAAATAAATCCCAAAGTTCTATATTGTACAGATACAGACAAAAATACTTCATTTTCTGCTTCTTTTGTCACATCTGACGTCGAACGCCGACAAGATTTTTTGATAGTCCATATCGCCGACCAAGGACACTACGCCAACGGACACTACGCCGATTGTGCACACATCACCGACAGGTGTACAACAAGGGACACTAAAGCGAAAGTGACCACAAGGCACATCGACCATGCCCACTTCGCCGGTGGACACTACGTACCCCGACAGTGTCCACATCGTCGAAAACTGTATAAATTTTTGAATAATTAAATTACGATCAAACTTCAAACGTGAAAATGTAACTAACCAACACCAACAAACGATTGCAATAAAAATATTTTGAAGATTCAAAAAGTGGGGAGCTAACTTGATGTGATGCCGGTCGCACGGAATCCTCCACTGTTCCGTCGTGTAGAAGTAGTACGTGTGACGGACGGACGGGCGACAAAGTGCAGGTGCAGCCAATAACGATTTTTCACTTTGAGGAAAATACGGTAAAAATAAAATTTACATGAAAGAAAAAAAGGCGGCAGTTTTGAGCATTTTACGGTACAAATTATGTTAAAAAATTCCTAGGTATATAAAAAGTGTTCAAAAAATCCGATACAACTGAATACCGAACGATCCTCGAGATCTTCATACATACATCATTTTTACAATACACCTTAAGGGTTTGATTCTGTCCCACCAGATCAGCATGGCTTCGAAAACGAACGTTTGAATCGGCATTAGTTTGCATGCGCAAAATAAATTTTTTGACTAGTTTTACTTTTATTTGAGGTGCCTACATACAAAATTTCATGCAATTCGGTTCACAACTAACGGAGATGTAAAAAAATCGGAGAATGCGCAAATATAAAAGTCGTAATGCGCATGCGCAATATTTTTTTGCATCTGCATAGTTGCCTGAAGTTTAAGAAATATTTACTAACACAGAAAACCGGACATTTATATGTTCTTTGTAACAAGAGTTATAAGAGAAACCCTTTTTGGAGGTTTGGGCAGCTTTTGGGCGGTAACTTTTTGGCCCGTTAGTCTACGTAGACAAAAAACAATAGCGACCTTTCATATATCCCGAAGAACATGTGTATCAATTTGCAAAGCGATCGGCCGTTTCTACACAAAGTTATCGTGCACACGGACAGACAGACGGACGGACGGACGGACAGCCAGACGGACGAACGGACGGACAGACAGACAGCAATACAAAATTATAAACGATCTCATCGTTAATAAATGTCTTTCTGGCACTAGATGGCGAAGCGTATAGATGTTGTGAAAACGTATCATTATAATGTACTCCATGTAATGAAAGCAAAAAGCGGCGGACACCCTACATTAATTACTCACTTGGCAAAATAATTGTTAATTTTGGCAGTTCTTCAAATTTCAATCAACGTGATCAAAAATAAGCATGTTGAAACATCACCTTTTCTACCATAATTCATAAATTCTAACAATAAACTAATTAAAATGCCACATGAACATAATATAATTTACAAATTAGGCATTTATTTATACGTTTTCCGCTCCACGAACCGCCAATTACTTTTACCTTAAACGTTTAAAAAAGTAAAGGTCTCCCACAACAAAAATAAAGGTCGGTTTTATCATTGACAGGTAATTTTTATCCAATTACGAGTTTTTAGACAAGACAACAAGGCGTAGTTTCCATAAAAAAAATTTTAATGTGGGTCGTAAACGGCAATTTAAATAAAAGAATATTTTTACAGGTGGCAAATGGGAGCATCACTGCTAAAATAAAATGCACTTAACTTTTGACAGTTTTAGAAACTTGACTCACCACGACGTAATTGGGACTTTAAATTTAGAATTACTCATTCGATTTGAATTGTTGAATGTTAAGCAGACTGATAACTCGATAGAGCTCTTTGGTGGAATCCAAACTTTTTGATGGATGTCGTAAGTATAATGTATATTATCCAAGCACATATTACGGTAGCTTTCAGCACACTTTCGATAGTTTCACCAGAAGTAAAGCTATTTTACTTTTCCATGAAGGCTTTAAATCTACGTTTTTCAGTTAAATATAAGTATTCCCTTCTATACATTTTTTACTTACGACGGTGCTAGATTCTAAAACCGTTTAATATTCCCCGATTCTGGCCTAACCTACTTCAACTCAGTTTCCAAGTTTCATCCAGAGATTCCAAAATTTATTTGCGCCTTCAGGCTGTTTTCCTTTGTAACGCATAGTACAAATATCCTTACGCAACTAGGACATTTATTTAGGTTTGAGACGTTGTCCGGTTCATTTTCTCGTCAAGATTTCCTCTAGATTATGCTTTATTTCATTTTCTCGCAAAAATATAGAACAATGGAGTATTTGTCATAATCAGAAACCATGAAAAATTACAAATCAATCAAACTCACAAAGTAATTGGTTGAATACAACCTAAACGTTATTATTTTTATTTTTTATCTACATGTCCCTGCAAAATTATTTCTCTTCCTCATATTCGTATTTTTAGAAAGAGTTGCAGTCGTTGAAGCAGAAGAAGATGCTTTATGGATCATAAATAATTACATATATCTATCAAGGGTAAAAAATTAATTTTATCTCTCATTGTATTCTACTTAAGGGTCTCAACGAAAGGAACCGTTTTCTACCAACTACTGCCCTCCTTTCTGTCCTCTTATTAAAGTACGGGATGGAAGGGGAGGGGGATTGGAACTAATTTTATCCTTAATGGTACTCTAATGAAAAGTCTCAACGAAAAGAATTAATTTCTACCAACCATAGCCCGAATCCTCGACCTCTTATCGTGATCGGGTATATTCCCTTATACCTCAAGAACGGATTGCCGCAAGAGGGTACAAATTTTTAATTGACCTTCGCTAAATGGCTTTTAAAATTTCAAACGGCACCCCCCTAAACAAATTATACCCCTGGGCAGCCAAAACTATAAATTTTCCACTGATATAAACAAAACCACACATTGTATAAGAAAATTTCAGAGAAAAACAAGTCGAAACGCCAATTTATTAAAAAAAATTTCTTTTCCGAACCGAAGTGTGCCATGATAAAACAAAAGATGTTCAATTCTCACAATTAACAGTACAGTGTCGGCATTGTATGATTGTTTTTTAATCAGCGTTTCGAAAATATTCCAAACACAAGCAGAACTGGTTGATATGGTGTCTTATGGTAAAGGAGTAATGATCCGAGGGATCTTAGGTGCTACACCCTGTATAAAGGAGTCGTCGAAAATAAAAATTACTTTTGAACTCTAGTTCTAACGGCCTTTTGGGCTCAGCAGGGCGCTTTTCTGCCTTAACTGTAACAGATAACAAGAAGGAATAGCGCCCACATAAATATTGTAGCAATGTCTACGTCTGACACCAGGGTAAATGGTATACTAAAACCTTAATTAATACTCAATATGAATCAATAATGTAATTTACGTTAACTGGTCAAAAGCAAAATTTTGGTCCGACAACAAATTGTTCGTACCAATTTACAAATCTGTGTATAAAAGCATGAACGTGACGTGACTTCAAAAAAATGAAAAAAACGTTTTTGCGTGGTAAATTTTTCATTAATTGATCAGTACTTCCCGAAAATTTCTAATGGATAATAAGTTATGGCATAAATATTTTTATAAATAAGGTCTGCGCATGCTCACACCTGATGCTTAAAATGTGCGATATGTTTGTCTTTACTACAAGAATCTGTTGTAAAAATTTCATACAGTATGCAATGTGCTTGTCTTTACTAGCAGCATCTGTGGTTAAAGAGACTGCGCATGCGCACATTAATCTTGGAAACTGTAGGAGTAGTTAAGGGCTCGGACGGACGGACGAACGACGGAAGTGACCATTATAGCGCCTTCCAACATGAGTTGGAAAATACGCCAAAAACTACTTTACGATGCACAAATAATTGAATTTCTATACAATAACAAGATAATCTAATTCAAAATGTAAATACGATAACACAAACAAATTATTCAGACACAAGTAACGTAACTAAAAATAGTACACAACGGTTTCGGAATAAGTACCGGTAATTATAAAAAATAACTCTGTCTTTCCCAAAAAAAGGTTTTTATTGACGGCTTTTTTTGGGAAAGACAGAGATAATTTTGAATAATTATCATCCCAAATAAAGATGGATCCACCAATGTGAGTAGCGGTAATTTCAACTAATCTACAATGCACAGTAATATCCAGGTAGATAATAACGGAAAAGTAATCCACAAGAGAAAAACTATGAGAGATCTATGCGGGACTGAGAGAACTATGAGAGAAGAAAAAGCCCTAAAAAATACGCAGAGCAATCATTTTTACAAAAATCTTTTGTGAAGGAGACAAGTACAGGGAATGCGGAAAACAAAATTTAAGAAGTAGTGATAGAACGAAGTGCAAAAAATGAAAAGTACATGAAGCAAGGTCAATGAAACCTATAACATACGGATGCCTCTAGCGATGAAAATAAAGAACTAAAGTAATAACAAAAAACTACCATAGAAGTAACTTACATCTTGATAACTAAATACAAAGGAAATACCTAGATAGAATAAGAGTAATAAATATAAATCGAATGTTAAATAAATTAAGAGAAATGTTCAAACAGGAAAAAACACGTCACAATTTGCACCCCCCCTCCCTCTCCTCTCTCTCATATATTCTTTAAAACTGATTGTAATTTTAGGGATCTCTTAATATTTAGATATTTGCCATAGATGAGAGAGTGAGAGCAGATATTGAAAAACGTGGCATTTTCCAAAGGAACCAGATTATCAGAATGAGCTGTTCTTCTCTGTAACTCTGTACTGCTATGAAATTTCTCCCGATTGGGAACCCTGTATTCCAAGCTATTCCAGTTCCCTTCGTATGAACTATGGACAGCCGTATAGTTTTGAACATCGCCATATCAATCGAATTATACAGTCATGGACTTCGGCCAAAATTTTATCTAACCAGTACAGTACCTACATTAAGAAAGAAATGTGCCTGGGATCTAAACGACGCCACAGTGCGGCCAAAGACCGCGCTTTGCGGCCAACATTCCAAACTTTAAAGAAATGATTTGCAATTTCGTAGCAGAGGGTTTTTAGGGTCGCAGATTACGAATTCGATGCCAGAATCAGGAAATTCAAAATGGCGGACTTAATATGGCGTCGTCCTTTGCGAAATATTTGACTTTTTATAGAAATCATTTGCAGTTTTGTACTAGTGGGTTTTCTGGTCTGTTGATTACGAATCTGCTGTCAAAATTGCAAAAATCAAAATGGCGGATCCAATATGGTGGCGGATTATACAAAAATTTTAAAGTTTTTCTACGTTCCAAAATTTTCGGTGATATACGAAACAAGAGTCGCGAACTGTACAAACATATTAACCGTTCATCAAATATAAAATTCACTAATTATACAGAGTGTTCCTAACACAACACAACTGGTAGATCATGAAACAAGAATTTCATTTCATGGTTTATTTAGAAACGTTTTGGTCTCCTGTAATTATTTCGCAATTGCGACCGTTATCAAGAAAAAAAATAAAAATCAATTTTCGGTAGTTAGTAAAATAAAACTATAATTTTTAAAATGGCCAGGCCCTGACTTTATTGACAGTTGTCATTTAAAATAGTATCTTGTGGTTGCATATGTTTATAAATTGAAGGTTGTACAGTGTACGGTAGAACTATAACACCCTGTAGATCGATAACGAAGCGTTTGCGGGTCTATGTTTATATGAACTTTTACTCATAAAATAAGCCAAACAATTAACCCCTTTTGTATTTACATCATATTTAGGAACTCCCTGTATGATATAGGTATATTTAATAGATATTTAATAGGGCAAATTTTCTATTTCATTAGAAAAAATATACATTAAAATTCAAGTAGCAGATACGAGTAGTAGCAGCTGAATTTTGTTTTATTCAGTAGCTAATACGTTTCTCAGTAACCTCCAATAAGTTTAAAGGCAGCATCCGACGGCATGTTATTACTGTTTCAATTATCAACTTGAATTTTGTTTAAAAAAACAAAAACTACCCTTAGAACAAATTTTCTGTTACAATGTTGATATTCGTAAAATTTTTTGCGTATTTTACTAACCTTCAGACATTCACACCTTTATAACTTTTCGCCTTGTATCTATATACAATAATGTTATGCTTTTCAAATTTTGGCCGCCCAGTCGGCTTTTTGTCGCACTGTGGCGACGAGCTAAGAAACCAAAAGAAATAAACAGAAGAGAAAACAAGCGAAAAAATGGAAGAGGGAAAAAAGGTCTGTTTGAATCCAAACGAAAATGGTAGACAATGAAAAAACTAGCTTCTTTGGGAACATTATCAATAGAACATTGCATAAAATCCGCCGGTAGAAGAAATCCCTATTAAACCAACACAGTTCCCGCTAAAACTTTAAATTGGAGAATAGCGCGTGACAGGTTGGCTTAACCTAAAGAGGGCTATTTAAATTCGTGATGAATTTTATTTTGGAGAGGAGTAGTTCGTGTATTTGAAATAATATTGTAATGGTGTAATAAAAAGTTCTTGCATTATAACATATACCGCCCCTTGAGAGTACCCCCCTCCGACACTTTGCGCTGAAAGTTTTGACATCACCAACCCTCTTCCAACACTCCGTATCTCGTCCAGACCATTAATTTTGCGTTTGTGAGTTCTTTCTTCCGACAAACCATTTTCCAAATTTTCGCTCTAAAAACTTTGACATCAACAGATATATTTCTTCCAGACTCCTCCGACAATCTGTTAATATAAGGAATTATTCCCTATCACGATAAGGGGACGAGGGGGAGGTAGAAATTAATTTCTTTCGTTGATACGTTTCATTCGAGTACCATGAAGTATCTGCAGTTCCTTAACTATCAAATTAACTTATAATGTTACACAATTAAAAGATTACAATATTTCCAAATTTGTTTGCATTAGTGACAAATAACTTTTTCTTTTGTTTGTCAAGAAACACCACTGCAGGTAATAGATTAACGAACATCCGGAAAGATTATACAATCTGTGCAGGAGAAGCAATAAAAAATTTACTTTTTGCAATGTTTTATTGATTTACAAACTAGCTCTGTAACACTTGTATTTCACAAGTTATTGACTTATGAAGAATATTCAATCTGATTAAGTCAGTATGAATTGTGATTTTATTAAACATAACACATAGCCGTGTGTAACCAAAACTTATTTTCTATGAGGACAGTGAATCAAAGCATGTTATGGTCATCCTGGGGTCGTAATTATAGCTGCGAGTTGAATAATGATCAGTTATAATTGCCATATATCCTTTTAAACGTGATTTACCTATTTAAACTAATTAGTTTGTAATACAAATTGGTCAAGCATGTCTATTTAATTGTATATTTGACAATAAGGCTTAGATCACCTTCAAAGTGTGGGAGTCATACATGATTACGCAATAAATGTTACACAGCCGCGCCGATCGGGAAAGGAAATATAATTTACCTGTTTTATTAGGCGATTTGTGGGGAACCTTTAATGAATCCATGAAGGTGCCGATCTAATAGGCGAGTACACGTGTATGGCGCCAAAACAATGAATTGTTACACTAGTTTAAGTACAGGTGCATTAAATGTTTGTTAGGCTTGTACTAATTACTCCAGCTAAGCGTTGTTTGAATTTGTCGAGAAACATTTAAAATGAGGGTAATAATTTAATTAAGCAGGTGTTTTCCGTAACTTTAGCAGTTGGAAAACTTCTCTCTCCCCGTTGCAGTTTTTCAAAAGAAATCCATTACTTTGATTGAATCTGTAATACTCCAGAGTATCATAGTATACGCATTATTGTATCTAAATGAATACATGTAGTTAAGGAGTGGTTGTCACGGATGACAAAATTCGGTAAATGGCACTCCCTTTCTATGGTACAATATTATTCCGGAAGAGTAGTGGAACTGTGATTATGCACCACACATCCCATAAACCGATATCATCAGTTACCGTATGATATAGACTTTTGCGTGCAGTTTGCGTTTGAGACTTTTCCCGTCGATATCGCGTGTGATTATTAGTTGTATACAAAAAGTGACACACAGCACCTGTGTAGACTAAAAGGTACATAATTTATAAGTTAAACGTTACCGAGATGAACGTCCACAAACCGGCATTAATAATTCATTAATTTGTTATACAGTGTCCACAACCAGCACTAAGTAGGTATAGCTAACTTTATTATTGGAGTTACGTAGTCGATTAAATCACTAGGAAACATTTTATAGCAGAATTGCAATTGTCAAATCATCGGATATTAAAGAACTATGTTAATTTTTACATATTTTGCAACAAAATATAATTCGGGCCCGTGAAGTCAACTTGAAATGATTTCGGTTATCTCATAATTTTGCAGCTAAGTTGAAATTTGTGCTAATTTAAAATTTCTTCCAACTTAATACTGATAATCCCTTTCAGTATAATTTTGTGCTCATTTGTGCTTCAAATGACACTCCAACTTCACACATTTCGAATATGTCAGTGTTTGTCACTACAGTGTGAAATTGGAGTATCATCAGAAAAAGAATTACTCATTAACGCGATGAGCACGAAATTTTAAAATAGCAGCACAAAATTCCTTTGAGCATAATTTCTTTCAAGTGGATCCTAATGGACTTCATGGACCTATTGAAATCGAGTTAAAAACATTCAGCCCCTTTCAATTAATAAATAACAAGGCTACAAATCATTAATCATTGAATGTAAACTATCGCATTACCTTCTATGGAAAATACCGAACATGGAAATAATTTAGAACATTAAATAAAACCTTAAACAAAAGAATGCTTATGGCGGTGGCCTAATAGCTAGGGCACTAAGCCTACGAACGCAGGAACCGTGCTTCAATTCCCAGTCCCACCACATCATCTTTCGCGTTTGCTCCATCCATGGGGTCCAGTCACTCTCTAGAAATCAGTATCTGCCCCACGGCATCTCTGGCATTCATGTCAGGTAAAGCGGGGCTAAATACAGTGCCTTTACCTTGTAGAACATCAGAAATGTTCAAAAAGCGAGATTATTATTATAATAAAAGTATGGCAGCCAACATGCTCTCAAACGGTACAAAAACTTAAGAAAAAAGACAAATTATTATGCAAGCTGGTGGTGTTTTCGGTCGCACAAAAACGCACTTAAGTAGCTCGACGTATCGAGTACTTTCCAACTTGTTTTGTCTACTTCATTCAGTATTTTTAATCGTGGATATGGTAATTTACAGTGTATTGTATTTGTAATGATTTTTCTGCCAAGCAATAGCGATTGTTTTGGGACCGCCCGTCATTCCACGCGATAACTCGAGAACGAAAGCGATTTGTTGAATTTTGTTTTCGGCAAGAGAAGATAGCGAAGAGGATCGGTCAAGTTCGCTACTGTTGGGGGGGGGGGGGGAAAAGGGGGATTTTTCCCCCATTTTACCTTTCTAACAAAGCTGTTACGCTGTCGTCCTTTTTTTCTTTTCTCTTCTTAATTAACTTTTATTTATACAGGGTGTCCTAAATAACTGAGATTCCGGGCATAGTAAAACAGTTCCGTTATTCGCAACCCAATCATGTACCTATTCAAATTACATAACTCAAAGTATTGAGTAAAAACGAAAACTGCAAAACGAAACAATTCTAAATATCGTCGCCTTTGCTAACAAAATAAAATTTGGTATAGTGCAGCAACGACGAAATTGAATTTTTTTCTAAGAATCATCGTTGAAGATTTTTGTCTAGATTTTTTTGGCAATCATACTTCAACCTTGTTATTTTCTTATGGCTACCAACTGGGTTTTATACATCAACAAATAGGCCATAAAAAGAGGCTGCCCATCCAAGTAGGACAAGTTTTTTCTTGTTTGTTGTGTCTTTCCTATCTTTGGTTTGACACGACAGTAAGCTTTATTAATTTATTAAATAATTTTTTCACTTACTAGTTGTCTATGCAACAAGTGCCGTAACTCTCCTTTATGTTATAGGTTGTATAACTATCTAACAAATCTGTCATTTATTTGCTTTTATTTATTGAGGTTTTTTTAAATAATTGTGAAATTTTATGCGTTACTTTCACTACTTAATTGAATTTAATTTGCAAAAATTTTCAAATTGGGAAAAAGCGGACATCATTTGTTTTACAAGGTGAGGATTCACTTTCTCAAAAATACGACAATTCGATGTCTTTGAAAACCACTGCAGTATTTTTTATTTCGATCAGCATAAATGAATTAAAAACTCGGAATATCGCAACTTTTTCATTTTTTTCCTCTTACGTTTGCGAAATCTCCCGCAAGTAGTTATTTTATCTGGGACACTCTGACGGTTCCCCGGAGATTGGCGCTAGTTGAATCACTGTACGTGTACAGTCTTGAAAACCCACAAATTTCCGGCGCTCAACTAGACCTCGCAAAAATTAATATTAGTTACAAAAAGTTACCTTACATTTCTTTGTGAAATTGGGTGTTTATATACAGTTTTCGAAATCTTTTCGTTTGTTCCTCAATCTTTCGCAACCGTTCCAGAAACATAAACTTGATTTGTGTTTGACTACCTTTCTTCGGCGTCAATAGTTTCTAAATGTGGGATACATTTTTTAGGCCTAAACGACAAAAACGAAGATGTTTTCAATCGCTTGTAATATGGATGGAAAAAAATGGCAGCCAGTGAGGCAGCTGGAATCTCACTAATTCCACTGCTTAATCACGGCTATTATTTTGTCCACAAATGTATTTAATCACAAAATCTCACTGGGTAATAACTCGAACGCCTTTCTCGTATCAACGGGTGAGTGGCATCGACCGCCTTATGCACTCGAAAGGAGAAGGGACACCTCTCACACCCTCCATAGACCGCTCTTAGTTATCAACCGCCGATTAACTTCGATTGTATTTTTCTTATCAACCGATAATTAAGTGCAGTCAAGTTGTAGTAGAAAATATGTTGAAGCGCGTTTCCTTTTTTAGTATTTTAAGCTCCGTTAAATCTCCTTCTCTTGAGTTCTTAATAAAACGAGTTAAAATGCACCTGTCATGTTCCCAATTCGTAAATAAATAAAATTGCTGCTCATCGATAAGTAATGTGCATACGAATTATGGAAAACATGTGGACAACTACTTACTGTTATTATGGTATAATTAGAAACACATGTATCAACAATTTCTAACTTCTTTAACGTTTATTAAATCGTGGCAAAATAACATAACCTCTTAAGAAATTGAAATCAGGAATGCTACGCACACTTTTGCCAACTTAAGAGTAATAATTAAATAAACACCTCACATTTCGACATAATTATATGAACTTTGTATTAATATTGTACACATTTCGGACTTCTCTCGCAATTTTGTTGTTGAAAACGCTTGATTGAAGTACCCTCTGGCCATTTTTATTAATTTCATAACGTACGTAGCTCGGGGACTAACGACATGTAAACCTTTTGAGCTCCGAAAACCATCTAAAGAAACATCTGTTTCAAATTTCAACCAAATCGGTCGGATAGTGTCGGCTAAATCCTGTTTACAAGAGTCAAATGCCGCATGCACATACACAAAATAACCTCGTATTCGAGTGAACAGTGAACGGTTCGGACGTATTTTTCTCTTTGACTTTGGTTTGTATTACGACGTTCGGCGCTAATCCTTTACCCACCACCTCTTGCCACAGAGGTGTAACCTTATAAAACTAATGCGGCATCTCAAGTCCAATTAAATATGAACACTACGACGAGATCGTTTTCAAACATAGTATCTGCTCCTACATTTCTAAAAAAGACCAAGCCATAATACTCTCGTCTATTGACGGTTCATCAGTGAAAAACTATGTGTTAGTCACTACAGGGAAAAAACATTAACAATGTTTTCGATGATAGAAAATTGATATTACCGTCTAAACGCATAATTTTATCAAATGTATCACCATACCCTACCGAGTAATTGAAAACGAACTGAAAAAGATTAATTTGCAATTGGTATCACCTTTGTCTTTTTTGGTCCAGGAATAGGAGTGGAAGAGTACAATCATGTAGGTATACAATTTTCATAGCCATTGACGAAGATGTAGAGCTAGATTTACTGCCATCTATTGTAATAAGATATGACGACGAGTATAATATGGTATTTGTATCAGATGAAAAAGTAAAATGTTTCAAATGTAAGCAACTAGGACATATTGCTTGAAAATGTGTTCAACCTCTTAACGATAACTTTCCTATGTCGCCTGCAGATCCTTCAAAGACCCCACCCATTCACATCTAACTCAGGAATTTTGGAAGTAACGTCAAACTTGCAAAGGTCAAATGGGGAATTCGCTGAATTAGCACATATTATGGACACCGATATGACAAACCCTGCCAAGAAGTTCATGCAATCCACTAATTTTGCCAAAGCTTCATTAATAACCAAGAAAAGGATGTTTCCAACTCCCTTCTCCACTATATGAATGCTATGATCGAATGGAGCAAGCGTGGTCCAAGGGTAATCGAATATTAGATTTTACTACCTTTACGGATTTTCTAATAAGGGATGTCATTTCTCCCAAAGAGCTATAAACAAGTATAAATTGTGCACAACTCGTGTGCAGATAAAGCGCATTTTTTAAACCGAAATAGCTGCCGACAATCCATTCTTGAGGTATAAGCGAATATACCCGATCACGATAAGAGGTCGAGGGGGAACGCTGTGGTTGGTAGAAATGAATTCCTTTCGTTGAGACCTTTCATTAGAGTACCATGAAGAATAAAACTAGTTCCACTGCCCATCCTCCCCCTCCGCCCCGTACTTTGATAAGAGGACAGAAAGAAAGGCAGTAGTTGGTAGAAAATGGTTCCTTTCGTTGAGACCTTTAATTACTATACAATGAGAGATAAAATTAATTTTTAACCCCCCCCCCCCCTCAGGCCTCGTCGCTCACTGATCTCGAAAAAGAGTCGCACGGGAAAGTTATAGTTTGCCCCATTTCCTAAAGTTTAACTTGGCACCACTAAAGGCATGCGTATGCAAAATCTGAGACCAATTGGTTGTCGTATGTAAAAGCTATGCACGTTTTACTTTCAAAAACAGCATCTCAGGAAATAATTCGTGGTTGGGGGACCCTTTTAGACAGCGAAATTTGATGGCCGTCTGACACCAAGGTATAGGCTACCTACTGCAAAGTAGTTCAAAACGGTAAAAGTGGGTCCGGACGGACGGACGGACAAAACGCAAACACTAGCATATTTTTTTTTAATTCTTAAAAAATGCGCTAAAAAAGATGTAAGCGGTTAATCAATTATTTTAACCGAGACCTCCATAAATAAGAAAGTTGGCATTGCTCAGTCTGCGCATGCACACATCTGATTTTTACTATATGTGATAGGTTTGACTCTATTAGAAGTATCTGTGATTAAAATTTCAATTCAATAACATATATTAATAAATAAGAAAGTTGATATCACGCAGCTGCGCATGCGCAGTTTAATCGTCCAGATTTTTCTTGGCTCAGGTGCCAGAGCTATACGCTACCGAATGCAAAAAGAACGAAGTAAATATCTTGAAAACTGTAGAAGTAGTTAAGTAGTTAAGGCCTCAGACAGACGGACGGACAGAGAAAGTGACTGCAAACCTAACTTCGTTGGAAAATGCGCCAGAAATAGTATGAAAATCACGTGTTACAATACTTTATTGTAATAGTCCTATCTTGTGGGCACTCGTCGCTCTGCTTCAGTCTGCTACTCGTGCCCCAAGATAGTCGTAAACAATAGGTCGCATTGTAACACTTGTCTTTCGGTATACTATTAAGTATAATTATTTCTATAATTATTTGTGAAAAATAGTGCCCACATAGGTGTACAAGATTGCCGGTCACAATTTTAGAAAATGTTAAATAAAACGAAAACCATAACAGATAGATATAGGGAATGTAATAATTGATCGATGTAGAATTTTTTTCGACATTTGAAAGTACAACAAAATAAAGCAGGTTTCATTTGAAAAAACCAATTATTAAATTTAAGTTATTAAACCATTAATTTTAAAACACCCTGTAGAAGGGCGACCAAAATTTAAATCATTCGCATGTGTAGCATCACGCCAGTCTTGTTGATTTTGGAAGAATGTTTGAAATTCAAGTCAACGGAGCCATAGGTTCAGGGCGCTAAAGAAAAGCTTTGATGCTGGGTATAGGAAAATGTGTTATCAAACAACATAGATTTCGATGTAGATTTCGAAAATATAATAAAATATACGGTGTTCTATTTGGAATAAAAAAGTTGCTACCCACATCCGGTAAAACCGGAAGTGAAACGATCATGATAATATTACTTAGATAGATCATGAAAAACTATGTTGGTGTGCAAATTTTCAGATTCAAATTATTAATGGGAGCCTGAATACTTTTAGGCATGATACTACATGTTAAGTTGTAGTATCATGACTTTTAGGTAACTGTTTGCGCGAATCAGCCTGTACACTAACATGGTTACCTATTTGTCGAGTTACGAAGTTTTCTGAACTGTGGTAACAAATGTAGTAGCATTTGTTCGCGGTCATTTTTTAAATACACAAAAATGTAATTATTTTTGGCACAGTCGCCGATCTGCCTCTATTATATTATATATATTTATGCGTATAATAAATATATATAGTGATGTGCAATTCAATTATTCATTTATTTATAAGTATGCAATTGTAGTCAATCAAACAAATCCACCAGTGCCATAACTTCTAAAACTACCTGTTAGCCTTCAAGTATATAAAATGCAAATGGGGGCACCATTACTTATTCTTATTAGTTTATCTTTATGTTAAGGTAACCATTAGCACTATGCCAATAGATTATTACTCAAATGTAAATTAGAAATCTGCTGATTAACCCCGTTTTGCTTTTAGATGATCCCCAAAACGGCGTAGTGTCCCAAAGGTCGACGTTGTCCTCATCTTGTAGTTCGAGTCCTTCTGTTGCATCACTTCACGGAGATATTAAAGGTACGTTTCACGCAAGTTTTATGTAAACGATATGTTTATACCTACTGGTGTGCCCAAGCATGCGTTTGTATGATCGAGGATGAATGAAAAAATTCTTGTTGTCACGACTTTATTGTTTCTACACAAACTGCGGAGATAGTACGTTAAAATGAAAGGTTCGGGTATTTTATGGCTTCGAAAAG
The DNA here is from genome assembly GCF_008802855.1 of Photinus pyralis. Lineage (NCBI taxonomy): Eukaryota > Metazoa > Arthropoda > Insecta > Coleoptera > Lampyridae > Photinus > Photinus pyralis. Next base: position 7,119,411 of record NW_022170511.1, read on the forward strand.
CAATATGGGGAAATGTCCTAAGCGTAAATTGGCAATTTTTACTGTAGGCTTCCATTTTATTAGAGATTCCGGGGACGGTTCTAAATGATGATCTTAATTGACTCCGGTGATAGCTTGTCATTCTAGTAATTCATAATTAACTTAATTATTTTCCGATTGGAACTGGAACTTTTGAGATTAGGGGCCCATGATAAGAAGTTTCCTAAAAAACAAAATTGTGCAGAACAGTGTAAAAGTAATACATCTCTAACATTGGCGTATCGTGTTTTACGAAGCATTATACAGTTTTATGCAAAGAGTATTTACATTCAAATTATTTGGTTTGTTTGTTACTTTGTTATCTCAGGATTGGTGAGATGCGTTACCGATAAATTACCGTTAGTACCTAAACACACCAAGAGTTTAAATAACAATACATACCTAAATTGCAACAACGTCGCGACGGTTTACTATGTTATCTTGCCAATACATAAACATACTAACAGTAATCAAATTACTGTCAAATTGATACATATACTGTCGATTGAAAGAGACAGTTGCCCCGGTACGAAGGAGCACGGCAATCTCTTGAAATCGACAATCAATTTGCGCTCGAATTACACACGAGATTTTTTCTACAGTCTAACAGTTCACATATTTCCAAAAATTTAAATTTTTCACTCAAATGAAAGATGTCATTTCCTCGTGGTCATTGGATACTCTGCATTATGCATATTTGATTTATAGTTAATAATGTATTCTTCGTAACGACAAAAGTAATGGACGTAAAATCAGGAATATCGAAGCAATTCACAAGAGCAATAATCTCCAAAAGGTTTCGTTAATACTTGCAGTTACAATTCAGGGACGATATTCAAATCTCCAGGGGTAAATGTTTGGAAGTAGGTCAGTAGTAACGTATCACCTGAGTAACGACAAAAGTAATGAACGTAAAATCAGGAATATCGAAGCAATTCACAAGAGCAATAATCTCCAAAAGGTTTCGTTAATACTTGCAGTTACAATTCAGGGACGATATTCAAATCTCCAGGGGTAAATGTTTGGAAGTAGGTCAGTAGTAACGTATCACCTGAGTAACGACAAAAGTAATGGACGTAAAATCAGGAATATCGAAGCAATTCACAAGAGCAATAATCTCCAAAAGGTTTCGTTAATACTTGCAGTTACAATTCAGGGACGATATTCAAATCTCCAGGGGTAAATGTTTGGAAGTAGGTCAGTAGTAACGTATCACCTGAGTAACGACAAAAGTAATGAACGTAAAATCAGGAATATCGAAGCAATTCACAAGAGCAATAATCTCCAAAAGGTTTCGTTAATACTTGCAGTTACAATTCAGGGACGATATTCAAATCTCCAGGGGTAAATGTTTGGAAGTAGGTCAGTAGTAACGTATCACCTGATTGGTTTGGCACAAGATTGCGCTAGAATTTTCCAATGGACCTTATTTATTGTGCGATAATGAAAAATCCACAATTCTGCGGTTTCCACCAAGAATATTGATGTAGATAGCAATAATCAGGTAGACAATAATGAAAAAAAGATTAAGCCAGAAGGAAAAAATCCTAAAAACCATTATTCAAAGTTGAAGTTGATACAAAATTGTTGGTACATATCGTAAACGGCCTTAGAACTTGTCCACAAAAGCGCGTCAGTGAAGTGTAGAAAACAAATCATAAAAGAAAAACTTCACCAAAATATCATACAGCCATTACATTCCTTAATCAGGTAAACAAAAATGTCGCGCAAAAGTAATGGCGTATTAGAAAAATTCACGAGCAACCACTATTGAAGCAGAATCTCCTCTAAAGGATCAGGTAAAGCTTGTGCGCAAGCTAAAATTTAAGAAGAGATAGAAAGGTACATAGCGTGGCCTCTAGCGGGGAAATAAAGAACTATTGTAAATGAAACGTATAACACTACTAACTGCATCTAAACTGAACGGATTTACAGAGAAAATACATAGATGGCGTAAGAATATTGAATACAAATTTAAAATTCAGATCGTAGAAAAGATACAGCGTATACCTGAAATAACGTTAGTGTATGATTAAGGATAATTAAAAGGAAAATCTAGCATCTCGAAGATTCTTTATTTTCCCAAACTTCCCTGGATACCTCGGCTCTCTCCTTCATTATCGCATGTTTCGTGTACAACACTTACATCTTCATCGACATCCAGAGCTTCTTGAATTTCTTTGATGCGTTGCTTTCCCAAACTCCACGAATTTTACCAAAACTTTTGACTCCCTCAAAATCCTCATTATCCTATGCTTCCTCAATTTTTTCAGAAACCTAAGCTTCCTATTGTCCTTTGTCATGACATCATTGATTTTCTTCATTTTTCGCTTCTTTCAATCCTTCGACTTTTCTTCTTCGTCCACCTTAGTTGCTGATAGCCCTGATTTCCTAAAATACGGTTCTTATGATTTTTTCAGCGTTTGTGGATTTGTCTATTGTTTCGGCTTCTACTATTTCGCAGGCGCGACAATTGTAGAGATATACAAAATTGTTTTCCAAAGAAAGTAAAGAAAGAGCCGCTCAATGTGTAGTATTTCAACAGGTATTCATCAACTATTCCGGGATACCTCAACTGCTTGTCTTCCTCATCTCCTTGCCTGTCTGGGCTTTCTCGCTCTCTCCATATTTTTAGTTGCGCTCGCTCTTTCTCATCCTTCCTCTTATGTTTTTAGCAAATTTTTTAAACAATTTAAAAAACTGTGTTATTATATTGTTTGCGTTATTTGTTCGTCCATCCGGACCCACTTCTGCCGTGTTGAACTACTTTTAGGGGAATGGTCATAGAATCGTAGAATTTTTTGCAATAGGTAGCCTATATCTTGAAGGTGTGCCATACGGCCATCAAATTTCATTATCTTAGGGGGGGGGGGGGCTCTCTCATGCAGTTTTTGAAAGTAAAACGGACATAACTTTTACATACGGTAACCAATTGGTCTAAGATTTTGCATACACATCTTTAATGGTGCCAAATAAAACTTTGAAAATGGGGGAGGGAGCCACGTTCTGTTCTTCATGGTAATAAAAGGTCTCATCGAAATGAAGTGCTTTCTACAAACTAAAACTATCCTGCGCGACTTCTTCGAGATCGGAAAGGGAGTGGGCTTTTGCAAGACCTTCAACTGCTTCATCTTCAACGATTTCATCAATGTCGTCGACTTTTCGTATTTCTCTAGGTCCTTCCTCAATTGTTTACAATTTCTTTGAATCTTCCCATGCTGAGGGGTTCGTACTTCGTTCTTCCACAAAATCGCGTAACATTCAAAACTCACATCATAGCTTTTGGGAAAGTCGAATTTTAATTTCCTAATGAATATTCCATACTCCGCAGGATCGTGTTCTATCATCTTTTCTCGGAAATTATCGTGCGCTTCCTCGACTAAAAAAAAGCGGACGGTTTTAACATCGTCATGGCACGCTTGATTGCAATTTCAAAATTGTAAGTGTAAAATGTCACAAATCGACATATTAGATGTCATTGTATTCAGAATGTCATATTCAGTAGAAGTCTGTAAGGTAACACTAATACAGGGGGTCCCATATAAAATTTAAAAATTGTTATCGTCTCCGGTGAAGTTACAAAAACCACTTGAATTACTCGCTTTAATACATAATTACCTCCCATACACAGTTGTTATATTTCATTTAATTCGGACAAAGACTGTAGACGCTACCGCCTGTAACTTTTTAGCGCATTTTTGCAAATTTATTTGTAAAACGGCAGCTTTTAATCTCACTTTGGCAGTCTGGCTGGCAGTAAATGCGAGCCCGTAGAAGTACGCTTGAAAAAAGACGAGGAGTGTACATCTAACTATCGGGGCCTTCCCACTTTAGGGAAGGGGCTACAAGATATGGGGTTGGCGACATCTGGACGCCATCCCCGAGCGTATTATACTAACCTGGAGATTTTTCAGTTTTTTTCTATCTTCTACAGTTTTTCTCCGATTGTTTTCAAATTGGTGTCGTCGGAAAGATCTTGTCAACGTGCACAACTTGTTTTTGTTTCCTAGGGGCAAAATGAACCACCGTTTGTACGGAACGCTTCGAGGGGTAGTCTACTTTGGGCGCCCAATTGTTTCTTAGAACTCGAATCGCGGTCTCTATTTCTCGTGTCGCCAATAGCAGCTCGAACTATGAGAAGTACCAAAAAATTGAGTACTATTTTGTGCCGGAAATCCGCCAAAATGAGAATTATTGCGGGTGAATGGGACGTCGGAAGTGGGCACCGACAAAGGGAGTAATAGTTGCTCCCGACAAGATCTTACTGATGGTGGAGTCAAAACTTCAAACGCGAATTACGGTTAAATGGAAAGCGGGTACCGACAAACTGAATGTGGTAGGTTTCGACAAGGACTTATTGATGGTGGAATCAACACTGGCTAATAAAACACTGATCTGTCACACAAAAATGCGCTGAAGACCCTTCGGTCTCACACGAGGACTTTGATAATTTTTTTAAATTATACCTCGTATGTCCCAGACCCCACGGTATAACGTTCTCGAGAGTGTTTGGGAAAGAACGATAGAATTTCCCTTTCCTTTTGTTGGGAAAGCATGAGCACCGGGGGATTTTGGGGATATTGAATACCCTCCAGAAACATATCCACAAAAAGTCGATAATCCTTTCTCTATTTCCTCTAGCACTCTCATGGTAGTTTTAAGCCGGGTCCAGACTGAGTAACGTTGCTATATAACTCTGCTATGTAGCTGTTGTTAAAAACATGGTTGCGTCCACACTTAATGTTAGTCAAGATGGACCTTTCAAACGCAGAAGACCAACTCTGTGCAGCAGCAGCGTGCGTAAATTTACTTACCAAGGATAAGAAAAAATCACGAAAAAGGAAGTTTTGGAGTTCGACCTACACTAAGATCAAGAAGTGAATATAGTGGGACTCATTTATTAGAAGATCTGAAACGAGACGATTTCGATCAATTGCGGAAGGGTTACAGGGGAAGCTTTAAATTTCAATGTGCGACACTGGCGACATCAGTCGTTGACATTGTAAATATAGCAAGTATGAACGCGTTTGTCTAGCAGTGCTGCATAACTTCTTTTGATCTTACCGACTCGAGACGGATAAAATCTAGCAAGTTATATAGCAAGGAAATTTACTACATTTAGCCTAAATTTTTGTAACATGTTATATAACTTTGCTATATAGCAATGTTATATAGCAAGTATGGACCCGGCTTTACTGAGAATATCACGTCGGCGTCGAGGCGTTTTTGTGATCGGCTGTTTTGGCAACGCATTCTTTACAATAGTATGAAATTTTTTACCTGTATATGTACTGTACAGTACTAATTATCTACTTGCAATTTAATAGCATAGACTGATAAAACAATCAGTTAGTAAGACACGTAATTTTGTAAACAATTTTTGTGAAGGCCACATAGTAACTCGCTTATCTCATTCATAATACTTAATTGTTGATTATGCATGCAAGTGACAGTAAACTATTATTGGTTTGTTGATAGCTTTTATGGCCAATTCACTACCAGTGTTCGCACAAAAATAAGTGTAACTAAATTTAGGTGTTTGTGTGTTCTCGTGTACCATTTCAGGATTACTTCCAATTCCAAAAATCGTAGGTACGTAATAATACCTATCCCTTAATTACTTTTCGAAGTCATGACGTACTACCTTTCATCCGGTGTATAACGATAGAGCGTGACTGGTAAAAATACGAACTTCCTTTTGCATGTAACAAACTTGATCCACCCTGTTACATATTAGCAAATGACAATGTCTCGTCTTCCTGTAGCACTGATTTTAATCTGCCAGCTATCTTCCATTATCCATACCTATTGTAAGGTGTGCACTTAGGAATTGGCACCGAGTTGCACCAGCAAACGCGTAATTCTGCAGCTCGCAATAGCAAAAGTAGAGCTCATACGGCAATATTAGCGACGAAAGCTATCACGGCTGATAAAAAGGAAAACGTAATATCTGATACGGTAATGGGGGGACACTCAAGGTCCCATAAAAAACGTGCGCGAGAGTATCGTAAAAAGTGTATAAACTTAAACGTAGTATCGACTGACAATTCGCCGAACTCTACGATGGAAACGCCGAAATTTACTCCAAGCATTAGTGAGGTAAAAAACAAGCCAGATGAGGACGTGAATAAAAATTGTGAGACTGAAAATGAATTGAAAGCATTGATCGACAACAAACTTTTAGATAAGGCACAAACTAACTATAGAGTTGAATCTCCTGAAACGGTAACATTAAATGAAAGGCGAAATTCGGGTACAGTAGTTAAAAGCAAAAGTTTAGATGACGACGATCACGTTAAAATCATAGAAGTATCGGAGACTAGCGAATGTGATGATAAAATCTCTTCGCAGTGTAACGCGTTGATAACGGAAGCAAATTCTGATGTTGAATGGGAAGAAACCATCGAAATGGCGCCCGAACCTTCAGAAAAACAGTACGGTGATATATTGAGCTCGGTATCCTCTCAGCTCCAACGTAAACCGGAGTTAATTCAAATAAATTTAATCACTCCAGAAGACCGTACAACGCTTTCAGACGAAATTAATCTTGTAACTTCACCTGCAGACGGCAGTGAACAATTACAGAAAAAAGAAGGTTACAAGGAAAGAAAAGCTCGGAAACGTGCGGCGATTGCTGAACACTTTATGCCTGTATTACAGCAACCTCGTTATTTAGACGTAATTAAGGAAGAAAGTAGCGACAACAGCGATCGCGATTCTACACACAATGGCGTGGAACAAAAGCGTATTATGAGAGTGCAGGAGTTACCAGGTTCATATACCAAAGGGGTTGTAGATTGCGGAGGGAATTTGCAACGGGCTGTAAATGTGGAAGGTAGTTGGAGTACGTCTTTAACCGAAAGAAGTATTTCTGACACGGAGTTCGTTTACATAGACGACAGTGATGAAATGTCAGAGTCTGAGGAAAACAGTAATAATCTCAGTTGCGATGTTGTAAAGTGTGAAAATGAGATACTGCCACCTGCGTCTCAATTAACACCACCTCCAACGCCTGATAATGTAACTCCTCAAAATGAAATGATGACAAATAGTGCACTATGTGACGGAAGTGAGAATAAGCTCCAGTTTTCCATAACTGAAATAAGCAAGGATGACGTCAATAGCCCGCCGGCTCTAAGAGAGTTGTGCTTAAAAATCTTGGCTACACTTCCCTTTGGTGCTGAAATTTTGGAAGAATTAGCGCAAGTTTCACAAGGACTAGAAGAATTAACGAGCGGTTGGCAATCGCAATTATCTTGTTCGTTACAAACACTGCTTAAGCATTTCCCTTCATCAGTAACACCCTCGTTAATGCTAAAACATTATAATGAAAGGGATACTAACGATTCTTTTACAGTTCCAGCAGCAAGAAAGGAAATGCCCCTTAATCCCTACGAAAAGTGGGTCGGTATACCTACGCAAGATCCTAAAGTGATAGTGTGTTTATCGCCAACGCAAAAGTCGCATTTAGAAACAACAAGCATTGTACCGAATGAGGCCGGCAAATTGCTTGAATTACATCAAATGTATTTAAATAGGCGGGGATATCACGAGGAGAACTCGAATGAGCGCGATGAGCATGGCAAAATTACTAAATTGTCTTCAGAATTAGACGCTTTTAATGAAAATTTATCTCAACCTAGAAAAGTCAGTAATAGACTCTTGGCAATCATCCGAGAATCCTCGAGTTCGGACCGTAGTTCAAACGTTGAGACGCAACCAGACAGGAAAAGAAATCTATTAAACAACGTTAAATGTAATTTAAATTCTGTTATGGATGCGACGTCTGATACAAAACCTGCACATAAATTTCTCGAATACTCGAATCTGCGAGACAAAAGCGCGAGTGTACCGGAACTAAGTCATGAGTCTAAAAACGCAACTGCCTCAAGAACATCAACGGAAAGTCGCCTAAATGAAAGCAGGCGAATGCAAAGCTCCGTTGAGAATATTGCTCGGTCTGTAGATATATCCCACCGTCGCTTTTCTTTGCCACAGGAGGTCTATCAACGTCAACTTCAGTATATTCGCGAAAAGGAAAAGGAGATACAAGTCGAAATAGAAAAGTTGGAAGAAGAGAAAAAGAAACTTTTATTCGAAATGACATCAGAAGTGCCCCCGAAACAGTTCGAAACTAGTCAATATCATATATCAAAGAAGGGCGACATCGCGATTCACAACGACGAAAATGTACCCCTAACAAACGGCGCCGAACAGAAAGCAAGTGCCACGGGACCTACGGAAGTTTTCCGCCAGCAAATGTACAACGAGTACATGCAAAAGGTCGCGGATCGGGAGGAAAGGAAACTGCAAAAGGTAATCAAAATCACATCTTCTCGAACGGTACAAAACGACGAACTAATTGAAAGTAATAATAACATTTGTGAAGTAACGCACGTGAGTGGTATAGAAAACGAATTTATGGACAAAGTTAAGGAAAGATTGCAGAAACACGGATTAAAACGGGATGATAGCGAGGAATTCGTTCATTTATCAGAAGATCGAGAGGATAGCGCGGAACCGGTGTTAGTTATTGACGGTGATTCGGTGAAACATTCGAAAGAACTTCCGAAACATCTACAAGAATTTGTTGATATAACAAGGCGAGCTGCAGAAACCTCAGAAAACGACACTAAAGAGGGTGAGTGGTGGGATTTCGTTGTCATGGCACTAACCCTAACTTCGTGTTTCTTTTTCTATATTAATCATTAATTTATTGTTGTGTGTCTTGTGCGATTGCGAATGTCCACTAACGTTCTAAATATAAATGCTGAAATTAATCTTCTAATGGCGTGTTTACGAACTTCCACGACTAGATAAAAATAGCAATTAATTTTTAAGTTTGCCAAACTGAACGCTAATGGCCATTTATGAAAAGCAAACATTTTATGGAAGAAAATAAACGAGGGAGGCCGCTTTAATTATTAGCGTACCTGCAACTCCCATTTATTTCGGTTTCGTTTTCGGAATGAAGGGGAGTTTGACATAAAATTTAATGTCACTTTCAGAATCATGTTTATGTTTCGACGGTTCAGAAATTTGTGCCAAATGTATCGTTTAAAAGTAACCTTGCTGATTTATGTGTAATAAAAACAATTTCCTGCCGGACGTTCACAATTTGATTCTAAGCATGCTTAAATATTACGTAACTGAAAAATTATGATCTATTTTTATTCAAGTGGGTGCATATTATTTCAGTCGAAAAAAATTTTATTATTTATTTGATGATGATAGGTGAGCCACAATAAGTAGTATTATAAATAATTCACTGCGATAAATTAATGAGTTAAATATACATTTGATTTAATTATTTATTTAACCGATTAATCAATTGATACCTAATGACATAAACACACGTTAAGAATTTAATGTAATTCAGTAATTAGATAGGAGGTAGATACGAGGTGTTCCAAATTTTGAGGTTGTTATATTGCTATGCGCATTAAAGTACAGTAATGAGGAATGTGTATCCCAACTTTCGTAGTGTTTGGTCTCTAATGCTTCTCTGATCTGTGCTACTATTATTAGAATGCCGAGATTATTTTAGGTACTCGAATCGGGAAGCTTTCAGTATTGTCATGTAAACTCTTCTGAAGACCCATATCAGCCCAATAATACTATAGTCCAGGAAATAGAGACTGAAAATGGACCATTTCCTGCAAAACGAGAAGTAGTTCCAATGTTTTTTCCATGTGATGAAAGAATATCTGGTGGTTAAGAATCCAAGTTTTCGACCTCCCACCACTTGTGCTTCCCCCGTACCACCCTTAAAACCAAAGAAATTTGGTTGGTTTTTTAGTTTTTCAATCATATCTTTTTATAGATTCATTTTACAAAAAAAAATATTGTTATCAGAAATTGTAGACTATAAAATTCTACACAACTTTGATATACACTACTTCTTTGTGAAATGTTTATTAAACACGATATAGAGCTTCAGAGTTGCTTATATTTTTAAGAATTCTAAAATTTGTATGTAGATGTTTTAACCAAATTTTATACTTCATCTTTATAATTAAGAGTTTTATTAGAAAATATCTTAAACTTATCGTGGTATAAATCCCCCTGCGCTACACCGTTACCAAAGGCGATGTATAATAATTCAACCTTCAACCCTTGCTAGTGGGGATATTTGAATCACTGTGAGATTGTAGGGTTTTCTAATATACGTTTGAAACAAAAAAATTATCTCACTTCAGTTCAGCTTCATCCTTCAAATCCTTCATCCCCCCGCCCCTCCCCCCAACCGCGGTAGGAATAGATATTTAAAGAGGAATAGAAAACATATATAATAAGCGTTGTACTCTCTGACTAACTTCACAATCGCCACAAGAGCGTTTAAATATCTATTCCTACCGCGCGAGGGGAGGGGGTGAAACTGAACTGAAGTGAGATAATTTTTTAATTTCAAAAGTATATTAGAAAGCGCTACAATCTCACAGTGATTCAAATATCCTCACTAGCAAGGGTTGCAAGTTTAATTATTATGCATCCCCTTTGGTAAGGGTGCAGGGTAGAGGGATTTATACCACAATACATTCAAGATATTTTCTCATAAAACTCTTAATTATAAAGATAAAGTATGAAATTTAGTTAAAACATCTACATAAAAATTTCAGAATTCTTCAAAATATAACCAACTTTCAAGCTCTATATCTTTTTTAATAAACATTTCACAAAAAAGTAGTGTGTATGAAAGTTATGTAGAATTTTATGGTCTACAATTTCTGATGACAATATTTTTTTCTAAAGTGAACCATTAAAAAGATATGATTGAAAAACTAAGAAACCAACCAAATTTCAGGGGTTTTGGGGGTGGTACGGGGGAAGCACAAGGGGTGGGAGGTCGAAAACTTAGATTCTTTACCACCAGATGACTGTCTATGACATGCAAAAGAAATTGAAACTACTTCTCATTTTGCAAGTTAAAACCCTCTATTCCCTGGACTACTAGAATTTGATCCGAAATTGAATGGAAAAAAGTACCTATTTCAGCTTTCAGGGCCATATTGGAAAATACCTCAAAATCTCTCAAAGTAACCTTGAGATTGCAAATGCCCAGGGTTAAAATTGTCCCTCATCTCAGTTTCTGTAAAGCACCGACTTTTTTTTTCACCAGCATATGTCCGGTTAAACTCAACCGATTTGGATGAATCTTTTTACCACCCGCACGTTAGTAAGGGCAGGCTCGAATTTACAGCTTGCGGGGCCCCCAAGCACGCGACATTTGAACTGGGCCGAGGACCCCCTTGGGTCGGGAGCCCACAATCACGTGCTAGGTATTGCATTGGGGTAAAAAAAGACCCCCTTTTTTTTGACAGAAACGCACATTTTGAAGCACCAGGAATCCGTATCAAACAAAAACCTCGATGATGTCGGCTTGCCTGTCGGTCTGTTTGTCTGTACTCTCATTTCCGGCTAAACGGATGAACCGATTAGGACCAAATTTGGTACACATATTCTTAGACATAAAAGAAAGAGCTGCAGCGGTTTCGGGCAGAATTGCACATACGCAGGTCTGCGGGTGGTATCTGTGCTGACCACAGCATATTTTTTAAACTTTATCAAAGTACAGCTTTCCCCTTTATGGTTTTTGAGCTACAATAGGCGTGAAATAGGGTCTTTGTATTATGGCATATAATATCTTTTGGTAGTGCACATTTTTACTTTTTGATTGGCGGGCCGGAGCGCTACTGTAATCCTAAATATGCCCCGAAGCATCAAATAAACGTCTGGAAAAATTACAACCTAAAATTGGTACATTGGTGACAATTCAAACTGTTCCATTAATTTTCAAAATTGCACTATATTTTTAAAGTTATACAGGAAAATCATGTACTTTTTGATCCTTCGAGCCGGATAAGAAACTACAAAACGAGAGAACCAATATTGATTCTAGAAATTACTGGCGTTTTTCCGTCACCGATTGGAAAATACAGTCCATTAATTATTACTTCTTTTAACTGAACCAGAAAATCATTTACAGTTTGTTTTTTTCTTATAGCAATGTGGTGTTAATTACTTGTATCGTTTATGCCTTACACACATTGACATTACATTCTTTCATAATAATATAGGACTATCCTAACTTGTAACACCTTGCTTCATATCAGGATTTATCTGATTAATCCATGATTAAACAGTGTATAATTTTGTTAATACTATGCGATCAAAAATGAGTTGCTGTCGTATCCTTTGGGTGTCTTGTGTACATGGGAAATCGTACTTTGAACGTCCAAAGGCGACTCGACAGCAACTCATTTTTGATCGCCCCTTATTATATTAAAGACTGAATTGAAGAAACACGTTTAAACCGGAACTAAGCAAAAACTTTATTTGAACAACACAATGATCACAGGGAAACGTGTTCGTTTTTTGAAATTTCTTGTGACTTTTGGTATTTTTTCAAATTGATTTGATTAGTCATTAACAGTCATACCTGAATATTTTTCGCTTGTATTTGATACTCAATAGGTTACTATAGTTTATGAGTAACTTCCAGCACTCGCCATAGAAATGTAATAATTCCATATTAACGAATGCAAATATGCTTAAATTTGGACCACCTTGTACCTATCATACTGATTTACTATTATAACGTTATAATAAGTAGTTTTTACGAGTATAAGTATAGGTAGTAGATTTTTTTGTGATCTCATTTATTCAGATATTATACCAAATAAATGTAGGAAACAGCAAGTCTAGTAAGGAAGCTCGAAGGATAAACCGAGTGCTTAGTAGAAATCGGCAACAGATTAGCGGTAGCCTGCTCCATGAAATAGACTCGGATTTGATATTATCTCGAGGGTTTCTTCTGAAACAAGGTTTGTTTGTGACGTTAAACTGTGTTCATGTTCATTGTCATATCGTATTATGCTCAAAAAGAATTGATTACCTACTGAAATAATAATTTATTTATTGTATATTACGTTAACCTTTCGCGCTTAATACCTACATTCATGTTATGTTATTAGTTTTATTTGATATGGCTAATGTTGCGCTATTACAGCTAACAAAATGTTTGTGTATAATCATGCCCACGGTTTGGGTATATGAGGGCGAACAATTTTTGCGATCGTCGAATGATAAAGGAAATCAGATTTCTCTGCAAGTATGTATTCGAATTTAACAATTTACGAATAAAAATAGAAGAAAAGTCGGCAACACTGGATAGTAGACCGGGAGATGGTGACACTTTTTGTGGTGTGATTTGCTACAAGTATGGCGACCATTCAAAGGTTTAATTAAGTACTCCTCAAAACGAAAATGGTGCTAACTCTCTGGGAGTGGGGCCGTTATTGCGTGACGATTGTTTAAACATGTCGGAAAATTTAATGATTTTGGACAATTTGCTACACAAAATTCTTTGGATTTTCTGGTAGTCGGTGACAAAACAAATGACGGAAACGAAATGCCATACTTTTCCGGTGGGCCTTATATAGCCCGCCATACTCATTTGAACGTGTCGATTGTTTTATTTTTTTTTGGGTGATTTGCTACAAGCTCATTTTTTTATGAGCATCAAGTCCTCAATCAGTCATTCACGAAAATCAACCTGCCATACCGCACCGACGGGCCCGGATAGCCGCCATACCGGCGCAACGATGTCGTTTTTGTTAATAATTTTGGGTGATTTGCTACAGTATGGCATTTGGATGTGCCATACTCATCTTGAAGGCTAAATATGGCACCATACTCGAAAATCTGTTCCTAAAACATCTTTGTACTATAACTGCAGCAAGCATGGAACCTTGAAAACGATCTTCTCGCGAGCTTCAGAGAAATGATTTTATTATTAAAAATTGATAACACAATCCATTCAAAAGAATAATTGTTATAAATTGATTAACTTATCCCAACAAGGTATAACATCGTACTCGCGTTTAACAATTACTCGTCATCGGTATCGGATTCCTCAACATCGTCATCGGTCTCTTCTGTTTCGTTTCCATTGCCATACTGTAGCAAATCGCCCAAATTTTCCGAAAATTCTTACATTTTTGAAAAAATATTATACATAATTGGCCCATGCCACAGGTATGGCGTATCGAAATTTCTATTTCTGACTCTAAAAATAACTGGTGGAAAAATGTATAGGGTGTAGCAAATCGCCCAAAATTATTAACAAAAATGACACCTTTGTGCCGGTATGGCATTTCGTTTCCGTCATTTGTTTTGTCACCGACTACCAGAAAATCCAAAGAATTTTGTGTAGCAAATTGTCCAAAATCATTACATTTTCCGACATGTTTAAACAATCGTCACTCAATAACGGCCCCACTCCCAGAGAGTTAGCACCATTTTCGTTTTCAGGAGTACTTAATTAAACCTTTGAATGGTCGCCATACTTGTAGCAAATCACACCACAAAAAGTGTCACCATCTCCCGGTCTAAAGAGGACACCTTAGCGAGCGACGTATTATTCGCGTTACCACATAATAATGATACATAATAAAAACGAAATGTCCCGGGTTAGCTCAATAATTCATTTTCAGCTGCTACTGGTCAGAAACCTGTCGTATTCACCTTTGGTCCCGCTTTTTTAGCTATGCATTCGTAATTTGGTCCACGTTATAACTTCAGAGCGCTCCGCAAATGGAGGAAACACACTTTAAATTTCAACTCTGAATAAACAAATCTCCTGCACATATAAAACTCTGGTAATTTCTAAAATGTACACGTCAAATGCCCCTTAAAATATGCAAACAATCTTACCTACTTTAGTCTAGCGAATAATTTGATTTACTTTTTCAATAAATTTCGTTATCTGGATTAAGAGTCTGTACATCATTAATAAAATGTAAGCAAAAAAAGAACAAGATAAACAGTAATCGTAAACGATTTACATAAAGCGCATTTCCACTTGCATTCATTTCCCATTTGTAAGATGCAACTTCTATTAAAATCGTAAAAATCCGACCACAAATATGAAAGATAGCGTTGCACATGGGCAATCCACTTTTGACGTGCTACTTCAATTTCAGTTTATGAGAAGAATTTCATTTCAATGCTTTTCTAAATAAGAAAGTTGGAACTGCGCATGCGCAAATCTAAATTTTGAAACTAATGTTAGATTTTCCTTTGTTCCAAGCGCCTAAGTATCAAATTTCACTTAAATACTTCCATAGATAAAAAAAGTTGGCACTGCGCATGCGCAAAATAAAATTTTGAAACTGGCGCTAGATTTTCCTTTATTCCAAGTGCCTATGTATCACATTTCATTTAAATTCTTCCATAAATAAAAAAGTTGGCACTGCGCATGCGCAAAACCAAATTTTAAAATTGGCGTTTGATTTTCCTTTATCCCAAGTGCCTATGTATCAAATTTCGTTTAAATTCTTCCATAAATAAAAAAGTTGGCACTGCGCATGCGCAAAACCAATTTTGAAATTGGCGGTTGATTTTCCTTTATTCCAAGTGCCTATGTATCAAATTTCATTCAAATACTTTTATAAGTAAAAAAGTTTGCAATTCGGTTTATAAATGGTCGAGATGCGAAAAGGGCACTGTGAATTTTGAATCGATTCGATTCAACTTTTGGCATTGCGTATTATATGGCTAAAGCTATGCCCATATTGAATTTCATGCAATTCAGTTCATAACTAACGGAGATGTAAAAGCGATCGAACATTTCTAAACAAAGTTATCGTTCACACGGACAGATAGATGGACAGACAGACAAAGGAACAGACGGAGAGACCAACCAGGCAGGCGACAGATAGCAATGCAAAATTATAAACGATCTCTAGGATCGTTAATAAACGGCAAAAGTGTAAAATTATGGAACATGTAAAAAACGGTTTTTTGTTTTTTTTACAATAACTTTTTTTGTAAGCGGTACAGAAAAAATTCCTTCCTTGGTACAAGACTCGACACCATAACGAACCAAATAGCGAAAAAAGTAGAACAATAGCTCTTAAGATAAAGAACTAGTAGCGTCGCAAAACGAGCGGACGGACGGACGAACGGACGGACAGCCGGACGGACGGACGGACGGACAAAGTGGCCACAATAGCGCATTTTTTTTTATTTTTGTGGAAATGCGCTAAAAAGTGGAAATGTTACAATTTTTTTCTATAATCACAGTTTAAAACGGTGTGAGATATATTTATTTTGTTTACCTACTGCTTTGAATACCTATATTTTATATTCAATTTACAGCCTAGTGCCTACTGTCAAATTTGTGTAAGGTGGGTTGCATGAGTATCAGGCATATCAATGCATTGACGTAGAATTGAACATGAACATATGTGTTTTATATTCAGGAGATTTGTATTTTCAGAGTTGACATTTACGCACTGTACAAGGTGAGTCAACGATTGCGCGGAGTAACTTAATGCCTTGAAGATAAGATTTTTCGATGGAGTACTTTTGTATTATGATATAGTTGAATATTCTTCACATTTTGAAAATATTTGGAATTATACAGGGTGCGCCCACAAAGTAGAGCGCCAAAATGGTACATTTCTTTAAATAGAACCCCCGTATTTGAATGCATTTTTGAATTCTACGTGTAATTGTACGTCTTTTTTTATTATATGGTTAATATCCGAAAAACTGGTAGTTTTAAAGATAATTCGATTTGTAAGAAAAGTTGGGCATTTGCAAGCGTCAGTATATTGTCAAAATTATTACTTAATTTTTGATTCCAAGTTTTATATCTTTTATCCTGGGTTAAGTAAAAGTCAAATAAATACTATGAAACATTAAAAAAATAGCTTACAGGGTGTTTTTTTGGTAGGCCCAAAGTTGCAAAACTTCATATCAAAAATCTCACCCTCATCTTTTAGCTCCTCCAAAAACCTTCAACTTTTAATAATAATGTCCTATACCTATCTCTGATATTTTTCAAAATATCTTGGTTTTTCTGGTTTTTATATTCTAATCTTAAATAAGTTATATGTAATTTACATAATAACGAGGTGGCCATCCACAAAAAGGCAATTTTTATCTATCTCGTCCAAAACGAAAATCATATCGATTAATTTATTTTTCAAACAATTTATTTTAAGTCCAAAAACTGGAAAATAAGTAAAAACATTTGACTACAAAGCAAATTTAATTTAACCCCTAATGTCATCCAGTTAGTGATATTAGTTTCATTTTTTTTTCATATTCACCTCGTTATTATGTAAATTAGAACGCATTTCAGATTAAAATATAAAAACTAGGAAAACCAAGATATTTGTTTATGTTTTTACTATCAAATTTATTCTCCAGTTTTTAGACTTAAATGAATTATTCGAAAAATGAATTAATAAATATGATTTTAGCTTTGGACGAGGGAAATAAAAATTGCCTTTTTTTGGATGGCCACCTCGTTATAATGTAAATTACATATAACTTATTTAAGATTAGAATAGAAAAACCAAGATATTCTGAAAAATGTCAGAGATAGGTATAGGACATTATTATCAAAAGTTGAAGGTTTTTGGAGGAGCTAAAAGATGACAGAAAAATATACAGGGTGAGATTTTTAATATGAAGTTTTGCAACTTTGGACCTACCAAAAAAACAGCCTGTAAGCTATTTTTTTTAATGTTTCATAGTAGATGTATTTACTTGATTTTATTTAACCCAGGATAAAAGATATAAAGCCTGGAATCAAAAATTAAGTAATAATTTTGACAATATACTGACGCTTGCAAATGCCCAATTTTTCTTACAAATCGAATTATCTTTAAAACTACTAGTATAATAAAAAAGACGTACAATTACACGTAGAATTAAAAAATGCATTTAAATACAGGGGATTCTATTTAAAGAAATGTACCATTTTGGCGCTCTACTTTGTGGGCGCATCCTGTATAATTCCAAATATTTCTAAAATGTGGAGAATATTCAACCATATCATAAATACAAAAGCACTCCATCGAAAAATCTTATCTTTGGCATTAAGTACTCCGCTCAATCGTTGACTCAGCCTGTATATTCTCGATGCAACATGGCCGCCGATCTCTACAACCAATGAAAAATTTGACACTCTATTGTCGCCACTGTCTTTATAAAGTCACTGTGTAAGACTCGTTTGACACGTTACAATAATTTTAGTAGGTTCAAAATATTGTAGATACAATTACAAAACAAAACATTAATTCAATTTCATGGGCTGCCTACCACGGATGTCACCGGCCGGGAAAACTAAACGGAGTGTCTCAATCAGTTATTTTGCCCCTTCCTCCAGATCCTTCACATTCAATAGCTGGCAATAGGCAACCTCTATACGCTCTCGCAAAAATCTTTCAATCGAGTAATGAGGAGCAGTTTGGAGAAAATAACCTTGTGCTCATGATGGGTGCTTTCCACACAGCGATGAATTTTATGACGTTGATTGGAGATTTGTTAAGAAAATCAGGAATAATTCCAGCTTTGATACGTTCTGAAGTGTGTGGCGATTGAAAGGATCAATCATTTTGGATAGCCTCCGTCCAAGACGGGCCCGATACATACTCAAAGTACTCTCCTATGGCACATAACAATAACTCAGATTCACACCTTGATTTCGAGAAATGGAAAAAACAACCTCAATTTAGAAGTGTTGAGAGCTACTTTTGTGCATTATATCCGCACCTCCAACTTTGACCTATACCGTTGAGTGAAGGATTAGGTCACTCAACGCCTATACCTACAAGTGAATGACTCCATGGTTTATCGATGTTGATCATACAAATTATTCCCGATGGATTGCACTTGACCAGGCCCATGAACAAGAAAACAAAATTAGGAGGAGCAGTTGGACTACCAGAAGATGCAGCTGCGTTGTGACGCTGGATGATTGCTGGGCCTGAGATAGTTTCTATACTGGGAGAATACGAAACATTACACGATAATAATTATCTTGAAGATAAGGAAAATACGAAGGAAAGTATTTTTAAAAAAGCCACCAGGAAGAATCAAAGAGCCATAAAAAAAAAGTTCCCGAGGCATATTGAAGCTCTTGTCTTCACACGCCATATTTTCCAAAGTTTTCATCGCCTGATGTCAGCATAGACAAGGGGATATAGAAGAGTTTTTTAAGTACGAAAACCAACCGTTTCCTCAGTCCCTCTCTGAAACAGGAAATATAACAAATGTAGCAAAATAGGAATCACTGAAATGTTTCGAAAAGAAAAACGAAGACTAAGAAGAAAAGGAGGGAGATGATATTAAAAGTTGTGAAATCGAGACATTTAACTAATATCCCGTAGACTGCACTGCAATGTTTTTAGATGAACCTGCTGCAGTTCAAATATAAAGGCCGGGCGCAAACGTTACATTTGATGATTATCGCAAATCGTTTATTAACTACGTTACGAACCAGAAGGGAAATAGAGTAAATGTTGTTTTGGATACCTACCTTGGCGACAGTCTCAAGAATTATACAGGAGAGAAACGTGGAACAGGACTTCGTCATTGAATAAATTTTTATTTTATTCAATGACTTCGTGAAATGGTTACCCCAGCAGATAAACTCCCAAAAAACGGGCGACAATTTCTTGGTTAATCGGAGACAAAAGTAGAACTCTTCAACTTCCTAGCTGGTGGACTCCAGCTGGTCTAACATGTGAAAACCATTGTTGAAACCAAGGGAGAAAAAGATTTGAGTAACGATGTAGCCCACAGGCATATCCTCCCTTAAGTCAAAACAAGAAGAAGCTAATACCGCACTCCCCCTCCACGTTTTTCACGCTATGCAGGATAAACACACAGACATTATAATTAGAACGGTGGATACCGATGTAGCTGACATTGCGATTTCATTATACGGTGAGCTTTTAAACATAAATCTGATTAAATTTTGGATATCGTTCGGAACAAGAAAAGTTTCAAATATTATTGCTATACACCAAATGGTGAATACACTCGGTCCAGACCTTGATTCAGACAGATGCAGTGGCATGTTATTCTTTCATGCATTTACAGGTTGCGATACTGTATCAGGATTTTGTGGAAAGTCCTTTTGGAAAACATGGAAGTCCTGAAGTCACCAAAGTATTCGCACATTGTCATGGCTTAAAAATGAAATTTAACAGGATCACTTTTACACCTTTGCCGTTTATTAACGATCCTCAAGAGGTTTATAATTTTGTATTGTCTGTCTGTCCGTCTGTCTGCCTGTCCGGCTGTCTGTCTATCCGTGTGCACGATAACTTTGTTTAGAAACGTCGGATCGCTTTGAAAATTGGTACGAATGTTCTTAAGGATATAAGAAAGGTCGCTATTGTTTTTCAGCTACGCAGACTGACGGGTCAAAAAGGTACAGCCCAAAAACTGACCAAATCTCTAAGAAATAGGGTTCTTTTATCATTCTTGTTACAAAGAACATATGAATGTCCGGTTTTCGGTGTTAGTAAATATTCCCCTTTCTTTTCCAATTTTTTTTTAATGTTTCGTTAGTGCGTGAAAAAATTATTATGAACGTGATATACCTTACAATGCATAAATAAATTAGTATTATTATATTTTTCATTGTTTTTTTTATTACAAATATCAAAACAATTTATGACTCCAAATGGAGTCAATGGGATTAAAGAGAAATGTGAACTACAAAATATTCATTCTTTAAAAAACTGTACAATTCATAATTTATGATTGTAAGTATATGGTATGCTTTAAAACAATTTCGATCTTTAGTCAAGCACAGCGGAATTTTACATCGCTGGGTGGTAGATCTTTCTCTAAAATATAGTTTACCACTTGCTCATCATCCTCATCAACCTCTTCTTCTTCTGACTCATCTCCTTCTAAAAGCAGCAGCAGTTGCTTCGCCTCAGCATCCGTTAATCCCACATAAGCAGGCTACATAAACGAAGAAATTGAAAAATAATAAATATATTCCCAAATCCCACTGACTCCATAAGTCATAAACAAAAACTTATTTATTACATTTGTGGTATATGTTATTGATTGCCATGCATGATTATTACTTTTTAATAAACTAATCAAAGTATCTGATAATTCTTTTAATGCAATATGCAATCAATACCTACCATTTTTATTTTGATGAAACAGTCGCACTAGGTTATAAATTAGTAACGCTTTATCAAACTGAATACAACACAGAACACCCACATATAAACGTTCAAACCGAATTTACAGTGACATCTCACGTTAAATAACAGTAACCAAAGCACTACAGAACGGTTTGAAATTCCAGTTAGTGTTAAATAATGTGAATAGATTATGACTCCATATTGCGTCACTGGGAAGGAAAGGGTAAACCTCAAGCAACTAGGGAATGCAATAACGGGATCGCGGGATCCCGAAATACCGGGATCCCGCAGCATTTTTGCGGGATTAATCCCGCACATAAATGGAGCAGGATCCCGCGGGATTTATGGGACTGAGGAATTTGTCGACTAAGGGGACGACTCTGTTTACTTTGTTAATGAAACGCATAACGGAGAAGTTATTTTTTAAAGAATTGTTAAACTTTTTTCGTTAAAAATGTAGTATGATTTACCTATGAGGCACTTTAGAAGTTCACCTTTTTGTGCTTTGCAGGTGAGGTTTTTTTGAGTTCTAAGTTAGGCCGAAGGTACTTTTTTGTTAAATATTGTGATAATTAGCGATTTATTTTAATACAGAAGTTAACCGCACAGAATTGCTTATTTTCCAATTTATTTAAATTTTTGCGGGATCCCGCAAATACCGGGATCTCGCGGGATTAACATCTAACAATCCCGCAAATACCGGGATTGAGATTTTGCTGCGGGATTGTATTCCCCACAAGCAACTATGCAGACGAATTACAAAAAATTTGCGCATGCGCAACCCAGCGCTGGTAACTGCGCAATCCGTTTTTTTTTATTTTTATTTTTAGACATTTAAATGAAACTTTGTATATAGGCACTTCGAATTAAAGTAAAATTAACACCAAATTAAATAATGTGTTTTACAAGCTATGCTGATCTGGTGGAACAGAATCAACCAAAATTGTTGGATGCGTGATGATCTCGAAGATCGTTCGGTATTCAGTTGTATCAGATTTTTGTGCTTGTAAATTCTGTACGCTAAGAATAGGTTGTGCATGCTTCTTATTTGTGGACGGATTTTTTTGGTTAAATTGCTGAAAACGAATTTGGCTGGAGTCTCCAACTTGTCCGTTGGCATTTAAATACAAAATAAGTACACACAATAACCAGTTGGTTTGCGAATAACTCCCATATCATGTTGCTATTCTTAATATCTTTCCGACCATCATATGTGTTAAAACTTGTTAAATGTAAAAAAATCGCAGTTTCTCCTCGTAGTTTCGAGGGTAGAATCTGAAACTCTGATTTAGACGAACGAACAGAATCCACGTAGACATTATTAGTTCTGAGAGATGCAGAAAAAATTGCTTTTAAGTTAGGAATCGAACTTTCCCATTAACGTGAGAAACCTAAACACACGTTGCTTATATAAAGTTTACAGTCACATTTGCTTTACAAAGAATTTTGGAGGTTGATGTGAATTGGTTCGGAGCTTGTTATAAAGTCAACCTGTATCCCCGCATAATTTATTCCGTAGTTAGAATCCCCTTTACGACCGTCAATTTGAAGTAAATATAAAGTTTGATGTGGATACACTTGTTTACAAAGACAGTACTATGAGCTCAAATTTAATTTATTCATTACATTACAGAAGATTTGTCCTTATAAACAATATTGTATATTTTACACGATTTTTGTTAGCTTATTTTTTTCTGACGAAGTCAATTAATGTCGCTTAAATTTGAACCCTAGCACGGAGGCAGTTCATGCAAACCAAAAGCCGGCCCACTGTACGGAATGAAGATGGTACCTAGTATCACACATTGGTACTTTTGCTGCACAGCACATACTGTATGATTAGAAAAAGCTTTTGTTGTCGCAGGCGGTGAAGTTTGTTATTGAAGTGTAGTGCAGAATGGGTTTGGTTAATGACACAACCGAACAAGAATTTAGGGTTGGTCAAGGAAGGCCGACAAACATCAGCAATGTTCTTGATCGAGTTTCTTTAAAAATCACGTTAAAGGACATGTAGAATGACATCTATGGGAACACAATCCATCACCATTGATAATCTTCACTAATTAAATTAGTACCTAATATCAACTAAAAGCAAAAAAGTCAGGAGATCTGTTAGAGGTTTCTGAATCTATATTTCTACGAAAAGGGGGGAAATTTTTGTGACGAGACATGAGCCCACCATGACTCCCAATAGTCCAAAGCGAGGCGCCAATTGAGTAACGATTAGGGTTACCTACCCAGCGAATGTGACTTAATTGCCAGATTGAATGAAATCCATCACTGAGTTCTTCGTGGTATGCCTATCGACAATGTGAATGCCAATAGATAGTCGTATTACTCGTATTGCAATAGGTTGCATTGTAACACTTGTCTTGCAATACACCTACTATAAACGAACTGGAACAGTGCAAAAGTAATAAATAGATATAGCAGGTGTGAACAACCGTGGCAGTGTTAGTCCAGTCAAATTACGGTTTGGGCTGGATGTTGTCACTTCACTCAACGAAACCAAGCGTATCCTATGTAAAAAAAATCTGCTGAATCCGAAAATCATAGCCCCCCTGGCCGGAAACGCCCGGAACATATTGTTATTAACAAAAAACGAAGAAAAAACGGGAAAATGTCGTGTTTTTTCACATTTGACTTCGAATATCTCGTTAACTATTGCTCGGAGGGAAAAAATGAATAGAAATGAACTTGTTTAGAATAAAATTTTCTATAAGATACTGTTGGCCCGGAACGCTCATTTTCAACTGTTATTGTTATTTATGGAAAAATGTAAAAAAGTAATCTCGAAAATATTAACACTTTGTTATTACTAAGTAAAATTCATCCGATCTTTTTGAAAATCCGTATTTAGTAACTTCTTTTGATAACAAAACAATATGACAAACCAGATCACCATGGGTTTCATACTCATTGATTAATTAAATAAACAAGTAGAAAAAGGGATGCTTTGTCTTTCAAACTGGGGGACTACAAGAGTGTTCCCAATTTTTTTATAGGTACATAGTGGAACCGTAAAACAATCTTTTCCAATAATTGTCCCGATCATTTTTGCAAATCAGCGGACTGTGGAATTTTTTTAGTTAACTAACAAATCGAATAGCTTCCGAGATTTAACAAGTAAAGTAACTCTATAGTCGGCCCTAGGCACTCGGATTAATAAAAATCATTCATTTTGGTGAAATGGAAGCATGAAAAAAGTTCACGCTGTAAAGAATCGATCGGTGCGATTTGCAAAATCATTTTTGGTTATTTCGAAAACTGGCTTCAAAGTCAAAAGCTGCTTTCTCGTGAACTATTAATCGGATTTGGACGTATTTTTAGCGCATTTCCACAAAAATAAAAAAAAATGCGCTATTGTGGCCACTTTGTCCGTCCATCCGTCCCTCCGTCCGCTCGTTTTGCGACGCTACTAGTTCTTTATCTTAAGAGCTATTGTTCTACTTTTTTCGCTATTTGGTTCGTTATGGTGTCGAGTCTTGTACCAAGGAAGGAATTTTTTCTGTACCGCTTACAAAAAAAGTTATTGTAAAAAAAACAAAAAACCGTTTTTTACATGTTCCATAATTTTACACTTTTGCCGCTTATTAACGATCCTAGAGATCGTTTATAATTTTGCATTGCTATCTGTCGTCTGCCTGTTGGTCTGTCCGTCTGTACCTTTGTCTGTCCATCTATCTGTCCGTGTGAACGATAACTTTGTTTAGAAATGTTCGATCGCTTTTACATCTCCGTTAGTTATGAACTGAATTGCATGAAATTAATATGGGCATAGCTTTAGCCATATAATACGCAATGCCAAAAGTTGAATCGAATCGATTCAAAATTCACAGTGCCCTTTTCGCATCTCGACCATTTTAAACCGAATTGCAAACTTTTTTACTTATAAAAGTATTTGAATGAAATTTGATACATAGGCACTTGGAATAAAGGAAAATCAAACGCCAATTTCAAAATTTGGTTTTGCGCATGCGCAGTGCCAACATTTTTATTTATGGAAGAATTTAAATGAAATTGGATACATAGGCACTTGGAATAAAGGAAAATCTAGCGCCAGTTTCAAAATTTTATTTTGCGCATGCGCAGTGCCAACTTTTTTATCTATGGAAGCATTTAAGTGAAATTTGATACTTAGGCGCTTGGAACAAAGGAAAATCTAACATTAGTTTTAAAATTTAGGTTTGCGCATGCGCAGTTCCAACTTTCTTATTTAGAAAACATTGAAATGAAATTCTTCTCATAAACTGAAATTGAAGTAGCACGTCAACAATGGATTGCCCATGTGCAACGCTATCTTTCATATTTGTGGCCGGATTTTTACGATTTTAATAGAAGTTGCATCTTACAAATGGGAAATGAATGCAAGTGGAAATGCGCTTTATGTAAATCGTTTACGATTACTTTTTAACTTGTTTTTTAATGTACGGCTTTCCGAGAGCTTTACATTCGCCTATTATAGAGTTATATTTTTTTGTTATATTTCGGGAGTTATTCCATTCGTTAACTAAGAAAATTCTTCGGATTTTGAAAAAAAAATTGCACAGCCCGTCGATTTGCAGGAATCATCGGGACAATTATTGGAAAAGATTGTTTTAGGCTTATAATATGTATAAAAAAAATTGAGAACACTCTTGTATTCCCCCAGTTTGAAAGACAAAGCATCTCTTTTCCTAGGTACTTGTTTATCTAATTAATTAATGAGTATGAAAACTACGGTGATCTGGTTTGTCATATTGTTTTGTTATCAATAGTAGTTACTAAATACGGATTTACAAAAAGATGGAATGAATTTTACTTAACAATAACAAAGTATTAATTTTAGAGGATTACTGGTTTTACATTTTTCCCTAAAAATAACAGATGAAAATGAGCGTTCCGGACCAACTGTATCTTATAGAAAATTTTATTCTAAACAAGTTCATTTCTATTTTTTCCCTCAGAGCAATAGTTAACGAGATATTGGCAGTGAAATGTGAAAAACACGACATTTTCCCATTTTTTCTTCGTTTTTTGTTTATAACAATATGTTCCGGGCGTTTCCGGCCGGAGGGACTATGATTTTCCGATTCAGAGGATTTTTTTACATAGGATACGCTTGGTTTCGTTCAGTGAAATGACAACATCCAGTTTATACTACTTTTAGAGCTAATTTGACTGGACTATGTAGTTTTTTTACAAGTTTCGGAACTATGGCAGCGCCACATTTCGATGGACGGGGAGACGAACGATCTGAATCTAAATATTTAGCTGCTTTTTAATCATATTTTTTCTTCTTAACACATAGGTAATAAAGCATCCAATCAGCAGCAAAGTTATAAATTCAATTTTATCTGCGAACTCCAAAAAAAGTGTGAAGAATTTGTTTGTTGGATTCGAATTCCACGTACATTTCTGCTTCAATATCTATTGATGTTTTGATTAAGGTAAAAAGAGAGGCGCAGAATTCCAATTAGGAATGAAACTTTGTAGTTCCGAATCTTAATTAATTACACTTCATCTAAATTGATGTTGCGAACAACAATAAATTATAGTGAAAAGTTCTAAGCTTTACGTGCCCGGAATAGCTATTATTTATGATTTCGACATTCGTATTTATAGAACATCAATAACTTTTCACGTTTATTTCAATCCTCATCCGCTGATGCCGCAAATGCACAGTTTTAATGTAGGTATCATTGTTGGCGATCTGTCTAAAATTCAAGCATCGTTTCATAATTTGAAAAGTTTTCGTTCGGTGTTGGTTATTTATCTATGCGACAAGCCAAGCGGATCCTCTCGAACAGAATGGGTTCAAGGAACACATTTTGAATACCTTCTTATAAGCATAACAGACATTGAAAACATTGTTATTAAGTTTTTTTTTTAAAATGTAATATCTAAAATAACCATGGCTCCGTAACCATGGAAACAATTGAACAAAAAATGTTAGGACATACGTTTTGATTTTTGATATAAATTCTGATTTTAAAAACAAAAGTGCATCATTTCATCCATCCATCCCCAAAAATTGAGAAAAGAACAAATTTAAAAAATATGTCAAAATTTGTCCCCCACATCCTTATGAAATGCACAAAATTTGATGAAATATTAAGAACCGTTTTGGAGATATCGCCTTGTAACACTTTAAACACTAACCCTGTATACAGAGTGGCGTGGATAATGTAAATATAAACAAAATGTCCAACAGATGAACATTTCATAGATCTTTTTCTACTCCTATATTTTAATTAATATATTAAGCATTTGCTATCTGTACTTAAATAATAATCATTTCGATACAGATTTTTGGTGTTTCGTTTTCTTAGTGAATTGTTTTGCCTTTTTAAAGTGAGGTGACTAGGTGAGTCACTCGTTCTTTGATAGGCAACTTCCAGTAACGTGAGCTATTGTTTCAATCTCTCTATAGCATTTGCATGTTCGAAGTTGAATTGACCCCGGACACCCCTCTGTTAACGAAATTCGTACTTACTCAACAAACATGCACTTTTTTAAATCGTTTAACTATGAACGTTGTAATTATGTGGTTAATTATTTGGGAATTATTTGAATTAATTAAATTCTATATTTATATGTAACAGTCTGAGGACACCCCGTATTCCAAATTCCATCCGTAACCTTTCCTACGTGTGCCATTTTAGATATGATTATCAAATTGTCATTGTTTTACGTACTTTCACTTATGCGTATATACCATAGAACAACAAACTTAGAATGGAAACTCTAATGTAATGTAAAAATGACGCGCCATCTCGTGTATGTTCTCAGCAGCTTTTGCGTGAATGGCGCCAATTTAAATATTAAAATGTAAGCTACGTCCGCATTATACTGCATTTCTCCGGATCTGTAACAATAACATTGGATTTGACTAGCTGAAACCTAAAAGGTAAATGAATCCAGCCAGTGAAGTCCAATTTTGTTTGATAGGGATCCAGATAAATTCAGTGTAATGCCGATGCACCTCAGCAGTCAGGGGCTTCAAAGAGTACAGACCACTTGTTTTATAAGTAACAACTCCAATTAATCCAATCAAGGAGTTATATTTAATTTAATATGGATATACAAGATACAAGATCAACTTCATGGAACTCTACTTTATGATGCTCTCAAGATCGTTCTAAAAACAAAATATGTAGCAATTTATTACAATTCAATTAGTGTTACCTGCTAAAGATAATGTGCGAACTGCCACACGCTTTAAACCTCTTCGTGTTCCAGGTTCTAAAGCGCAACCAGAAAAATGACGTTCACAAACCAAAAACTTTTGTGTAAATTTCTTCCACATTATATTCTAAACCAATTCTATAAAAACTTCGGGCTCCATTTTTGGGAAACGTCTTCACAATTTGTCACACAACATTTACGTTTTCGATTTGTATATACATAATTCATTGTAATAATGAATAGTAATTATACTTAAAGCACAATAAGCCGTCAATCAAAATTCAAAATTCAACTGTCATAATGGCGACACGTACTAGGACAAGTTTCATGATGTTGATAATACCACAGCCGTCTATAATTACAAGCCGTGCTGAGAATTATGGCAACACTGCATGGTAGGCCGATTTCCTAATTCAATTTGACACATTTTGAGTGTATTTTATATGTGTTTTGGGTGTAATATTCCAATGTACCTGTTTTAACAGAGGGAAATTGCGGCAATTTGTGTTACTCCGTATGGAATGAACAGAAATTATTATTCAGGTAAGTTGCTAAACGAAATATATCGATTTGTTATCATAACCTCTAAAGCAGGCTACTCCTTACTGGACCCTTTACAAGCACTTTTATTTGTTCAAAGTACCTGTAAGAAGCTCAAATATGACCTACACACTACCTGGTACGTAAGTACGGTAAGTGTTTATCGTGAAAAAATACAGTTAGTTTGTATTTCAGGTATTCTAGCACGGACATGTCAAATCGATTTTCTGAAGGAACCTTTCAACTTATTCCCAAGAGTTCATGGTACGGGAATTTGAAGTCTATGGGGCTCCCCTCTTTAAAAGCTTCGTACCTAGATCCACTGGAGTAGTGACTGGCATAAAGTCTGCCATTCCGAATCACACCTGGTCGTTGATATAACCTCGCTGATGCGCAGCGATTTACTGTCCTTTTACCGAAATTAAGTGCTCAAGCGTGTGCCTCACCTCGACCTCTTTCGACAGAAGTTCACCAATTTCGGAGATCTCGATGGAAAACACATTATGATGCAGTTACCAATTTACAGCGTTCCGAATTTTAAAGTCAAATAAAAATGTTATTATCCATTTTTGTAAATAAATAAAATATACAGGGTGGTGACTTGCGCAACGCATCATAGGAATTTCAATGTAAAATTCATAACATGCGATTATTGGCTCCCCAAATTATTTTAGAGCAAAAATGTATTAAGGTTTTTTGTAGAAACAAATTTTTTACGTCAATAAACCGTATTAGTTTTCAATTTTTTGCATAATAAAGACGGAAAATTGGAAAAATAAAACCCCCATCTTATCAATAATCTGTGATGCCATGGAATTTTCTAAAACAAAAAGATATCCAATTATCAATTAGCAGCCGTTCGAAATGGATTTTATGATCGACTTGGTTACTGTCTTGCATTTAATGGGGACTTATTCGAACATTTATTGTAAATTGTTGTATTAGGAAACCGTTTTTAGTAATTTGGTTTTTCTTTATGTTGAATTCGCTGTTCTAAATATAATACTTTTTGATAGAATTTGATTTGTTTTATAGCAGACATTCCATGGCATGACGGATATTGGCGTAGCTTTTCTATTATAAAATTCCATGGCATCACAGATTATTGAAAAGATGGGGGTTTTATTTTTCCAATTTTCCGTCTTTATTATGCAAAAAATTAAAACTAATTTTTTCTACAAAAAACCTTAATACATTTTTGCTCTAAAATAATTTGGGGAGCCAATAATCGCATGTTATGAATTTTACATTGAAATCCCTATGATGCGTTACGCAAGTCACCACCCTGTATGTACAATTGTAAGCTGCCTAAGTATCTTGCTTCTATATTAAAACCGCCAACGCGAAACACAGGAGAGAGGAAAATGCCGTTTTTCAAGAGCAACAAGACGCCATTAAAACTTACATCGGCCCACCGATTGACTTTCGAACAACGTTGCCAAACTTCTCAGCATGGCTTGTAATTATAGACGGCTGTGATAATACATACTCCCGTTATTAAATGACTGAGATAGTTTACATAAGAGTCCGGAAAATAACACATTACTGGCGCGGAAATATTGAAGTGCGAGACCCCTTTGGGGTCGAGTACTTTCATTTCCGAGTTAAGTAATGTCATTTTACTGATGAGTTTTGTATTAAATTTTACCCGAAATCGTATTTTATCATAAAATTTCAATTTTTATATAGAACTTTTGATTAATGTCAATCTGTCAGTGATGACAGGAGTAATTATAGACGTTTAGCTGTCACAGATGCGGCCTGTAAAGTGACGGTGCGGCCGGTAGAATGACAGGTGCGGCCAGTAAAGTGACAAAGCGGCAGGAAATGTAGTCTGCTCTGCCTCTGTCATGGAAACTAAAATTTCCGGGCAGAAAGTAGGCATGAAAATGAATGTTTCAGGACGATTTTGGGTAATAGTTATTTACATAATAAGTCATGAAAGTGGTCGTTTACATGACGCGGAGGCTTATTGAAAAGTACGAGGACTTACATTTTCCACAATCTTCATTCAAAGTTCACTTCATTTCGTCGTAAGTGAGGTTATATTATTCAAATTACATTGTTGATTTTAAGTTGGTTATAGTGTTCTTAAAATTCCTCAGTGCCAACTTTAATTTCTTATGAGGTTATGTTATTTTTTCACGATATAATAAACATTAAATAATGATGTACAAGTATTATACATGTGTTTTTAATTATATCATAATAGTAGTAAGCAGTTCCCTACATGTTTTACTTAATTCATGTTCATCTTTCAGTCCCAGTGATTTGGAAATAACACAAGGGTGTCACGTTGAAGTGAGATTGACAATATTATCATGGAAAATGCGAGAGATGTTCCTTCCCCTCTCGACCGTATTAGGCGGTGGATGCTAAGCGGCGATTCATATGAAACATGCAGGAAGTGCCCGGGTTTCCCCTCTCGGTGATCGATACCAAGAAATTTTTGCCACATGCAACCTTCTCTACGACATCCTTCTTCCCTAATGCATTCAAGTTTAGACTGTATAAGCTTCAAAAAGTGGTGTTATTAAAATGTCAGTCACATGGAAGTGTCGCTTATTTGGTGTTTAAGTCGAACAAAACCTAAAATTGAATTGTATATTATACCTGTTGTACTACTTTTATTACATTCTGTTAATATACACGTTAAATCCAGCATATTTCATTTTAGTAGACGAAGAAGTTAACATAACCTCCCACAAGAATTTACTGTCACCTTTGTTTATTAGTGGAAAAAGAGCTATCACATACAATTTTTCAGTTTCGCCAACTTAAGAATTACAAAATATACGTAAAATAACACCAGATTTCCAGAAAATGA
Organism: Photinus pyralis; assembly: GCF_008802855.1. NCBI lineage: Eukaryota > Metazoa > Arthropoda > Insecta > Coleoptera > Lampyridae > Photinus > Photinus pyralis. The sequence goes on from NW_022170511.1 coordinate 7,150,935, forward strand.
GGTGAACTTATAATTAAGATTGTGGAAAATTTAGGCCCTCTTCCGGAAATTTTTTTAATCTAAACGTGTTATTAAGGTATCCTCTATCCATTTCTATCAATTTCATGATCATACCTGGGGGGCTTATTAGCGTAACGTACCCCCATTAATTGTTAGAAATGTTACCTTTACATCGCATTTCCGAAGTTATTTATGAATATTTTTCAAGAATTTGTGCACCATTCGAAAGCTCATTATATTTGCCGTCTCACAGAACAAATGGAAAGTCAATCTTGTCTTTAACAACCACTCTGTAAACTGTAAAAGCTATATACGCGAGAGAAGTGTACTAAAAATTTCAGTCGCGGAGGTATTTTCGCTATTGTTGGAGATGGAGGTATACATATCGAGACAAAATATGCAGAATGAAACAAGGAAGTTTTCTTACTAAAACATTTTTTCAATCAGACAAACCGTTTAAGAAATATAATAGGCTAAACATTTTTTAAAATGTAACGCGGGCGCGCTAGAATAGCAATACTACCGATACTCGCTTAAACACGCACGCTATCGCATAAATCCGTCTACGACCTACGTCTACACAAAATCTCGATCATATCCGTCTGTCTGTCGGTCTGTGTGTCTATACTCTTATTTCCGGCTGAACGGCGGAATCGATTGGAACCAAATTTGGTATACATATTCTTAGACATAAAGTAGAGAGCTATAAAGCTTTTGGGGCAGAATCGCGCATGCTAAAGTGTGTCAAAGTAATAAAATAAAATGTTGCAAAACAGATATCAGAAACTTACCACCCACGGAAGATTCTTTCCATAACCATTTATTAAGAGCAGTTTAACAGTTGATTGTTTGGAAAACGGCGAGTCTTGTTAATCGTGTGCTTCCAGATCCGGTCAACTTCGATTGATTACGATTAATAATGTTAATCCCAAAACTTATAACAATTACTCAATTAGCATCCGCCCAAATACATTACGTGAGAGTGTATATTGTAAATGTTAGAATGTAAGTAATTGTATTGGAAACAGTAGTTGCCGCAGTTTGCATTAAGTTTAGGTAGTATGAAAATACTCTAGCGAACGTTCCATAAATTTCGATAGACATCGAGGCGCTGTGAGAGAAGCGATAAAGAACGAAAACGGATGTGACGTAACCTTTCCTATAAATATGACCTGTTTGTTCAAGAACATTCTGAAGCGTCCTTGAGCACTCGACAATATCTTAAGAACAATCTAGAAAGAATGTTGTTTGCTATATGAGCAAATCGAATTGTGTTTCGAGTTCAGTTCCATCATCGACCAGCTTGAGTTATGTTATAGGACCGTGTTGTATGTGGTTATAGATAGTGAGTGATAAATATTAATTACTGTTATAAATTAACCCATTTTAAGACTTTTATAAATTTATTGTTAATTATTTGTAAATAAATAAAGAACTTAATTATTAATTTACGTTACAACACCTTATATTTTAAATAAACTTTTTTATTTTTATGACTACATTTTTTACTTACATGTAGGTACATGTAACAAATAGAAGACCTATATATCTACCTAACTACAGTCAAAGAGTACGTAACGTACTCTTTGCTACAACATACCATGGATGCGGGACTGTGACCGAGACGGGTTTATGCGAAAGCGTACGTGTTAATAAAGGCGAGCAACGGTCGATGTTGACCGACAGACAGACGGATATTATCGAAATTTTGTGTAGACGTAGGTCGTAGACGGATTTATGCGACAGCGTGCGAGTATCGGTAGTATTGCTATTCTGGCGCGCCCGGTTACATTTTCAAAAATGCGCAACCTATTATATTTCTGAAGCGGATTGTCTGATTGAAAAAATGTTTTAGTAAAAAAACTTCGTTGTTTCATTCTATATATTTTGTCTCGATATGTATACCTCTATCTCCAACAATAGCGAAAATACCTCGCGACTGAATTTTTTATTACACTTCTCGCGCATATACAGCTTTAACAGTTTATAGAGTGGTTGTTAAAGACAACATTAACGTTCTGTGAGACGGCAAATATAATGAGCTTTCGAATGGTACACAAATTCTTGAAAAATATTCATAAATAAACTCGGAAATGCGATGTAAATGTAAAATTTCTAACTTTTGGGAAGTGCGAAATTTTGTACAAATTATTTTTTTCTGGCTATTTGCAATCCCTGCGACCATCGCAGCGCGCCCTCTGCACAAGATACGTATTTTTCAAAATGTATATCTTTGAGTGCAGGTGGCACTATTTTAGAAGCGGCTTTTTGACACAGATTTCTGTGCTTTTTGATACCCAGATTCCTGACTATATTATTTAAGTTTAAGTATTCATTGTGCAACACAGTAGTGGCCTAATCGAGTAATTACTGAAAGAGCTACCAATGTTGATTTGAAACCACATTAATTTAATTTGAGATTTACATTTTATGAATCTTCTGCAGTATAGTTTTTCTGTTGTTTCCCGAATAAATTTTTTGTCTACGAATCCTCGCCAATGGAACTGGAGGTTAAATTACCTAAAACGACAACGCCATAAGTCGCTGGCAGATGTCAAAAATATTACGGGCTACATTTTCGCAAAATCCAGCGCGTACGAAAAATTTGATTTTCAATGCGATTGAAATACAAATTCTCCGCTAATAAAAACATCAGAAGAAAAGGGAAAAGAAAAAGTTTAAATTCGCAGGTCAGGTCAATTGAGAAAGGCTATATAAATATAAAAGTATCTAAAAGGTTATAAAAGTAAGTTTAGGGATTTGTCAATCGTAAACTTGTTTTAGAATTGCTTTAGTGATTCTGTAAGATTGCTATCGATTGATCTCGATATTCGTGCACCCGAGTTGCTATTAACAAGGGCACATATTTTTACAGGGAAGACTCATTAACAATGCAAAGCCTATACCTACCTACTACACCTAAATGTTTTAGGACGTGTATACGCGTTTTCCAATATTATATATACACAGGTTGGTGGGTCATTATGAGATTTGAATGTTTTCCAAATCCTTATTCCGGATTACGTTACGAAATTGTCATTTTACGTAATTTTTTCGTACGGAATATCTGCAAGTAGGTTGCACTGAATTACAATTACAATGTATGCGCGATGTGTATCCGAAATAATATGCAAATAAGCCCAATTATAGTTATTGCGAATTGCACAGGAAGTGTCAATCAGGTTCGTAAAACGAACATAAAAGTTATAGTAGGTACGTCAAATTTAGTCGATTAGTTTGCGATGTGTGAGCTAAATTTGTCCCTAAGCGTCGTGGCGCGGACTGGTGGTTGCGACGCCAGTCGTCTGAGCGCGGTCGGGAGCTCTGCTTTTCCGGATGTGAAGGTGAAGTAAGGATAAGTGCCCTCTTTTTGTGTCTGGGATTTCTTATTATGATTGCCCGTGCCCCCGTACCCTCTTTTAAAGCTACACCCATCCCCTCAGGTATTTTTAAAAGCACGCTGTTTTACTTGTAGTTATAAGTAATTACTTCAGCAAAGCATGTTAGACATGTTCAAGTTGTAAAGATGTTAATAACACTTAATTATTGTCTTCAACGTGAAGGATATAATGGCTTATTTACATTTGACATCATGTTGACAAAGTTCGTAATGTTTCTGTTTGTTTTTATGCATTTGCTTTGCAACCTCATTTTGTACATTGTTTACAATAACGTAAAGGAAAGGTAACTCGCCACGAATTACAGAATTCTCTGATATTTACATATTCCGTCATACACATAGTGTGGTGAATTACAAATAGAAACTAAAAATTGGATTTTTTATATTCTCACGTAAGTACGTTACTATGTATGTAGATGTACCTACCTACAGAAAGAAAATAATGTGTCACAGGCCCCATTTCCTGTTAAATGAATGAAATCGATCAAGAGGTTGCGTTTGATGAGGAGCCAAAATTACTTTCAACAGATATTCCTATACCAGCACATTAAATTTAACTTTTGAAGCAATCTCTTGCATAATAATTGAACGGTTCGTTTAACTCGTCAATATCACTTCTACATACGAAATTTAAACTGTACATACCATTTTATCCAACTTCTGCTTCAACGAGATTCAAAAATGTAAAGTTCGTAGAAGGGAAGTGAAGAGCAGTTATTAAAGAATGACGAAATTTTTAATTTCCTCTTTGTAGTTTATGTACTGCTTCATTGGGAGACGTTGTTTACAGCTTTTTGAAGTCCTTAGTGTTGAACGTTTTAATTTAAGCAGAACTAGTCTAACAGATAATTAAAGAACTTGCCCAAATAGGGAGACCAGGTACGAAAGTAACATTTTCAAACCTCCCTTAAGTAGTTCAAGGTTGCGGTTGAAGATCATGTAGCATTGTTTAATTGATTGATTGGCTGAAATACTCAACGTAACGTAGATGATGGTCAGTGATGGTGTAAAAGAAACACATTAAAGAAAATTTCAATTTTTTTGGCAGCGACTATTGCAGATTTTCCTTTCATCCCTTATTTTTGATGTCAATCGAGTAAGTGAATTAATGACGAGGGTTCAAGTCAAGGTTCCGGAATTTTTTGATTGACTTGAATTTTTTCAATTTGAGAAACTCGGTGGCCTCGATCAACTTCCAGAAATTAAAAGAATTTATTACACTTTTGATTAACACCTGAAATAAATCTTGAGCATGAAAAGAAAAATCTGACATGATGACTCTAGTTGGGCCGCACAAAGGATTCTAATAAACACACAATTAATTGATTGAAAATGACAATTGATCCCCAAACCCATCAAACAATCCAAACAAAATCCCTGAAAGAAAGAACAGCTTACAGAGCTTGTTTGGACATATTACTCCACACGCACGCGGTCGATAAATAAAAATAAAAAATTTTAAAATTATTTAGTGTGGTCGTGAAAGATTTGCGATATAAGGTCACTAAACTCATACAAACGCTACCACTGAACTTGATGACAAAAAGACAACTAAAATGGAGAGAATTCCACGAAATGTTGTGTACATATCAGATGAGTTAAAGAATAGAAGTTTTTTTAATTTTTTAAACAAATGTTATACTCATTTATAGATTATTCCTCCAGGTCAAAAAGTCCCCCACCTAGTAGTGAGTCAACTAATTTCGCAAGTAGTTAGTTGAAAATGTCACAAATAACAAAAAATTAACTATTTCATGTAACATCCTGTATACTTAGTGGCTTCAGACGTTGCCAAGTTGTAAACCGTCAAGTTAAAAGTCTTTATCTTCTGAGCATAATATATCTTACCAACGTTAAGTGATAGTGTCACAATAATTTTGTCTATCCAATGTAAAAGAATCAAAGCTATTATATACTTTGGATCCTATACTCTGTTTTTTAACTAGGAAGACGGATTTAAAAGTTCCCGCAAAATCCTTAGTTTCTATTGGCTCCCGCTGCGCCCGTTTTACACCAAGGTAAAATTGCTATTGACATGATTTAACTGTCAAATTTAATCGCGATCCTCGTCCGTAACTGTTGTACTTATTTTTGAGTTTTTGTGTGTTCTGAGTCCATTTGCATAAATTTTAACAAAAAAAACAAAAACAAAAGTTGATATTTCGCGTCCTAAGTATACTGGTATTAGTGATGGATTCAACTCCAAGTACCAGTAAAGCAAGCTTGTCTCCTTTGAAAAAACGTAATCGCTTAAACTTGAGTCATTTTATCAGTCTTCGAGAAGCAGTTTATAATAAACAAATGTTGTCTGATATTCCGGATATGAATTTTGCTACCCTTGTGTTGAAGATTGCATCTACCACAGGTAACGTAAATGATGATGTAGGTATATATTTGGTTATTAAAGTATGACACATTTAAGGTGTTGCACGTTCTACAGTATACCGTATAATTAAAGAATATCGAAGTACTGGGATTGTTACCCCTTCGAAACGTTCCGGTGGTCATAACGCTGTTGCAAATGTGAGCTCTGACGATTGGCGGAATTGCGTGCAACACGTTATTAAGGAAGAAAATAAAATATGTAGATTGGATGGCCTAATGGATACACTTATAGAACCCTTAATTATTTCACTCGGATCGAAGGACAGTGACAGTTCTAGTGAACTCTCGGAAGACAGTGACTAAATCTCTTATACATAAAGCAGTGAACTGTGCTGTCTAATAATATGAGTATAATTCCATTGTTCTGAATTTGTTCAATAACTTAACATTTGTTGTAAATTGTAATGTGGATTGTGTAGTATTACAACTGATAAAGCATTTAAAACTACAATTCAAAATAATGTTTCAAAGGCCAAAAAATGTATGCAGGATGATTACCTATTATCAATGTATTGCCTATTTATTATAATTCGCTTTTAAAAGTATGATGTATGCATAATATAAAGGAGTTCCTACCAAGTAATAACCCAAAACCATAAATAATGAAATCTATCCAAATGTGAAAGAAAATCACATCACGCAACCCACAATACATATCTGTATAAAATGAGTATTATTTTTGTTACTAGATTCTAGTGACATTTTCAGTGTAAATCAGGTTTTTAAATCCGTCTTTCTAGTTAAAAAACAGAGAATAGTTTGGCATATTTTGTATGGAAAGCACTATCTTCTCTTTCGGCAAACTTAAAGTACTCATTCTCACCATCTCTTTTAGCGTCAAACTTCTTGTCATAAACTGATTGTCGTTCTATATCAATAATATTTAGTATATTTTAATCTGAAAAATGAGACTAATTTTCATTGACAACATTAGGTTCAGAACTGCAGCTTCCACGGTCACAGTCATTAAAGGTTCCATTCCAATCTTGGCAGTCACGGCCCAGCAACCACAACCCACTTTGTCTGCTCTGTCGCGTCACGATCGCGAATAGGCCGTGCTTTCCGACGGCGCGACGCTGTGCCTGAATCGGGCAGCACCACATACAAATCCCTAAAAAGTAGTGCCCCGTGACCACGGTGAAGATGCCGGGACGCGAGATCGGAATGATACCTTTAAGATGCGAGCGACTGATGAAACTTCAGACGAAATTGGGCGAGATTTTGACTTTTCGTTCAATATTGACACGATCCTACCCCGGAAGGCGCTCGCATCCAAGCCCGCATCTTAAGACTGGTTCATTTTAACACTGAATGTTAAAACGAGTTCACTTTAGGTACGTTGGATTTGTGACAAACCACGCTAGAAGTCATATCAATTAAAGCTCTATAAGTATAACAATTAAATTAGATTAGTAAAAAATACACAATGTCAAATACGTTGCACCGTTGGAAGTTACTACATTGAACAGAAATAAACCCTCTGTTCTTCACTTCATTTTTTTTTTCAATTCCTTTAATTAAGGTAATAATTTTATATATTTTAGTTACCAGGTAATGGCACAGGGGTTAGCGTAGCAAAAATCAAGTCATAAATTTTACTATTGGAGCTGAAACTACCATTACATTTTTAGGGGAATTTCTGGAAACAAACAAATTCCCTTTATGTGATGGTTTTGTCTATCCGTCTGTTCCTCGTCTAACTCAAGAGCGCAAAGACGCGGCCATGTCAAACCTTCCCGACTCGGTTTCTACGAGAATGATCAGTGCTATTGAATGTGAACCGGATTAAAAGTCGTGTAAATAAAAAATGATTATTGCGTTTCTCCATTGTATCCAAGTGGTTTGTTTGTCTTTTTTCCAAAGATTAATTTCTAGAATTCTTAAATGTAGAGCAATATATCTTTTATTTTGTCATCAATTTTGTTTTGTTAAATCATTTAAGTGACAGTTCTCTTTTAATTTATGGGCACTTTTATTAGTTTTGTTAAAAGGCTTATTTAATTTATTAACAATAACAATACATTTTAACAGGCAAAAGTTTTCGTAGAATAATCCAAGATAAGAGAATTTAGCGTAAAAATTTGAATATGTGACCTTAGGAGGGACAAGAAAGGGATGCTTGATTGGCTGTTGTGTTGCTAAGTGTCCGGAAATTCGAGGAAGATTTTCGAATTTTGGGGAGAACTTTAAACATGAAGTTGGTGTTAGAAGAGGGCCTTTTGCCAATTTCGAGAACGGGTTGCTGTTCGTAGAAAGTTTAAAAAACGCGCGTTCTGCGCTAAATTTTGAGTGGGTTTGTTCTCTGTCGCAATTTGTGGTTTTTGCCCGGATTTTAGGATTTTTAACAGAAAACTGTAAGTAGTTTAAGATTTCGTTAATTTGTTTAATTGTTATCGAACGCGTATGCGGAGTGTGTAAACGGGCCTTGTTATAGTCCACTTAGATTGGTAGAATTTTGTGATTAATTTGGTTTGTGTGTTAGAATAAATTTTGTCTGTGTTCCTTCATGTAAATAGTGTGTTTATTCGAGCCCTTTAACGATCCAGATAGACGTCTCATGCTTAATTATGATCAATTTATTGATACCCAGGCTTTAAAAATTTGTTTAAGTAATTCTTGGAATTTATGGAATTTGATAATGGCCGTTATTTGCCATAAAATTTAGAATTTGAAGTTGGGATTGGAAATTTTCATTGTGCCGGGATTCAGATGTGCCCTGGGAAAATTTGATAAGAGAGCTAGCGAGGTTGAAAGTGTTTTGTGTATGGGTCATTTGACCGGGCCATTGCACCACAGCATTATTATTTGCTCGGTCAACTCCTACATAGTACTGTATTATAGACGGAAACAAATTATTTCTTAAAAGTTGCTTTTAAAGTCGATATTCAATGAACTGTTCTTCGTCTGTTCATCTTCAAAAAACGGTGATCGCAATAGCCACCTAGCTCAAACTAGGAAGCTAAAAATCATATAACACGCCTTGTTTTAGGGAGGTTTATCGGAGAAATTTGTACCTGCAATCTTGAACTTATCTACGAAAATGAGCAACAGCAGGGCGGATAGACGGATAGACCTCATTTCCCACTATTAAATACGTTAAAAAGGACCTTGCACTCAATACAGTAGTCATATAAATAGAATTCAATACTTTTCAGTTTGCACCTACTTCAACTGAAACTGTTGTACTTAAAAATTGCATATCTATTAAATCTAAATGTTGTACTTACATATATAACGTTAGAGAAAATGATATTCTCGTAACGACTGGCGCCCTCCGAATAAGTTTCCATAACTGGGTCGCGCCAATAATGAGGTTGGAATGACTTTTCCATTTTACGATACTAACATAATAAAGTTTTCAATACAGATGTATACTGTCTCTACTCTCTTGTAGGATATTGTCCTCCCATTTCACGTTAATCATAGAAATACGTTATCGTAATGGTTAATTTGGTGCATTCAAAGGAGACGGCATGAAACTTAGCGATCTCCACAAGAACGCGTACCTATTTTTAACTAAGGCAAGAAGCTCTTTAATTAAGCTTAATTAATTAATTAATTGCTGATCAGAGCTTAATTATTGAGGGCCTCTTCTGGATCTCCGAACACTTCAAATGCTGGAGAGAATGCGCCGCGATATTTGACTGACCTCATATTGCACCCTCGGGCATCAACACACCAATCGTCAATCCTCTGATTGTCCTCTCTGCCAACACTTGCAGGTCGCGATGGTCCTATTTGTATTGCTTATACTTGTGTTAACATTTTACGATTTCATTATTTAGGATCACCACTACATTATTCTTACAAGGATGAAAAATTATTCTAATATACTACTGATTGGAGCAACGATATCCTAGTTAAAGAACATTCCAATTCTCGATGTGACCCAAACGCTAGTAAATTCCAATTACTTATCATCAAAAGCAATTGCTCCAAGAATTAGGTAATGCAAAAGGGAATGTAATTAAATAAATCGTAAGCTTGTTTCAGTTTTCGGGCGCCTTTTGTAAATCGATCGAGATCTCAGCAACGGAATAGCGTAGCACTTACGAGTTTTCGGAATTGTATTCGTACTATCGTGTTATTCCTGCATCGCTTAGTCTGAGAGCTATCATAGTGTGTGTATGAATATCAATTTTTTCGTTTAATAAAATAGTTGTCCGATTTTATCTAATTCACGAGTATGAAATTATTTACTCCCATACAGGTTAGTAAGTATTAAATGAAACACCGGTGGAGGTAGCTCCAATTAACATCGACTCAGTATGCATCAATGTAACTTGTTTGACTTGTTTTTTTCTTACCAAGGCTTGTGGTTTGGCGACCGTGATTTCTAGATCGATAAACGTGCCACCAAAGCATAGTATCACTTGGTCATGGATTGACATTTCATGAGCAGATTACTTTTGCAACCTCTTTGTTGAACGTGGATTACATAGAATACTCGAAGTTTTCTTCAAACTTTTGTCAATATTTATAATTTTGTTATATACCTAGTTTGTACAATTACTCTGCTCAACTATATTGCACTAATTTGATTCATTTGCAAAAAAAGGTGTTGTATTTGTTTGGATTTCGGTTTCCTCTTTTGATTATTAAATATCAAGCATCATATCGCCCGCTGCTGGTTATTATGATTATGACGCATTCAGCGTTTATCGTTTGCCGATAATTTCGCGTCCCAAAAGTTAGCGTTATCTTCATTACGTTTCCTTTTCAGTAAGGTGAAGTTTTCCTTAATTGGATTAATGTTCTGTGCCACACTGGAAAACTGGAGTCTGAGGAGGGCATTCCGTGATTTGTTCTTGTGACAGTTCAGTGTTGTTGTGCGATAAGTGTCGATTATCTGGCGTCTGGGATTACATTAATATGCATGGTTTTAATTGGTGAAATATCTCAATTTGTGTAACATGCTACTTTTGAGTAGGTATTAATTATTACTGCGCTTGGAAAAGTACAGGGTTTCAAGGTTTCCTAAAGGTCACACCCCATATTTTTTTTTCCTAAAATATACCCAATAAACATGCTTTTGATGCAGCACATTTCATAAAATATGAGAGGTGGGGGAAGGAGCACATCTCTTTAAGGACTTGAATGCAACGTCGGTTTAGGTTAACAGATTTTCACATAATTGGTCTTATTGGAAGCAGAGTTGGACTGGGTCAAGCATAGAGTGACCCAGTGACCTGGTGACCCAGTTAGTTTACTGACCCAGTGACCCGGTGACCCAGTGACCCAGTTGACCCGGTGACCCAGCTTGACCCGGTGACCCAGCTTGACCCGGTGACCCAGCTTGACCCAATGACTCGGTTTGACCCGGTGACCCAGCTTGACCCAGTGACCCAGTTTGACCCTGTGGCCCAGCTTGACCCAGTGACCCTCTTGACCCGGTGGTCCAGTTTAAACCGTTGACCCCTAAGTTGATCCAGTTGAATCCGGTGACCCGGTAATTAAATTATTGTTAAGTATCCGGAAAATCTTAAGGTTAATTGTTATTCAAATTTATAGCATTAGGTTTGTATTGGTATTTAAATTTTGTCATCCAAAACAATTTCAAGTAACTTTTAATTTTAAAAAAACTTCCTCAATAATATTCGACAACAAGCACTTAGCCCAATTTCATTCAAGAGAACTAATACCTAAAAAATCAAACGCATTTGTTTATAGTTTGTAGTCGAGTAGAAGAAAATTACATGTGAATGAACACCAGTAAGCAACTGGTAAGCCCTGAAGCAAAGAAATGAAGGAGGGAACTGTTTAGAAATAACATTACTATAATATAATTCGGGACATGGAAAGTTTTTTACGGCAGTATTAAAGCAAGCATCACAGAAATGGCAGTTGTCAAGCAATCGAGTATTATTCTCAACAAACCAGCAGTTTCATTTATTTCATAATCTGTACACTTGAACCGAGGTCACTGACTTAACTGCGTTATTCGATCAAACTAGGGTACTGGGTCAAATTGGGTTCCCGGGTGAAATTGGGTCGCTGGGCCAAACTGGGTCACTGGGTCAAACCGGGTCACTGGGTCAAACTGGGTCACTGGGTCTAACTGAAGAGAGTATGACGTGACCCAGTGACCCAGTTTAATTCAGTGACCCAGGTGACCCAGTTGACCCAGTGACCCAGTCCAACTCTGATTGGAAGGAGCTTCGTGTAATCAGATCTTACATGTATAGTCTTTTTAGTAAATGTAATGAAAAACCATTAAATGGTATTAATTTAAAAATGCAAAAATTATTGTGCTTTGTGGATTTTTACCCAAAATTTCATCTTCTTCTACAATATATAAAAATGGCGTTTTTTTACTATAATATCTTGATACTCCAACGCTGAATTGTTACTTCTGATACTCAGAAAAAAGCTGCTTAATATTTGACAATTTTACGATTTTCGTAAAATCCAATAATACGAAATTTAGCAATAGTGCCGACTTTAACACATTGTATGTGCCATAGATTTAAATTCTGTGATACTGCTGTGTACTCATTTAAATTTAATTCTTATATAATTTGAATCCTTTTCTGTTTATACAAATTTGACTTCTTTATAATTGCACACATTTTTTGTAGTAGAAAAAGAAATATGTGTGAGTTTTGTTAGTCCATCATTTCATCCTAATCAACTTTTAAATTACACAGTCCTCAAATATGTGTTAGATGGCCTTTACACTTTTCTGTTCAGACGGGGGGAGGAGGGAGGCACCCATGAAATATTTTTTGAGATGCTATTTTGGCAAATAAAATGTCGATAACTTTTGCACGTCACTCCCAATTTGTGTTACGTATGCGTATGCGATCACGATCACTACACCACCCAAAAACACCCGTCCAGGTAGCTCAAAACAAATCAAAATTAAAACTCTCATCGTACAAATCCGGTAAAAATCGTAATATTAACTTGAGAAATTCGGTTGCCTCAATCAACTTCCGGCAATTCCAAAGAATTAACTGCACACATTTTCATTAACACTTGACTTAATTCTTGGACATGGAAACAAATATCTGACATGAAAAACTCTATCCCAATTGGTTTGAATAAAAACACAATTAATGGATTGACTTTGACGGCACACAAAAAAAACAAAGGTTGTAAACTGTTTCAACAGGATGGTGCACCCGCGCACAACGCCCTAATCGTACGAGAATACATATCGGACAAATTTCCTGGAAAATGTTATTCTCGCACGCAGTTTCCAACTTGGATTTTTAATTTTTTTGTATCTGTCCAAATAGGTCACATCAGGAAAAAATAAAAACGAAATCGGCAACTTTCGGTTTTTTTGGCATATTTTTGGAAGTAGCGGAATTTTTTGATTTTATTTAAAGCGTGATACTGATAATAACTGACCAACCAGTAATGGTTCTAGCTTCAATCCAAGTAATAATAATAATATATAATTGACGGACAGTATCCATTATAAAAATGACTAATAACTTAACAATACAATTTACGTCCCAGTCCTCTCCGGAACTTCGAAAATGGTACCTATACTAAACAGGTTAATATTAAGGTAGTGTTTACATTGAAATATGGCAAATTTGTTTGCACAATAACTGCGTTTTGGATCAAAATTTTTGTGGGGAATAACATTCATTCATATATAATGTTACGACATTTGCATGAAAATGATTTAGCTAACTCCTGCACTTTCGCCCTTATTTAGGAAATAAGATCTTAAAAAACTGCCATATAAAATACAATCTTTCATTTTTATTACACACTGATGATAATTTGTTACCAAATTTAACTTCATTCACAAGCTAAAACCTTTAGCAACCATCGGTCGTTAACAGCAGTTCATCATTTTACCTTGAAACAAAGTTATTGAGGAAATCGCAAGGTAACTTTTCCACTTTTACAGTCTTTATTATTAGTAGATGTGATGTAAACATCCCCCAAAACTCTAAGACAGACGATATGTCAATAGCAGGGCGTTTGCCTGTTTGAGTCTGTTTTTAATAAATTTATTTACTAACGCGAGACGATAAAGAGCTTGTTTTCGTACAATTTCCGATAAAAATTATTTCTGGGCCATCCGCTCTCGGATAAAAGGTTGTACGTACCTATACCGCGCAATGTTTACCTACTGAGGATGCCCCAAAAACCTCCGAACGGCGAATGTATACCTACTGCTGTAAATGAACGTTCTATTGCACAGTAGTTATAACATTAGTCATAATTTGACTCACTTATGCTCCAAAAATACTCACTAGAATTAGAGAACGATTTTGAATTTTCCTTCAGTCGCGGTATTACATCGTTTACAACACCAAGCTGAAAATCTTTGAATGCAAACAAGAAACCAATAAATATCATCCGAAAAAGTTCCTTATCCTTAACACGGATGATCGAAAGTTATAAGGTGATATCTTACACGCTTTATCAACATGGCCGCCTACCCTACGTAAAGCAAAAGGAGAATTGAGAAAAATACTATTGGTCAATAATACACTAATTGCGATGGAAAACTATTGAACAAAGGACAAACTGATGGTGGTGGTGCAAAAATATTATGATTTAAAACTAGTCTATACTTGCTTTGGATGTACCTATTGAATGTTTATGAAATTTAGCAAAAACGTCCTTGTTGACAGTTTTATTACATTGAACGGCTGCAACTCTTATATTTGAAGATTTCACAAGATTATGCTTTACGTTTACTATAAATCTTTGCTTTAAGTCTAGATGCAATCGCCTTGTGCTCTAATAGATTACGTTCTAAAATAGCACTTACTTAACTCTTTTCCTCCATAAAATAAGGATTACAGCAGCTATTTCCGTGTTAATAACACCGTATCCGCAAAACCCCTTTATAAGATAAATCAGAAACGAGCTTTAAATTAAAAAGTTACATTACTGAAATAGCTTAATACCCGAATGCAAAATAAAGCAAGAGCGTAGCTGAAGTGCAAATATTTTTAATTAAAGTGAGTAAAAAAGAAATTGAATGAAATTATGAAACTTCCGTCGTTGTAGGCGAGTTTTGAATGAAAATAACCACATCCTCGGCCGACTTTATATGAACTTTGCTGACAGTTTGCCAGATAACAAATTTTGATAAAAATACACCTACGGTTGAGTTTTAAATTTGTCGTACACTCTAGCTGTAGGTAAATACGGGAGACACTTATATTTATTTCCAACGGTATTTCATAAACGTTTTTATGACAAATGCTTTAACCGTTCAAAATTTATGTTAAAAATACGAATTTGTATGTATGTCAGATTTTAAGCGTCGCTGCTGTATTGTTTTCGTTGGAAGTTGGCGATCTTCCAAAGGACTTTGCTATACAAATGACCTTAATAACTGGAGTTAATTAATTATCAGTTTCTAAATGAATTTGTCACTTACAACCTTTTGGGTTACGAAAATATCGATTTCCCTTTCTGAATGGAAAACGTAAATTTTATGTACTGCTTTAAAACTCGTTATTAGCCATAACCATTACTAAACCGCCTCATTTGTACACTAAACAATCGCTTGGTTATGGTGTTTTATAATCTTTTCTAAAAGATTACTCTTGCAGGCGTGTGGTCACCTGGTCAAAAGAGTGCGGAAGAGAAACCGAAGGAAGTTGCTGAGCGCCAGCAAGGAGAAGATGAGCCGATTCCATCGGTTTGGCAACCACGTAGCGCAGGCGCCAGTCCAACGGCCGAAAGGAAGGAATTCAAACCGGTCAGTTTCGACTCGCCAACATTAAGGAGAAAAAATCAACCGGCGGAAAAGGTAAATTGCATATCCTATTGAAATGCTTTGAACATCTATAGATACAGTATTTGAGATCACACATATTGAAAGGTGTAATGTAATGTTTTTTGACACAACTGTAGAAGATACTCTGTCATATTGAATAAATTAAACAAATATATCAAACGAGCTCCTGGGTATGGCTATAGCATGTGTAAAACCAAATTTCAAATCTGATGTTAGTTTTGCTTTTATATATTTAAAGTGTATATGTATGAAATTTCATTTAATTGCTTCCATAAATAAGAAAGTTGGCACTGCACATCCTACACAAAACCAAACTTGGAAAATGACGCTACATTTGCTTTTATTCAAAGTGGCTATGTACCAAATTTCATTTAAATCCCTCCATTAATAAGAAAGTTGGCACTGCGCATGCGCAAAACCAAATTTTGAAGCTGGCGTTAAATTTGCTTTATTCAAAGTGCTTATCTATCAAATTTCATTTAAATACCTTCATAAATAAGAACGTTTGCAATTCGGTCTGTAAACGGTCGAGATGCGCAAAGGGCACTGTGAATGCTGATCGATTAGGCTCAAATTTTGGAATTGTGTTTTATATGGCTAAAGCTATGCGCATATTGAATTTCATGCAATTCGGTTCATAACTAACGGAAATGTTAAAAGGGCCTACTTTATTTTTTGGTCTACATAGCCAATTCACGAATTCCGATCTACAACTTTGATAAAGAATCCACTTGCAAAATGTCATCGTAATCGGTCCATTCGTTTATGAGTTATCGTGCTAACGGACGGACGGACGGACGGACACCGTAAAATTATAAACTCGCTAGGAGCTCGTTAATAATGCGACACTAAGTATTGGGAATAAAGGGATAAGATTTTGCATATACATATGTACAATTGCAATGTTAGTGGATTATAAATTTGAACATGAACAACTGTGGCTTTTTGTCTTATTAATGTAACCTCACTTCAACGAAACATTATACTCAGAAATACGAAGATATAGAAATCTTTCACCTATTAAGCGATCCGCGGTAGAGGTCGAATTGTTTCGCGGGAAGGTATTTGTCCTCGTGTTAAGGCGGAAACACATTACTGTCACGTCACGTGAGCTCACGTGCTATCACGTAAACTCACGTTACCTGCGCAAAATGTGCAACTCCACTGACGTATAGAAGTTTATGAGGTTTATGTCTTTAGAATCATACTACTGTCACCTCACGCATTCACGACGTGCTGTTCTGATCTCGCATGATATCACGCCTCCATTATCCCGCAAAATTACATTTTGTAGTGGAACGTGACATCACGTCAGGTGTTTTCCGAAGTGGTTTTGTCAAGAAAAGATGGACGAACCTTTAATTAAACTGGTGAGACAGCACGAAGTGCTATACAATCACTCCTCTGCTGAGTACCGGGATCAGAGGGTTCGACAAGAAGCTTGGGAGGAAATTGGTATAATAGTAAAATTCTTCTTTTGTCATTCTGAAATACATCTGCAGGCGGCTTGGATGTCCATTCAATAATTCGTGGACTGATTGACGAAATTCCCCCACTTCTTCTCTTCGATGATTTATGTGGTGAATCCATTATTCCATTAGCCACTGTAAAAGCAGCCACGTTTTCTATATCCTCTTCCTCGTCTGAAGAACTTGACGAAGAAGAATCTCTACTTCGCTTCATCGCTACTAATGACTAAATGCAAATCTTAAATTGCAACGACATTTACCGCGCGACACCGTGAGCGCACACAAGTGTGCCTCCTAGCGTGACATCACGCGAAAGTATGCTTGACGTGATAGCACGTGAGCTCACGTGACGTGACAGTAATGTGTTTCCGCCTTTATTCGTTTCGAGAAATGGCTATTCAAAAGACTATGGAGGCTCCAACACCGATGTCCAATTCGAGGTGAAACTAGCCCCTACACTTTTGAACTTTCAAAATGTATTTATTGCAATCGTTTTTGGCCCTTTGTTGGTGTTTCTTATTTACATTGTGACAAATTAGGAATTTAAAGTGACAAGCTCGGCGTCAAGTTAACGCCGTCATGGTTGAATTTTGGTAAATATGTTTGCAGGAATGCTTTTTTGTTCGTGCGTATTGGTATTTCTGTTACCGGGCGATCAAAAATCGAGTCACCTTTGGAAGTTCAAGTTAAGTACGATTTCCCATGTAAACAAAAATTCCAAAGGTGACTTGGCAGCAACTCATTTTTGATCGCATAGTACCTAACATTTTTGCGTATTTACCTAGTTATTCACATGTATTTGTCAAAAACATTATCCACTAGATGTCCAGATTACACATGTCAACCTCAATTGAAGTAGATACCCTTGATGTGCATGTGGCATAAGACTGAACCATAAAAGATATATGTACTATTCTCTTCTTTTTATTTTTTATTCTTTCCCTGTTTTTTCGCCCTGTGCTTCCCCACCCTATGTTTCCTTTTCACGCGCTTTTTTCTTCTTTTCTCACATCATTTTTTCTTTTTTTTGTATCACTTTTCTTTTTTACTCTATTTCTATATTTCAACTAGATGTTCATAATGACCTGATATATATGTTTTAAAAATAAAAGATGGCTAATATAAATCATATTTTACTTATTATTTTAGAATCATAATTATAAGCAAATAATGAATTATCGTTTACCCGGGTTTACGTAATTACGTTTGACGGTTGTTAGAATTTGAAGGTGATTATAAAATGCCACATTTTCTTAAAAATGCTGTTAACTTTAAGGGCCGATTCTACAATGCAAGTACATACCGAGAATAAGATATACCTAGAATAAATGTCGACGGTTGCGTTGGTTACCATTGTGTGAACCAATGGGATACATGTCGCTATGGCGGTTATTCCAAGAATATCTTATACTGCATAAAAGTGTAATTGTAGAATTGGCCCTAAATGTTATTTCTCACACTGTATATTTAGTAATCTGCAGTGTCAAGTCAATTACCCGGTGTCTCAGAAGGACCTGATTTGACCCAGTAGTAGGTACGGGGACACTAGCGTGGGAAAATTGTGTGGTCTAGGGCATTGCGGCAGATGGTCCAGGGGAATTTGGGTGGTTGGTCCATCATCTTAGATACTGCGCCCATTTCGGATAATGGACCATCTTGGATGCTGGAACCGTCACTTTGGCGTCATCGGTGATCGCTGGATTTTTTTAATTAACAATGGGGTTCAAACCCACGATGCCTGAAGTAGAAGGCTAACGCGTCACCATTTGAGCTACGGAAGCTTTCCCAATTGTCTACACCTTTTCCACTTTTATTCGAGAAACTATCAAGTTAATTTGAGAAAGTATCAATTGTATTTGAGAATAGTAGAATGTATTTGAGAAAACAACAAATGTAGTTCAGAATAGTGATTTGTATTTGAGAAGGTATCAAATGAATTTGAGAGTAGTAATAAATTGTATCCAAGAAATGGTAAAATGCATTTGAGAATCAATTGAAAATGAGAAAAACAAAATCACATGTATAACATAGCCTGATGCTGTTGCGGGACTACATACAGTAGCGGAATTATAAAAATTTGATTTTTATTATAATTCATTAGGAATAATATTACATTCTGAAATACAATAAAATTAAATGATACTTTCTCAAATACAATTGACTGTTCTCAAATACATTTGATGTTTTCTCAAATCCAACTGACTATTCTCATCTACTTTGACGTTTTCTCAAATACAAGTAACAATTCTCAAATACAATTTACAACTTCTCGAATAAAAGTGGAAAAGGTGTAGTTAAAGGTTGAAGAGAGAACCAAAACAGTGTACTTTAAACTTTAGCAATTTTGCAACTGTGCAAAATTGCATTTATTATATAAACTATAAATAGAATCGATGAATCGCGAATTGTTCGTAATTACTTCACGTTTCTATATATGGTGTACTCTTCCTAGCCAGAAAACTTGGTTTTCACGTACACCAATTAAAAACAAGTACAAATTGTGCACAACCGTTGTGCAGGTAAAGCGCATTTTTTTTTGCTTTTATTCCAAGTGGCTATGTATCAAATTTTATTTAAATGGCCAATGGTACCATGAAGGAAAGAACTAGTTCCACCCCCCCCCTTCCCCCTCCATCCCATACTTTGATAATAGAGCAGAAAGAAGGGCAGTAGTTTGTAGAAAACTGTTCCTTGCGTTGAGACCTTTAATTCGAATACAATGAGATAAAATTAATTT
Source organism: Photinus pyralis (assembly GCF_008802855.1). Lineage (NCBI taxonomy): Eukaryota > Metazoa > Arthropoda > Insecta > Coleoptera > Lampyridae > Photinus > Photinus pyralis. The sequence continues at coordinate 7,170,650 of NW_022170511.1, forward strand.
TTAACCTCCCCCCCCCTTCAGGCCCCATCGCTCACTGTTCTCGAAAAAGAGCCGCACGGGAAAGTTTTAGATTGTACAAACCAATTTATTTCGATGAGACCTTTCATTAGAATACCATGAAGGGTAGAACATGTGTTTTCCCCCCCCCCCCCATTTTCGAAAGTTTCACATGGCACCACTAACGGCATGCGTATGCAAAATCTGAAACCAATTGGTTGTCGTTTGTAAAAGTTATGCACGTTTTACTTTCAAAAACAACATCTCAGAAAATAATTGGTGGGGGGCCCCCCTTTTAGACAGCGAAAAGACTGCAAAAAATTCCAGGACTCTAGGACCATTCCCCTAGAAGTAGTTCAAAATGGTAGAAGTGGGTTCGGACGGACGGACGGACGGACAAAACGCAAACAATAGCACATTTTTTGAATTCTTAAAAAATGCGCTAAAAAAATGAAAAGTATTCTAAACCTATACCAAATTACATATGAACATTTCTACGAGTATGTTATATGCTATAAATAGACTTACGCGCTATTATGAAACGTGCAAAAATGACAGTTTTAAAAATATTAATAAATAATAAAATTATTGAAAGGATAAATTACTAAACATGTTATACAGAGTTTCCGAAAAAAAGCTGAACCCGGTACATTACCATTCCTCGCCATTCTAAGTCTAAAAATTGGTTCCGGTCAAAGTCCAAAAATTGTGGGCCAAAGTCCAAAGATTAGTTATCGGTCAAAGTCCAAAGTCTGTAGCTCAAAAAGACGTGGTAGTGCACCGCTACACATACTGAATCTGAAGTTTCTTGGGTTTTTTCAAAATAAAAAAAAAGTGCGACAAGACAACTCTCATTCAGGTTAAGGTGGGCCAACCTGCGAAATTCCCCCAGGTCATCTGCTGAAATACCCCGGACCAACTGCCAAAGCACAGCGAGCCAACTGCCGGAATATGGCACCCCGAGTCAAATGCCGAAATTTGAAATTGCACCACGAACCAATTACCTACCAAAATTTGATCTTGCACCCCGGGCCAATTGCCAAAATTTGACCTTGCACCCACGCTAAAGTGGCCCAATACCTACTTTTAAAGTAACCTGTTTACATACATATTATAATTGTTGTTCCATTACTCTTAATTGTACTGAGTGATTTAAGAAAAGGTACACTTACAATCTAAACTAAGAGACAGAATGCATATCTTGCCGTGAGAACTGTTAAGTAGTCGGTTTTTTACTACTTATAAAAAATTAGGCTCGCTGCTTTGGGTTTGATAAGTATTCCATTGTACATTTCTCTCCATTTGGACTTTTTTGAAGGAGCATTACTTTCAGAAAGACACCCGCACAAAACATCAAAGCATGAAATGGAAAACAAATCGATTACTAAGGGCAAAAAAACACGGATGTCACGATCACAAAAACCATACATGTTTGTTTGTTTTTTCCAATGAACAGTCAAACCAAGCCAACAATTAACAAGTCCGTCAAAAAGGCGATGGTTTGGTGTCGCTGTATTTCATAAGTACAGTCTGTGTCAATAGTGTTTGGCGGTAAATTTAAACTTGTAGTATTTTGCATTCTTTTATGTAGCTACGGTTGGAAACTGGAGAAAGAAATTTAGTAAAAGTATTACAAACCAAAATAGCAAAATAGTTATTACTAATGACCAAGCAATGTGTATTTAAAACTAATTCAACAGTATCGTCCTCACTTTCCTCTTCACTGATTTCAGAACCTTCGTCTGATGTATTAGTGTTTACTGTAAAAGATAAACTTTCTACAACTTCATCTAACAATCCATGGCGTTCCACATTTCTTCTTCCAATCTCTTAACGTGGATTATGTCGTCTCCAGACTTAGGTACTTTTCGATTTGATGATGAGATGTGCATTTTCAATTCATTCCAATTTATTTCTGCTTCAGTCAGTTTTATATACACCAGGTTCTGTTAGCAAGCACTCCATAAAATGGATGGATTTAGGTTTCGTAAGAAAAAAGGAAACATCTACACGCTGGCAGCTTTCTCTTTGTCGAATCCACGACCCTTTTAATAACATTTCTGGCTTCGGAATGCACAGCTTTTTTTCTCTTTTCTTGCCATGCGGATAAAATTGGTTCAACAAGCGAATTTTATAAACTTTTAATTTATACATATGTCACCGCCACATTTTTTTATGGACTGTACACACCTGCGTTGTAGGTATTGGCTTCACGTTTTCCCGCCACGAATTTTGTTAGTGTTAGTTCGTATATTTTCGGTCGAACTTGTTTGCTTGATGGGGCTGTACTTTGAAAGGGGCTACAGTGACTTTAAAGTCACTGTAAACGGGGCAAACCGTTATACGTTGACCGCGCTGAGGAGGTTATGCACCACTGCAGTGGTGAAAATCTCCTCGAAGTTTAGACGAATTATCTCAATTATCGGTTCTTTTCTTGCCAACACTCTGTAACAGTTTTAAAACAATGCCAACATGTTGTCTATATTTCACTTTTATTCACTCTGTGTATAACTTTTTGCGCCGTGCTGAATGCAACCCATCTAGTAACTTTATGCATTTGCGTTGGTGTTATTTTCATATCTATCTATGTTCGTATTGGTGATAATTCATTTCCGTTTTCGATAAGCGTTTTGGAGATTTCCTTATATGGTATTGTAAAGGCCGTTCTGTGATTTAATTGGTTGGAGATAAATTTCTTCGTTGCACTAGCCTGAAATTCGGAAAGAAAGTGGGGTCTTCTCGCTAGAACTTGCAGGAGGAACGTGTGTGTTTTGACTGGGATTCGGTGTGTGTTTTACCACCTTCATGTTCCGTTGGTGAATTAACCATTTGCGAAAGCATTTTTACTTGCCAACGAACTTAAATGTTGTGTCGTTAAGGAATCTAAATCGACAGCAACTTTCCGAAATGGAATTTTAATCTTGAAGCCGAAACACTCATCGATACCGATCCGATCCACGATATAACGCCTTTTACATTACTTGCTGTTTGACGAAGTTTTTTTTGTTTACTCTCTACTTAGAGAGTCCTTGTATTGGATAGGAGTCCTTGTACTAGATAAAATCCTTGTACCGATCTACGTACCGAATGGTGTTATTGAGGATGGATTGAACTTGGGAAGTTAGGCGACAGAATATTGCAGAGCAGTGCCGTAAAATCTAGCATTGCAACGTTACGATCTTGCGGGCTAAGCCGAACTCTTCTAATAACCGACACCTTTTTATTGCACTACGTAGAAGACTTACACCAGGACCCAGAGGAGCCATTCAGACGTAAATATTTGATCCTGTGGTGATGTAAATGTTATAAATTTATCTGTTTGTATTGAATTGGACCCACATTGTGGTAATTGGCATATGCACTAAAGCCAATAGTAATACTGTTAATTAGTCAGCTTGGAATATTGGGATACGATAATTGATAATCACTTAAGTATTACTCCCATGTACGAAGTAATAACCAGTATGTAACGTACGAGCTCGTAACGACTTGAACCACTTCATTGCCCCCAAGCTACCGATTAAGGGATTGAAATCACTTTATCTAATTCATCACTTGTGCCACGGTAACAATATTTGTGTTCTGACCCCAGAGATTCTGGTGGGTTTTATTCCGTATTTCATGGGGGAAATTTTTTTTTTGTAAATGTTTTATGTTTGAATTAATTTGGAGTATTTATTTTTTAAAGCCTCATAGTTGGACCTAAGTTTTTGGGATTCCCATTGGGGAACCGAAGTTTTGGTTGTGCTTTTATGAAGGTGCAGAGCACCCCAATAAATAATTATTTTTGTGGGATTATAGTTACATATTTTTCAAGCTAAGCTACCTTTCCTAGTTCGGGTAGTGATAAGCGAAATTGGACGAATTAGGTGGCGCCCAAAAGACTCTACCAGAACCACTAACCGTAAGTAGAGAAGATTGAGTTGAAATCGAGGATAGCTACGGAGCTATTACCAATTGTATTGAATTCTTTTACCTACGTCCCTGTATTGTCTTGCTCTCTCCGCTGTTTACCCTTTTGTCAACAGAGCTAGCTGGCCGGTCAGCGGCGTGTGTTTTTATTTAAAAAGCACATGGTATTTTTTGTAGCGCCTTGCCTTTTGCAGCTCGCGCGTTATAACTCCAACGCATAATCCTCCAACCAATTGTTTCTTTTTGGTTACAAAGAAAGAAAAAAAAACAAAAGTTACACTAAAAGGACGCCAACTTTTGTGCATTTTCCAACTCATGTTGGAAGGCGCTATTATGGCCACTATCTCCGTCAGTCCGTTCGTCCGAGGCCTTCACTACTCCTACAGTTGTCAAAATATTTAGTTCGTTTTTTTTGCATTCGATAGTTCAGCCACCTGGGCCAAGAAAAATCTTGACGATTAATTTGCGTATGTGGAAACTGTCCAATGTCAACTTTCTTATTTATAGTGATATTCTTTGAAACTTTAACAACAGCTGCTTCTAGGAAAGACACGCTTATCGCATATTTTAAACATCAGGTGTGAGCATGCGCAAACTGCGCAGTTTCTTATGTATAAGAATATTTATGCCATTACTTATTTTCTTTTGTACACATAAATAGTCCGTTGCATGACCTTTCGCCAAATATCGATCAATTCATGGAAAATGCGCTAAGTTACTGAAAGCGAAAACAAGCGGCTTCGAGCTTACGCGACACGAGCGTCAACAAACGACTCACTGCTCGGTAGTAGCGAAGTGTAATATAGGCCAGTCATCTTAGACAATAAAAAAGGCAAACATCGCAAAAAATGCGGTAATTCTGAATATTTGTCAGGTTGTTAGAGTCGATAAGACTAGTGTGAATCTAAGTTTGCAGCTTCGAAAGACTTGTGCTAACTTCAGGGTGGTCGAAAACTCTCGAAATTTTCGGACTTCTCGTGGTTTTTCGTTTATAACATTCATACGGTACATCCTAGCGTTGTAGTTTAGAATAACACTTTTAAAATAGACAAAATTTGATACAATTTGAGTCCAACCGGAGCTCTATAGGTCTAATAGATCCCAAGTTACGCTCATTCAAATGTTGGTAATTTTTTTTAAAAAGTGCAAATTTTAAGTTTTGGTCATCTTGCGTGCAAAATACCGGCTAAAGGAGTTATCCTACGAAGAAGTCATGAGAAAAGGAAATCAGGGAAATCGTGACCAGCTACATCAGGTATACATTCAAGCATATTGGAAAAAATGTGGCAGTGGTGTTTGACGGTTACCCTCAGGATGGTGAAGGAAGAAGCACAAAAACCGCTGAGCGAGTACGCCGGTATGCAGCCTCTCCTTGTGCCGACATTTTACTTGAGCAGTCCACCCTAATAAAGACGCCACAGGAGAAAATGTTGTCAAATGAAAACAACAAGCGCCGCTTGATCGACTTCCTCTGCTCTGGATTCGAAAGTGAGGGTATACAAATCAAGCGCGATGTGGAAGACGATTGTACCATAGTACGCACAGCATTGCAAAAGAGCAGTTCATATGACAACGTCATCATAGTTGGGGAAGATGTGGATCTTCTCGTTCTTTTGAATGCCTTGGGTTCCACTGTTAACAACGTTTTCTTTCAAAAAAGTGGTAGGGGTGACTGCGGCTGCCAGCAGTTTTGTTCAACATCATTCAATCGTGGCGGCGTGCCTTTTCCTCCCGGATTGGTACTGGTCATACATGCCTTAACTGGTTGTGATACAACCTCTGCCATTTTTTGGCAGGGCAAGACAAAGCTACTCGGCACATTCGAGAAAAATTCTCACCTCATTTCAGTAGCCAGTACCTTCCTGAACACACAAGCCACCCACATTGAGGTAGCCACAGCTGGTGCCAAGTGCCTGATCGCGATGTATGGGGGAGGAGCCAGCGATGACCTTCACACCCTCCGCTGCAAAACCTTCGTTCGCAGAGCTGCGAACGCCAAGGTCAACCTTGCTCGTTTGCCACCCACTGAAGACGCAGCTGCTCATCACGCGTACCGCATGTACCATCAGGTGCAGACGTGGTTGGGAGCAGACAAAGACCCAACCGTCTGGGGCTGGACCAGAGATCATCAAGGGCTACTTCCTGTAGCTTCCACGAAGCCTCCTGCATCCACTTCTCTTCTTCAGTTCGTATCCTGCAGGTACCGGAAAGGCTGTAGAGGGGGAGCGTGTTGTTGTATAAAAGCAGGGCTCAAATGCTCTGCTCTCTGCAAGGCATGCCAAGGTTCAAGCTGTCAGAACGCCCCAGTCGTTATGATAGATGACTCGGAGGAGGAGGAAGATGACGCCAATCCAGAAGCCGGATATATGTCCCAATCCTCACCCCAGGAGCCCTCAATTGCACCTGAGCGTGAGCCACAACCTGGACCTAGCACGAGGCGCAGAATGTAGTCCTCTTCCCTCGCCTTTTTCTTTTTGTATTTACGAATAATTTCTATAATAATAAAATTTGGTTGGGAAAATGTCAAATTTTATCTCCTGTGTATTGAATATCTTCTAAATGAACAGGCAGATCGTAGGGCTCCCAAAGTTTAAAATTCTATTTTCCCTTATTTTCGTTTTTTCAAGATAACTGGTGAACTATGGAAGCTACAGGCCTCTTTCTGCGCTTAAAATGAATCTAATTAAATGTACTACAACTCCTTTTCTCATGACTTCTTCGTAGGATGACTCCTTGAGCCGGTATTTTGCACGCAAGATGACCAAAACTTAAAATTTGCACTTTTTGAAAAAAATGACCAACATTTGAATAAGCGTAACTTGGGATCTATTAGACCTACAGAGCTCCGGTTGGACGGAAATTGTAGCAAATTTTGTCTACTCTAAAAGTGTTATTCCAAACTATAACGCTAGGATGTACCGTTTCAAAGTTATAAGCGAAAAACCGCGAGAAGTCCGAAAATTTCGAGAGTTTTCGACCACCCTGAAGTTAGCACAAGTCTTTCGAAGCTGCAAACTTAGATTCACACTAGTCTTATCGACTCTAACAACTTGCCAAATATTCAGAATTACCGGATTTTTTGCGACCTTAGATGTTTAAAATGACTGGCCTAATAGTAGTTGTTGCGTTTTGCGATTAAATATTTAAATGGATGCAGAAGACGCGTATTTTTTAGAAACTCCTTACAAAAGACGGAAAAGAAGATTGTGTTGGGTAAACCCTGTACTGGAAAAGAGGGCGTGTCTCAGCGAATTCAATCATCTCCATCGTGAATTAGAGAACCACTCTCCGAAGTTTTTTGATTGTTACCTACCGAATGGGTCCTCAGACCTATTTATACATCCTCAATTCTTATAAAGGCGATCATCAGGAAAGAGTATAACTAACTATTTTAGCCAGGATTTTAGCTGAATGGTGTTTGCAGACAGACGCGGATACGAGCCCAAATCCCATCCTGTTCGGAGCTGTAGCGCGCACACATTTACGCCCATAGCCGCCCGCTCAAACTTGCTTTCAGTGGTCGAGGGGTCTACCGCGCGTAGTCGCGTGCTGACGCTCGTGTCGCGTAAGCTCGTAACCGCTTGTTTTTGCTTCCAGTAGACGACCAGCCTTAAGGCGAAAGCCTTTTTCCATATTTTAACATTATAGGGACAGTTACCGATATGGTACCTAGTACTTTGAAGCCAATCATACTCTAAGTTCGTAATTATTAAATAAATTTTGTACAAGCTTATACGAGGAATTTTATTGTCAGTCTCACTACGACCTGGTAGAATATATTAATAATTATCGCAACCTCTACAGGAATCGAATGCGTCCGAGGAACCCCCGCCTACACAGCGTCAATGGACCACTCCTTCAAGTGCTAGCGAGGTTGGTACATCTCTATCATCGATTCTAGAGCGACGTCTTCCTACCAGTCACTCAGCTCCATCGACGGGCTTCTCCGAATTAACAAGTTCACGTTTACCAAGAGCACAGAATCCCACCATAACGTTATTACAGAAAGCGAGAGGTAACAGTACGCACCTATTGTGCATCATTGTATCTGATTAAACTTTCATAATAGAGGGCCATTTACCACGTGGTGCGTCATATATACAGACTTATAGTGATAAGAGTAGAGATGACAAACATCTACCCTTAGGAACAGTACAAGTTTGTAAGTTGTTTCGTTGCACCAGTATCGTATTTCTAATAGAATTGTTATAGCATATCACACGAAGGACGATTCGAATCCTGAACGACAGAAGAAAATGGCAGATTTAAATCCCGCAAGGTACGAAAGGGGCATTGGACCAGTAGCAAAGGATGGAATGCCTCTAGTCTTGAGATCGGTATGTCAAAATTATAGCACTCTAACAGGTCTGTAACACTTAAGAAATTTATAGGAAGTAAAAGATGGAAACCAATCCAGATGGTACAAAAAGATGTATGACACAATACACAAACAAAAACCTGAACGTAAGTAACCTTGAGCACTACGTTAAGGGTTCTCCTTCACATTATCTGTAACAATTTTCAGGGGAGTATGTAACGGTCCGGTATAAACAACGTAGAGGTATTGTTTAAAAAAAAACGCTTGGTGTGTGATTGACCTTCACTGTAGCGATCATGAAAGTTTGTTCCAAAAAGTTGGCACTTTGATATTTTTTGAACAAGCTTAATCATTAACATAGCACTGACTGGCTTTGCACTAAATTAAGGTTTTTATTTAACAGTTCACGTATCGCAACCAATTGCACTGCTGTAAGCATGAAACAATACCATCGTATATGATACGCGAAACAGCAAATAGAGGTAATCCGTTCTACCGTAATTCTTTGCAATTAATTAAACATTCTGGAAATTGTAAGTCAATGAATATGGATTTGAAGGCAAATATTGGGCGTGGTAAATAGATTTAAAATTAGAAGGTAGTAGTATTAGTAAGTGGGGCAGTGAAAAGGAGCTTGACATAATCTTCATTTAAACGAAATCTTCCACAATTGTGAGGTTTTCTTGGTTCTTCAGAATGTCTATACGTATAGTTTCCAGTGCATGCTGCATTTTTCTAGGTACTGCACTCGAGTAAAGCGTGGTCTTATATACTTATAAAAGTGTAGTCCTATGCGTTCGGTATGGGTGTGAGATATAAAGGGTAGAAGTCGGTATTATAAAGCCATACTTAACTATATTGTCAGCTAACAGTGTTGTTAAGGCATGATGACGATGTTTTTGCAAAGAATGATTGTAGAAGTTGATTTAGCCTTTTGTACACATGGTACGTACCTTGGATCTTCAGGGATACATAGGTCATCTGCGATCTTGAACCTTCATGTCACTTTCCATGACTGACCTTGTTTTTTTGCTAGAGCTTCTTGTTCTCCTAACTATAAACCCTCGATTGTTCAGTGGATGCTTTTGAACCACATTTACTTCTCTTGTCATTCCAGATAGATGATAATTATAGGTGCGAGGACCACACTCGCCGTCGCGTCGGTGAATGAATGTTCTCAAAGTGTAAAAGTGCTAGGAGTCGATCTAGATGTGATGTGGGCCAGTCTTCTATGAATCAGATATCTATCATATCTTCAAAATTTTGAAATGACATGTTTCTACCGTCAGCCATTTTAATTGATTGGTATCAGCTAGGTACCTTAATTACCGTGAATGCAATAAACAAACCAAAATCTCCATGCATATATGGTGTACTTTTAAAGCAGTAAAAAAATAAGGTTTTCATGGCTAAAATTAAAACAAGTATAAATTGTGCTCATGTGCAGATAAAGCGCATTTTTTTAAACGAAATAACTTTTGTTTTGACATCACCAATGGATATATTTTTAGCAGACGTCTCAATCGCCCTTTGTGAGTACCTTTTCCGACAATCCGTTCTTGAGGTATAAGGGAATATACCCGATCACGTTAAGAGGTCGAGGAGGAGGGCTAGGGCAAAGGTTGGTAGAAATTAATTCCTTTCGTTGAGACCTCGCTCACATGTACCTCCGTCAAAAAAGTTGGGGGGGGGGGGCATTTTTTCCTCCAATGCAATACCTCCCTTACAACGCGAGGGGGGTAAAAATTGAAGAAGGAACAACAAACAATAACACTTTGCTTTTAATTCTTCTAATGAACCCACTTTCATGTCTCTGACAATGATTGAGAAGGCTACCCGTGAATCGCTATGAACTTGTGTGAGTGATGTTGTTCGTATCAATAACTGTCGTTCAATAGTTGTTCTGGTAGTAGTTGGCTGTGGTTTTCTCTTTCCAGCATGAACGTAGGAGCATTGATCAGTTCATATGATTTGATGTCAACGATCAATAAGAGTGTACAGACAGTTAACATGCGGAAGACTAACGACTGTTCTGTAATAATTTTTGCAAAGTTAGACAATCAATACGTTTGCTGTCCCAACTGCCAAACACAGGAGATCAGGTGGGAACAATCATCAGACACTCGTTAGGTACTTCATTTTCCGAATTCGCTCCGTAAACTGTTCAGCGCTGGTTTTTCTATTACTGCTTAGCCCTAGGATCATCTTTCCTACATACACTATACCTACAGGGTGACCCATTGTAAAAGATTCACCCTTTAATTAATAACTGGAGAACCAGATGTAATCTTGTCGTACAGCTTTCACTATACCTACATCTGAATACCAAGGGGGACCTTTTATTCTTACACATTCTGACTTCATCTGTATAAATAAATCGATAGTCGCGTTTTACAAAGTTTCATTTCAGTCCATAGTTAGCCAAACATATTTGAACACAGGATCCGTAGTTCTGTGTATACTATTTGTCACAGAAATTTTTAAAGTATCGTGTCCAGAGGAAAACAGCCGCTAACGATTCCAGTAAATAAACTGATCACAAAATATTGTATTCCTTCTGGTAGAAAAATCTGAAAACAGTAGAAGTGATTGAAAAATAAGAATATACCAAATGAAATGAAAATTCGTTTCGGACGTCACAAATTCAATACAAATGTGTAACTTACTAGTTTACTTTCCAAACCTTACAGCTCGTGTAAATATATAAAATTCTTATTGTTGTTTTATTTCCATTTTAATTAATTAACGAAAATAACAATATTACACCTGCGCATTTGTATTGTAAACTAGGTAGATTCCACAATTTAAAGAGCCTGCGCATGGCATTTTCTTTGATATGAATGTTGTACAATAATAAGCTTATAACATAGTGGTTGAGTACCTACATAAGAACCTTGGCTGAAATCTAAATATTGATCTTCAGAGTTCTTATCTCACAATGTAATATTTATTATTTACTTAACGTTGCCTAAGCTTGAAGCAAATTGGTGTGGTTGCTTCTTTCGATACTTTTTATCTTTATGTAAACTACAACATCCCTTTTTCGTTTATAGCTCGATATCCATATGCGTCGGGGTACTTTTCGGAGCCCGAACAACATAGCGCGTTTAGTGCTTATTATTATGACAGCGATGGAACCACATCCGACAATAAATACGCCACGTTAGATCGACGACGAATTCCCCCCAGCAGAGATAAAGAAAACGAATTTATGTCTTCCACTTTACCACGACAAATGGATTCGGTTAATTTGTAAGCGTATTAGTTCGTTCTCCGCTTATTTTTGAAATATTATTTTCCAGAGAAATAATACGATCTGAAGCCGAACAGGATGTTCACAGAAGTCCCCCGGGACGTATCGAAAATTATACCCCTGGGCGCTCGTCAATTTCGGATAAGGAAGCGAAACAGGCTAGTATTAATGCTTTGACAAAATACTAATCTTTCAATTTAATTGCAAATTTTTTTCCTCCTGGGCATTACCGTGACAATCACTTTTGCATTGTATACACGTTAAATAACGCACTCATTATTCATTTGCACCAAAATTAACACAAATTTGTATCCATGTTTTACTAACGCTACTTAGGTGTGCCTAGGGTTTATATGTTATTAACATTTTGAGACTGTTACCATTTTTTTTATTTTAGTGGTGGGACGAGGTCATGGATATATTTGACGGGGTACGCATTTCAAGTATATTATTTGATTATGTTGTTATTTACGTTGTATTAACATTATTAATACTAGTAGCGTCATTGTTAACATCAAAAGTTCCTAGCAGCCTATCCAAGGTTAATATGCGCAAAGTTAATTACCTATGTCTAAATAGAAGTTTATTACAAAAATGATTCAGTAACTTCTGAACAGATAGTGTACCCCTAACAATCAATATGGAACATACGAAAGCGGATACGCATCTTCCTCCATTGGATGCCCTTCTTATTCAATTCTGAACCAGTCGATGCTAGAGATAACTTAAAACCTGAGATAGACGGCGCATTATTTAGATTACTTATTCTTCATACTTTATTAATACCTACTCGTATTGCTGGTTGTAATGTGGTAACAAGACCACAATGCACCACGAATGTGTGCCTCCAATGACCGCCGTTTAGAATTCGCTTATGGTATGGGTATTTCAACAGAATGATTATACCGAGGATTATACCATAACTGAAGGTTTTTGCCTCATAAAGTTATCTAGGCGAGGAACCGAGATTGCTCGCAGTGGAGCGAACTCTGGCACTTTTAGAGAACCCGTTTTTCGATTCTGGTTGACCATGATTTTTCAGTACCGGATTTTTCGAAAACGACAAGTTATGATAGAAACAGGTTTTCGTAGATTGAATTCTGAAGAGATACGAATTGATTAAAAGTCTTCCTGGTATTCTCTTGAAGTTGGCCGAGATTTTTAGCAACCGGATAGGGGTAAAATGCAAACCAAATATAGTACACTGGAGTACTGAATTTTTTTGCTTTTGTGAAGTTTCCCGTGACTTTTCGGAATCAAATTTCCCAAAAACAAAAAGCAAAAGTAAATTTAAAACAATTTTTGGTAGAATGAATTAGATTGAATTGTGAACCAGCTTCAGATTCGATCAGCTCAGTTTTTACGGCCAACATGGCGGGAGTGATCGTGGGTACGCCAGTGAGCTCTTTAATAGCAAGGTGTCGATGTGTTTGTTTTCCGATGATATGGGATTAATCAATGCCTATATACAGTGCGTTTTAGACTTAGCATCTCTTATTTGGCGAGATACGAAATATCAGTAGAAGATCAGGAGATATCAGTATACGGTCTCTAATACCAAAGAGTAACTATAAACTCTTTGCTAATACTAATTAAAAGCATTACCAAAATACCAACCTTGTGTTGAAGAAGAAGGAAGAGACTTTCCTATTAAAGAGTCCTTTTTTTTTATAGATTTTGCCGCAATTCCTCATTCCTTCAATAGTCGATTTATTACATTTACGATTTACCTACTTTCGCGGCATTCGCCAACTGGTGATGAAAATTACCAACTCTTGTCAAAATTGCCAACTAGTTGAGTATTGGAGGGGCAGCCAGCCCCCCCCCTTGCCCCCCCCCATAGGTCCGTCGCTGACTTTTGTTTTTCAAATGTAATGCCTATGTTTCTGTACAATACTTGAAAAAAGCAATCAATTTACTGTACGATAACATTAAATATGCATAAGGTCGATTCTCACTTTCGTGCAAGGCACGTACTCGACACAGGCAAGGCACCGACTCGGCAAAATATCTATATTATTGAATCTTACGAATTTTTTGGGGTGTAATTCACACTATGCGAGCAACGACTCGGCAAGCTACGGCCTTTGCACGCAGCGTTCTTCCGAAACAATATTTGCCGGGCATGTACCGTGCACGTTCCGACAAGTGTGAATACAATCTGTGCAGGTCACCGACTTTAGTTCATTTTTCATAGTACAAGAAAGGTTGAAGGGTCAGCAAAGGAACACTTTTTCAGCGGAACAAGATGAGATGCTGATTGAATGTGTCCAAGAAAATGATTTCGGTCATAAAAGATACTTCTTATGCATTTTATGTACACAAAAACGTATTTTTCTTTTTCTGCAATATGTACTTCCTTGTTCTTCATCATCTAATATTAGACCAATTTTAATTAACGTCAAAGTTTCGAACATTTTTACAGTTGAAACTCACGTAGAAACTGCTTACCTGCGGCAAGCGTGTCGCAGTGTGAATTGAACTCAAAAAACTTTGCCCGTGCCGAGTATGTGCCGTGCCGGTTCTTTGCACGAAAGTGAGAATCGGCCTTTATGGTTGATTGTAAAAAAAAATTCGTGATTCAATGTTTAGAAAATTTATGAAATCTAGCATGTGCTATCAGGATGCCCGATGATTGTTGCATTACATGGGGAGATCGTATCGTGCAGTGCAGTCAGTAAGAGCCCCTTCTCACGAGGAGTGTTTGAAGCGTTGCGGAGCGGCGCCATTGGTAACGAAACATTACTTTATATGGGCGCCTTCGCACGGAGCGGCACTGTGGCGCGTCTGCGCGACTTGTAACGGACTTCCGTTACACAAACGCGTGCGGCTGGTAGCGTAACCCCTTCACACCGTGCGATTCAGAAACGCCACGCAAGGCAAGACAAGTTTGTTCCATGGAAAGCGCACGTAGTTAGTGCGATCGCCGCGGCGTTCTATTAAAAAATTGTGCCTAGAGCGTCGATCTCGATGCACTGGAAGTGATAGGTATTTTATTTCAGTTTCGCGCGCGTCATCTACCCGTGTCCGGTAAAACACGTCGTACGCCACTTGGTAGCGCTGCTAAGCGACTTAGCAGTGGTGTCCGCGACACAGTGGCGCTGCAAAGACGCGCCACATAATCACGTACCCTGCTACTCCGCCGCGCCACACTGCAGCACTTCTCAAACGCCTCACGAGAAGGGGCTCTAAATCTTTTAAATGAAACATTCAACAAGTTATTTACGTGTTTTCTGGTACACGGCATGCTAGATTTCATAAATTTTCTAAATATTGAATCAGGAATTTCTCCATTTTATATGTAGGATCAACCATATGCATATTTTATGTTGTCATACAGAAAATGGATTGCTCTTTTTCAAATATCGTACAAAAACATAGGTAGGTATTGCAAAAAGTAAGATAATAAACGGCGACTATGAACTTCTGAATGACGGCAACTTGGGAAGCTAAATCTGAAATGAAGTAATTCCGGAGACGCGAGGTGTGATCAAAGACGCGAGTGAATTTGGAAAACAAATGATGGTTGATTATTTTCGAGAGCTGTTTAATTTAAATGTAATCGGTAAACTCAACGATTGAGATGCGGTTATTTCTATAGGTAGCTAGTCCAGGGAAGACATAGAGGAATACTTCAATTTTAAATAATAGTCAATTAGGCGAATGGAAATTACTGGTTATGTGAACGACACGAAATTGTGACGTTATATAAGTATTTCAGAAATGTTTAAAGAGAGTTTCTTGTTAGGTGGTTTATTAAACGCAGGTAAAAATCACTGTAGAGGACCTAAATCGAGATTGTCAATATGAAGCTATAGGGATATTCACCGTTGTTCTAAAGCCTTGTCGTTGGAATTTCATTTTTAGCGCATTGCAGCCACTTTCTCTGTCTGTCCGCGCGTCTGTCTGTCCGTCCGTCCGAGGCCTTAACTACTCCTACAGTTTTCAAGATATTTAGTTCGTTTTTACATTCGGTAGCTTATAGCTCTGGCACCTCAAGCAAAAAAAAAACTTCACGATTAGTGTACGCATGCGCAGGCTCCGCAATATCAACTTTCTTATTTATTAATATATTTTGTTGAAATTTTAACCACAGATACTTCTAGTAAAGGCAAACATATCGCATATATCGCAAACTAAACCGTGCTAGGAAATTATATACTTTGCTTTCTTGATATATAAATAACTGGTTTAATTTAAAAATGCACAACTGGCAGTATGATCGATGATTGTTTGTATAGTAGGTCATGCACTCGGAGCTGCTGGAATTTTGTTTTTAACTTGACGCACGTAAATAATTTGCTGTGTCCCATTGGATATATTCCTTATGAGGAATTATATAAATTGGGTTCAGTGGATTGATCATGGACAATCATGTTAGGTATTGCACTGTTAATTACACTAACAATGGATGGGGATGTTGTGATTAACAAGACTTGTTGCTTATTTCAATGCACAGTGGCTGGACGACCATAGCGCTCTACCCAGTTACAACTATCTACTCTCCAGAGCCATCACTAGAAGTGTAAGAGGGCATGACGCTTATAAACTCTATACTATACACTCTTTTACTTACAGCTAATTGAGACCTTTTCACTTTTGTTGATCTTTAAGTTTCATTTTTTTTATGCTCATAATCAACCGCATTACGAGGCGTCTTTCCAGTTCGTAGTCGTTAGCATGCCGTAGTCAATACTAGTGTGATTTATGAGTATAATTGATTCATTCTTATTTCAGCACCTCGAACAGCAAAAGGGAACGCCATTGACCAGAGGACATATGAGTCAGTATGTATTTTTTACTTATTCTATTCTTTACTAAACGTATTCTGCATAAAAACTTTCTTTAATGGGAAGCCACGAGTTGAGTAGAAAGGAGTTAAAGCGTAAACCTCTCATAACTGTGCTACCTATTTATAGATGTGTACTAATCGCGTTGATTAGAAATACAAAGTTTCCAAATTACGCTACAACTTTAGATTCTAGTGAAATCATTCACCTTTGCCAAAGTTTCTTGTATTTTGTATTTAATTTTGTCCTCATTTTATCTTACTTGTTGCTATAAGTTGAAATGTTGCATGCGTGTACCTACCAATCCCGTTGATAATCTATTTACACGTTTGTTTTAAGAACACGAACTAAGACCCAAAAGAACAATGCTGTACGTATGTAAGATTATCTGTTTGCGGCAATGTACGCTGGTATCATAGTATTTTATGTCTTACTAACATATCATAGCACATTTTATATCTGTGATACGCGGTCATAAAGTAGGTACTTTATGCCCTAGCCTAGAGAATGAAGTATCACCCACGGTATCACCACCACAGTAACTTATTTATACTTAATGACAAAACAAACACATATTTGCAGGTTATTGAGGATTTAAAGGGTCAATAATTATTAAATGTCAATACCTACTAACTCACAAGATTGGCCTTATTTCGAATAGTTTCTGAAACTTTTTCCTCATTCATGATGAATTGAATT
Organism: Photinus pyralis; assembly: GCF_008802855.1. Taxonomy (NCBI): domain Eukaryota; kingdom Metazoa; phylum Arthropoda; class Insecta; order Coleoptera; family Lampyridae; genus Photinus; species Photinus pyralis. The sequence goes on from NW_022170511.1 coordinate 7,187,619, forward strand.
ATTTAAAATTACGTTTGACGTTTGGATGCTTTCAACTTCGACCATTAAAACCTGGACTGCTATAACGTCCTATAATATTTAATATAAAACTTGAAGCCATAGGTACTTACATCATACAGATACAGTACTTATATATCTATGCTTGAAGCCAACATCTGCCGCGCTATCACTGGGTATGACTAAAATGAGAACTAAATCTGAGGCGCTAAATATGAAATTTCCAAGGACAAGTATATCCACACAAAATATTTATACGATAACTGTTTAACTTTATACCTGACGAATTAATTTATAAAATAAATAAATTTGAAGTAGATATGATTTTTGGATAATGATACCAATAGATCGTGGAATAAGCTTTTATTTAAAAAATGTACATGTTTATTGCAGCGTCTAACCATTCTCCAGGATAACGTGTATAACATGACGGTGAAGGTGTTACACAACGATTAAGATCCATATTTTGATGACCAGCGAGTGTTTAGACTTTCATCTACTGTCATTTCTTCAACTTGTTCTTGGTCGGAGAAACTATCGACATTTCATTTGATGTATTTGGGAAAATTGAAGGAACCGAATTTGAAGAGTAAATCTTAAATAAAATAAGTGACCGACCTTCCTAGTTTTTTGATTATCGAAAAAAAATAAATTTAAAGCAAAACAATTAAAAAAAAATTGAAATATTAAACTACAGGTTGCATAAATTTAGCGGCGGAGAATATACCGTACTGGAGAATTTGGAGCGGTTAAAAAAAATAAGGAGTACTTACGGCGCTTCGCTTATTGAGCAGAACGATTTCTTAATTGTAAATGTAGGGGTTTCAACCAATTGAACACACACGACATTAGGAATTATATCTTCTCCAAAACACAAGCTTTTCCACTTCTTCCTTTCGTTGTCTTCACAACACACCTTTTCCCTCCTTCCACGAACATTTTGCGTGCGCACGAAGTACAAGGACGTACACCAAACGGCAAGGAAAATCACATTATGACGAGTAATGACAAAACAATATTGGGAAATTTTTAATTTAAGGAAAACGTACGTTTATGTATGCAACAGAATTAGCCTTTTACTTATGCGAAAAATGTTTCTGTTTTAATATAACGTCCTTGTTTTTAAGGTTATAAACTGCATCACATTTTTTTACAAAACAACTTCAGCGTCTCATTTATAATTAATTATGTAAAAGTAGCACAACTAACTGACACAAATTTACATAAAATCACTTATAAAACACTTAAAATTAAATCTCGTAACATTGACGTGTGTCAAATTTCGTTTCACAAAACGCACACCGTCTTGTGATGGCGCTGTAGATGTTGGCTCTTAGACCATATAGTACATGGACTGCTATTCGCCCTATGCTTTCAATACAAAATGGATGGTCACGGATAGAGGGCACTGTAGTCGTGGGTATGTGAATCTCAGGGTAAACTAAAGTCGTGTAAACACCACTAGGATCGCTTAAAGAGCAGCTTTATAGTAACCGCGTAGTACGGGAAGCTTTAAATGCTCTTCATTATTTGCTATACGTCCACAAATAAGAATAAGTTTGCTTTTTTTTGTGATATCTAGGCGATTCATTAATTGACGTTTGTTAATTTATAGGTTGACAGTCTCAAATCGTGTCTCATCGGACAACTTCGGACAGACTCGTTTACCCTGAAACTCACATACCCAGGCGATGTCCTTGACCATATTTTAGTTACAATTAGCAGTCCATGTACTATATGGTCTAAGTGTTGGCTTCATAAATTTGACTTTGCTAGCAATCCAGTTATTTTTTCATCCAAGGGTTTCCAATCACATTAACAAATTCGGAACACGCACACTTGATCAAACATAATGAATTGTTTTGTAACCGAATATTTACTTTGACGAAGAAAACTATTTGTAAGACAAAATTTTGCTATTTGTAAGACAAAATTTTGTATGTACCACGGGCATAGGGCGATAGGAGCCAGTAATAATAATTTGTACAACTAGAGAAGAAAGTGGAGTTTTTCAACTCAAGAGTTGAAAACACATGCACTGGCATAACAAAGACTGACATAAAACCAATATTCGATCACTACATGTCAGAGATCGACTAATCGGATTGATTAGCAATATCGGCACGATGGCTCTTTTCGAAGACACAAAAAAACAATACATAAAATATATATCTCTGCGTATGTCAGTTCTGAACTTTAACCAGCCTCTGCTACGTCAATACGAGATTAAATATCGGTATCAAATATCAGTATCAAATATAGCACAGTACATATTCCAAACAAGTCACCCTGCCAAATATTAATAATCATAATCACACGGTTCAAATCAATAGTAGGAGCATAACTTTAAGTATCACATTACAACAAAACAAAGGAACATATTGTCGTGGCAAAACATTAGTATAAAGTAATTAATTCTCAATGCCAAGTGAAATATGTAAACAATCAACAACCTAACGTACGTCACTCGCCCCCAGATGAAGCACTCTATATATAAACAGTAACATATTCATGCAAACAAAAGCAAAATGTGCTGCAATAAATTCAATTATAAATTAAAATGTAGTTCTGCATGCTTGTATTGAATATCATCCCTAAGGGAACATACTGTATCTAAATATAATTAAAATCACGTAAATCGGTCAGTAATGCATGGCAGTAATGGTTGGCAGGTACCCCAGCGCTAGGAACAAAGTACTGTAAATTGGAAAACAACATATTCACGTAGACTCTCCATGCATTTAATTCAAAGTACGCTCAGAATAATATTACAAACGAGCAATGTATTTTAGAATACATTATTATCAATGACAATATATACTATAGTGGAATGTCGTTAATTTGGCAAATAATCTAACACGATCACACAATTACTAGAGGGATGCAATACATGTAAGGATAAATACTAGGTCACCTTTGCAATTGTCGAAGTTGCACTCACTATACGGAACGTAAAAATTACTTCTGCCCTCAACAAAAGCACAAATACCTCTGCCTAAATCTCCCCTTTTTAAGCAAAACCTAGACGAAAATTGGTAGTATCGACTGTGCTCCGAGACGTTGCGTCGGGTCGATAGGGATCATTAAGTTCCCTCGCATAGCATTATATTTGACACTTTTATTGTAAATTATGGCCCATTTCAATGTAGAGCAGAGGAGAAAAAAACACTTGTTCCACGGAAACGAAACAAAACTTTTTTTCGTCGTGCCAGGGTCGGTTTCGGGAGTATTTAAATCGAATTTTAGCGGGCAAATTCGCTTCCATTACAAGAGAGATTCTGGTTCTTTTAAGTTCTAAAAATGTGAGAGTAATCCAGTAGTTCTCAACCATCGCGACGGACGTGTTCAAGGAGGTCGCGAAATTCAGGGGAAAAGTTAAAGCAATTATTGTTATATTAAAAAAAACTGTCAAATTAGCTGAATTTATTACTTTTCTTATATAATAATATGATGTGGTATAAGTTTATTAATAAAGTTAAACGTGGTTGTTACGATTAAAAAAATTAAAAAACTATTGTACGCGTCGTATTATGCATTTACAAATTCTATAATTCATAGGGAAGTCGGCAAAATACTCAATCAAAGAAGCGGGTCGCAATGTCTAAAATGTTGAGTACCGCTGGAATAATTCTACTATTCCATTTCATATTTAGGTACTTACTTTGTGTGCTAAAAGGGGAGGAAACTGTTGCGTATATTGTCCTGTCCTGATATTTATAATTTATTTACCTAAGTGCATGATCATGATGTATGTTGTATAGCATCCTGTAAGTTTGAAGTACAGTACCACCATTACCGTCACACGCATTATATCAGCAAGTAATTTTCTTAAATTAATGTATTTTATGTTTCCCAATTCAAGCCCTTTCTGTTACTGTACCTATAGATATAGGATTGTCTTATTGTGCCAAATAACATCAACACATTTAACAACATTATAAAAATGTCTAATTTTTCTAATGATCATGTATCATTTAATAATTCGTTCACTTTAAAACCCGTATGCAAAAACATTCAAAAAGGAACAAATTTACATTAAAACGTAACATCTTTTTATTAGTAAAAGCACAAATTTGTTTTAGTTAAGGAAAAATAAAATGAACTTGTCGCTTATGCAGTTTGTTTTAATTACGTTTAAGGGCACTGAAAGAGTCTGGATATGAAAGCGATTCGACTTTAATATTCCGAAGAAGGGAAGATGCGTTACAACAATTAAGTCCGCTGGAGCAGAGGGAAGCGTATAAAGTAATTCAAAAAGGAGGAGATGTGCCGCTTCAAGGATTACGTAAACCTGCGCCCGAAAGGCCGAAAGGTATGTCAATTTGTATTTGTACGTTCACTTTTGTAGGTGAAGGTGTACTAATTAATGAAAATTCAGAATTTATGAGATTTTAATTAAAGTAGGTAGTACAACTAATTGGGTGAGGAATTTTTCCTTCTAACAATTAAAGGTTTGTGTTTCAATTTACCCATAACAACGCATGGCTTAGCTTAAATTGGTTTTGAACTATTCTAAGTATAATATCTGACTTTGGTAGTATGCTGAATTTGGACTCTCTAGTGTCTAGTCACGCAATTAAATCTTTCATGCACCTGATCAACACGCAATCCAAGTTATCTCACACACGTTCAGAGCTCCATTAAGAATAATAAATCACGGTTTTTATTTCGCAGAAGTCCAGGAAATCCAATATTTACCAATATCTCCAAGTGATAAGCGCATGAGAACTACCAAAAATATGAAACCTAATGAATTGGTTTGTTATCCGTTATCAGTTCCTCCTCATCCTCGCCACATTTTTGCCGAATACAAAAGAACCGCACCATCAACTGCATCCACCTCATCCTGCATGCTTAAACCGTCTACACCTTCTCCACCATCTCCTCCCAAACGTCGTTCCTCAAGAAACAGCAATACTATGAGATTGATTTCAAGAATCAGCGGTAGTTGTGAAAGAAGTCATAGTAGCAGGAGACACGAAACTTGTTTCGCTCCTACTTCAGAATTGGATAAAAGCAAAATCAGATCTCCTAAAGACAGTATTACGCACCGAGGTACAAGTAAACGGTTTGGAGATCTGGATTCGAAATTAGCCGTTCGAAGTGTCAGAACTGTAAGCGTTTCACCGTTGCGTACTGCTCTACACACAAAAACGTGCTTACCAAAAGGTAGTACCGAAAGCGGTATAAACACGTTATCTGCACGGTCTTCTTCCTGTAGTCCAACACGTACATGTTATTCGCCGATTATTCAGAGAAAACCCATAGCATATAAAGGGGGTACTTTCGGTGTTGACAAACGAAATATAGACCTAAAACTGCCAATAAATAAAAGAAGTGATACAATTTCAGAATCGACAGAGCTACTAAGCCCGACAGAAGTTAAAAAAGTGGTAACATCTAAAGAAATTACGAAACCATCGACGGCAACCTATAAAACAAGTACTGCGGTATACTCTTCTGTTAGGAATGGCGCAAAACCTACAAAAGATAACGTTCTGCCCATTCAAGTTGGTATTACACAAAGGGGGAGAGAACTGTTACGACCATCGCGAAGTCTAGCAACTTCATTGCTAAATTCCCCAATACCTAAACGATCTATTGGAACCCGAACCACAACTCCGTCTCCAATTTCGTCTTTATTTCGTTCTCACAGCGGCTCAAACGAATCGTTAAGGAAATATAAAAGAGAGAGTGCCACGGTCAAAGCACCAACTACTTCAAGAGCAAATAAAAACGGTACTACTAAGAAGTCCAAAGTACCGGAAGTTTTGGACAATGCAAAGAAATTAAAAAAGTCCAAAAAAGATCAAGTCAATGGAGAGATCGTGAAACGAGACAAAAAATACAAAACAAAAAATGGCGGTAAGCACGAAGATAAAGCAAATATAATGGTAAAATTTACACCTCCTTTGGAAAATGTGTTGCATTTTACTCGAGGCGAAATTCAAAAACAGAGAGATGCAATGGAGTCTCATTCTTTTTTCCAAAATTTATTTTGGAAGGATATATCTTCACCATCTGCTGTACCTTCGCCCATTCGTTCGTCGTGGATTGCGGAAAAAACTCGCCTGCTTTGTAGAACTCCGACTACCTTACCAGAACCCACAATTGGTGCTCTTAGAATATATTTGAATCACACAAAACCGGTTACCGAATCTAAATTTAAAACTTTAGATGCATCAATGGTACGCTCGCGATCCGTAAGCCCAAAGTCCGTCTCTTGGAATATCGATCAAATGGCCCATAAGGAAACAAAACACAGAAGCTATAGTTTGCCACCGAAGATAATACTTACAGAAACACGTAGACCCGTATCCCCAATTTCAACGAGAACAGTAATAATGAAGGACGGTGGCGAAAAAGAAAAAGTCGTCAGAACAGCTTCTCCCATTAAATTGGTGCTTACGGAAACATCTCGACCCATCTCTCCAATCGTAGATAGAAGAAGACGACGGGAAAGTCCCACAAAACCCCATTACACCTTTGAAAAGATTGTACTCACTGAAACTACTAGACCTGTCTCGCCTATAGTGGCAAGAAAATCTAAGAAAGTGGAGCCAAAACCACGAGACCCGCCCAGTGTAAATAAACTTATATTTTCTGAAACATCTCGACCAATCTCTCCCGTATTGCGAAAGAAAGCCCCGAATATTATACCAGATTATGGAATCAAAAAGACTTCAAGCACGCCTAAAATTGTACTTTCTCAAACTAGTAGACCAATTTCTCCGGTTGTAGAGAAGAAATATAAATGTTTAACTAGGGAGTCGGATAATGAAGATTTAGAAAAAACGCCCGTAAAACTGTTCTTTACAGAAAGTAGTCGTCCTGTATCACCGAAAATAGATCGTAAAGTTATTGTACCACCTCCTCCTCTTCCATGTAGGGAAAGAAGCGTTAGTCCTACTAAAATAGTGCTTACCGAAACCAGTCGTCCAATCTCTCCAATGGTTGACAAAAGGCACTTATCCCCAAAGTCCGTGTCGAGGGATAGTGGTAGTGTCCAGTTCTATGACAGTAGTCGTACTACGTCGCCCCATACAGAACGTCGTTATGCGTACAGTCCTTCTAGAGTATATTATCCAGACAGTGTTATATCATCATCATTTGAGAGTCGTAGTCGGGAGAGATCCGTAAGTCCTCCGGCGAAATTGTACTTTTCCGAAACCAGCAGACCCGTTTCGCCCCAAGTCGCTAGAAGGTCTTACGAAGAAATGCATATGCAAATGAAAACAAAAAAGGTGCCATCACGTGAAGAGGAGCTTTTGTTTTTCGAAGATAACGCAAGTATTGCTTCGAGTGGCTTACATTCCGAATGCAGGAGCTTCCCCTCTGATGTTTTCCACTCTCCCCAAAGGTGTAATAGGTTTAAAGAATTGAACAAGTTTTACTCTACACTAGAGCGAATGGGGGAATTGGAAAGAACCACTTCATCAAGTGAACTACGTCCTAGAGGTCGGCGAGAAGAAGAAATTATTGATTATGAGAGATGGAAAGAAGTGCATGCGCGTGAAAGAGCCGAAAAGGAGTTACAAACGGTGTACAATAAATTGAGACAGGATCAAAAGGAGAAGGGATTCTTATTTCGCCCCAAAGACGTCAAGTTATTTCGCTGGAAGCAAGAAGCTGATAGAGGCTTGCGCGTTAAAGACAAATCAGTGGAAGCAATTAAAACCAACTTTGAAAAATTGGCCAGCTCTCCTTCCACCGGCGCAGGAGTGCCGGATCAATTGATATTTCATAGAGATCTCTACAAACCACTATGGCGTGGCAGTTCCGTGGTAGATTTGGCGTCGAGCATGGTAGAAAGACGATCACAATCGGAGGGGCGAATAAGTACAATAAAAAAGAAGCTATCGGAGTCGGAAAGATTACTAACACACGGCATTGGTAGCAGAATATGGAGCAGTTTATCATCAGAACAGATAAACCTCTTAAAAGGTCAACTTTCGGAAATATATAACCAGAATAGCCAACAAAGGTTTCACGTTCCAGCAATTGAGTACGCTGTAAATGTACCTGTAAATCAACAAAAAAGTTACAAACCGTTTTTGCGAGTTAGACGTAATTCTAGCGACTCTGCGAAAAAGTTTCGGTCTGAAAGTCAACCGCCAAATTCGGTTTTGACGGAAAATGAGAAAAAAAGGCTATCTCAAAGTTTAGGTATTGAAGTTATGAACCGAGTATCACAGCGCCAAGATAGCAGAGCTTCACCTTCTTTGGTAAAAGGCAAAGAAACAAGAGGAGCGATAGCTGCTGCCGACGCAAAAATTATAGCTTCCACTTCGGAGCCATTTTCAGAAGATTCTTTGGAAAACCTTAACCAGGAAAAGCAAAATTCCAACGTAAATTCAATAGTATGTAAAAAAACGGGGAAAATGTCTAGTGACGAGGATCAAATAGTTGAAAAATTACCTAAACCTGCTTTAGTTTCAACGGATGTTACGAATCGTGTAACCTCAGTGAGTGAAACCGAAAGCGGTAGCACAGACGAGTCGACGAAAACTGTTATATACTTGGGAAATAAGGACGTTCAGAAAAAAGTGGAATATTTCGAACAGGTTGCAGAGGAACGTCCTTATACCCCAACAATCTATCGAGCGGCTGAGTCGCAAAATAATGACGACGAACTCCCAACTGACACGCAACAACATTCGGAAATAGATCATATCGAAGAGGTTCGCCCGTCGTGTAAGCTTGTTGCATCGCAATCCTATCAAGATTTAAAAGAATTATTCGGCGAACAAGAACAAAGTAAATACTGCGGTCTTAGTGCACGCCCTTTAAGTACGGAGGAAGTGAAAATCGGTAATAAAGAGAATGGTGCTGTAACAAATATTGAGGTGCGAAATTTAAAAAATAAATTTGAATTTATGGACGACTTTTCTAGTAATAGACTAACGGCATCATTTCCGAGACGTACGAGGAGTAATCCAGAACTTTATAGGAAACAAATCGTTATACCGGGACAAATCATGGGAGAAGTTGACACTTTAAGACGGAAATATGAGTATCCTTGGATTTTTAGTCGTGGAAGAAGTAGAGTGCGCAGAGGTGGTGTAGTGTCACCTATGTACTTTCGTGCTGAAGATCGCTACATGCCTCACATTAACATTATAAGCAAAATTGCCAGTTTATACCCGAAGAAAACCGTTTTTCTGTCTGACGTACGCCATAAATCAACCGAAGAGCTGACGAAACTTTTGGGCTGCCCTGTAGGGGAAGTGGAAAGGTTGCGAAAGAAGTTTGACTCGCCTGACCGCAACATATCCATCTTGGGACATATGTTTACTTCCTCCCCAAACATGCAGGAACTGCGAGATATTGCGCCGTATCTGACAGGATCGTGGACCGCACACAGGTATCCCAGAAAGGAAGATAACACGAGATCCTTGTCCTCCCCAGACAACCTAAATTCTTCCTGGGACACTTCTTCCGTTAAAAAAGTTAGCACCCGCCCTAAATCAACGTCTCCCCCGCGCACAATTGGCAAAAAAGTACCATCCCCAATATTAAAAGTACGCCGACCAGTCATTACTGAAAATGGATTCAAACGTGAAAAGGTCGATCCAAAAATGTACAATCCCGTTGGACGTTACCAACCGTGCACTACAAGAATCGAACCAGTAAGGTACAAAACTGCGTGGCCACATGCAGTCAAGCCCTCAGTAACTTTTAAAGGTGTTGTATTTTAACATATAAAAAACAGGAACACTGCACGTAGAAACCGACACCTTTTACTGTTTATAATGCACCTTAAATCAAACCGGCAGGTAAATTACTTAGAATAGTTCCATTCACACTTATTTGTTCTTGGCTGAGTATGATGCATCAATATTCTGCATGTTTAACGTTTGTTTTGTTTGTTAAAAAGCCTTGGTTTAGTCATCGTTTATCTTTTGCACTGTTGAATGTAGAGTTGCCGCCTCCCACTCCACCTCCGAAAGGACATCATGGGCTAGACTTTTTCGGAACAGGTACTGTACCATAAAATTAGTATTCCTTCTCATATTGTATGCCTATTATATAGTATAAGCGTTTACGATCGATTATATTCAGGTCATTACAAAAACGGAAATTTGCTCCATCGTTATAAACACGCGCAAAGGAAGTTGTCGATATCAGATAGATATTATGAACTTGACCTGAAAATTTTTAATTTCATTGCCTAGCCATTACTTGTCACGGCCCCTAATTACGATTCTTAATGTGAACGTCACTTGTTTTGTAGCAGACAGTTATTGCCTGCATTTAGCTTATTTACTGCATCAGTACACACGCAAAGTTGATGTAAGTACATATTCGAATGTGCGATTTTTGGTATGAAAGAGTCTCCTTTTGTCATTCTTTCTTTGATATATAATAGGAGATCTTCAAAATTCTGGAATTTTGATCAGATATATCATACAACATATTATTTTCCTTGCCCTCTTGCCTCCCCGTAACTTTTATAAGTCATCTTGATACCTTCAGAAGTTTCAGTGTAGCTAGCTAAATCTCTAAATGGACCAAATATTTTATTTTCTGTCATTACGGATTGATAGATATTAGCACCTCGGCAGGTTGCATACCAGCAAGGGGCGATGACTATAATCATTCTATAATGTATAGTTGATTTGCAGCAAAATCAAAAAGTATACATATACGAAAGAGTACTATGGTTTACTCTTTGCATATACTCTTTGTTTGCAGCTAAATATTTACAAACGAATACGACTCGGAAGTCGGAACGCGATTTCTTTTCCAAGTATTTTACATCTGATGGTTGTAGAGAAATTAATCAAATAGTTCGATTTTAATTTCTGTTAGTTTGAAAACGTGTCGCGCACTTTTTAAATCCATGATTACTCTGAGAAACTGTATAACTTTCCATTACAACAACTTATTCAGAAAATCTCCTATAAATGTTTTTCAAATTATCCTCTCATTAGCAGAAGAAGATTGTCACTGATTCTAATAGGTCAGTCAATTGAATACTTTTTAGTCGAGTTAGAGAAATCCGAGGAGAAATCACAGGACGAGTTACAAAACACTACCTACGCAATATTAAAAATGAATTCGGTACTCTTTTCAATAAACGGAACATGTAATTTAATTTAATTTAATTGTTACAAATACAAAAAAAAATTTCAAAATCCACTCGTGGGTGTTGCAGCATAACGCAAATACTGTAAATGATGAGCAACGGGCAAATATAGACCATATAGCAGCTTTCAATTAGCGAGAACCCAAAGTCTCTAGGTGCCCCAGGAGCCGAGAACTTCCGGTATTCAAAGGCTGCGATTTGTTACAAGTACCTACTGTTTATTAAAAATTTTTTATCACGTTTCGAATAATGCAAAAACCAAATATTTAGATAACATTTCTTATCTAGTTTTTTATTCTGCTTTCGATAACAATAAAATATACAGTGTGTTGCATAAACAAAAAGTTAAGGTCATTTCTAGCTAAACCGAAAGTTAAACAAGCTAAAAAGTAATCGTAAACGATTTACATAAAACGCATTTCCACTTGCATTCATTTCCCATTTGTAAGATGCAACTTCTATTAAAATCGTAAAAATCCGGCCACAAATATGAAAAATAGCGTTGCACATGGGCAATCCATTTTTGACGTGCTACTTCAATTTCAGTTTATGAGAAGAATTTCATTTCAATGCTTTTCTAAATAAGAAAGTTGGAACTGCGCATGCGCAAACCTAAATTTTGAAACTAATGTTAGATTTTCCTTTGTCCAAGCGCCTAAGTATCAAATTTCACTTAAATGCTTCCATAGTTGGCTATGCGCATGCGCAAAACCAAATTTTGAAACTTTTATTCCAAGTGTCTAAGTATCAAATTTCATTTAAATGCTTTTGTAAATAAGAAAGTTAACACTACACGAGTGCACAAAACCAAAATTTTAAATTGGCGTACATTTGGTTTTATTTCAAGTGCTTAAGAATCAAAAATTACCATTTAAATTCTTTCGCAAATAGAAATTCGGTTCACAAATGGTCGAGATACCAAAAGAGCACTCAACATTTGAAATTGCGTGTCGTGCGGCTAGAGCTTTGCTCATATTGAATTTCAAGCAATTCGGTTCATAAGTAACAAAGATGTCAAAAAGGTCTCTTTTTACCTACATTTCTCATTTACGAACTCCGATTTACATATTTGATAAAGAATCCACCTACAAAATTTCATCGTAATCGGTCCATTAGTTATCGAGATATCGTGCTAACAGACGAACGGATAGACGAACAGACACAACAAAATTATAAACTCGCTAGGAGTTGGTTAATAATGGAGGTAGACAATAGAATATTTCGGGACTTGTATCCTGTATATACACATCAATATTTATTCTCTCGCGCCATCTTGGAATAGGAATTTTGGGAATTAAAAAAAATTGAATAAGAAATCAATCTTAGGGACTTTTTATTGTAGCTTCCAAACGAAACATTTGCGACCCTTGGTTCATTTGAAAAAAATGTTTGTTTTGGTCCCCGTTATCATCCGATGTTTGGGCACAACTCAAATGTAGCTTTATAATAGGTATTGTATAATCTGCAGCAATTTACAAATGCTCGATGTACAGATGGTGTATTTGGCATTAGCATTTCATTATTTTCTTCGACAAGGTAGTACATAATTGTACCTTGTATCATTCTTGAAATCATTTGATTTATTTTGGACTGTAAAATAGATAATGCCTGGTCGACATAGGATAGGCAGTTGCAATGATGAATACGTGTGTTACAAGGATTTCATTCCTCTACTTACACGGGGATACAGTCGTTCGCAGACTGGTATCTCGGATACACCTTACAATGGAGTCGTTTCAAACTGGTATCTCGGATACACCTTACAATGGAGTCGTTTACACACGCATACTTCCCGCATACAGTATCAGCGACTAAAATTTCGCTCTCTCGCTAGTCCCACTCGCTCTTTGATTTTACGACTTTGGGGGACTGATGGGCTATTAGGTAATATTATGGAACTGTTCACACGAGGATACTGTTTCATTAGCAACCGGTCAGCACTGTTCGTCACTTTCGCCCGAAGAGACCAAATAGTCATAAGATGGAGCGCACATTTGACGACGAATCCTTCGTTTCTTCCGTTTATGTTTACACATTAGGGTGTATAGTAAAAGGGCGTCTTTAACGCCCATTACCAAGTGTGACTGTACAGAGAACCTCCCGCCACTGCATTGAAAATACTTCGCCGAAATAGTGCCTCACTGCGCCAGAGCAATTTAAAATGCCCAAAGTCTGCGAAGTGTATCGGATACGAATTCTGACGACAGACTGTATGTCGCATACAGTATTTTCGTGTAAAAGAGCTCGTATTCCTTATAGCCGATTCACATTAAGGTGGCGCTTACATTGAAAAATTGAAATTTTGTTTCCACAGTAACTGCTTTTTAGGTCAAAATTTTTGGTCAAAATAACATTCATTCAAAAACTTTTTTCAATATCTAGTTTTTAGCGCCGTGACGCCATACAACTTTTTTCTCAAATAAAAAAGCAATATTTTTATTAAATTATTCGAAAGACTTCCTTTTTTTGTGTAATACAACAAAATCATGCTACGTTTTATTATAAAAAAAGAAGAGAAAAAAATGTCAAAGTTAAAAAACTATCTAGCAACTTAGTGTGCGCTTATTATTTAGGATGAGCGATTACAGAAGTTCGGTCGTTGCATTTTTGGTTTTAATGCAAAGAACTTAAGATAAAATATCAATACCTATGTTAAAATATCAGTGTACCTGTATATACAGGGTCATTCTTGACGAGCGTCATATAGAAAGATATGGAAAACCTTTGAAAATGAAGATAAACTGATAATTCGGTTTCTACGTCGAATAGTAGCTCTCAACTTTTATACTTTTAAATATCCGTAACTCCATTTTTTCAAATGGCACCCTCCATTTTGTTCTTCACCGTTGTTTTCCTTTTTCCCAGACCTTTAATTTGATACAAAATGTCAAAAGCTGCTTCAAACGGTTTCCGAGATATTCCATGTTTTAGTTACTTCTTGTGGCAAATTGATAAAAAAATCAAGTCGCTTGATGTTATTCTTTTGTTTTTATTATCATAATGTTTAAATGTCAAATTTTCGCTGCTTGAACTTATACTTCTCATCAATAATGGCTCGTTTGGGTTACACTAATGAAGATTTTTTGAATTTAATATTACTACACGGTAAATGGAATCGAATAGCTGCCAGGACTTGCCGTCTTTTTTCCGAAAGATACCCTCACAAGGCGCAACCCACAGAGGCTACAAATCGCAAATTACTACAAAATTACAGGACCCACTTCTGCCGTTTTAAACTACTTCTAGGGGAATGGTCCTAGAGTCCTGGAATTTTTTGCAGTAGGTAGTCTATACCTTGAAGGTGTGCCAGACAATAGGATTCAAAATGCGCGGCGGATTTATAAAAGTTGGAATCAAAACAATTGTGCCACGCTATGATAAGTGTCTCAATCTGAATGGCACTTATGTTGATAAATAGCCCAAGGGTGTAGCCCCCAAATGTATGCAATAATAGATTTTCTTACAAGTTTAAAATTTTTTATTTCAAAACGTCTGCTACTTTCTGGACAACCCTCGTATATGTCCCCTGTTGTTTTAGATGATGGAAAGAGTCTTCTTTGTCAATCTATGGTGGTGTGTAAATTTGAGCAAAATCTTCAATCTTCATTTTCCCACATAGGTGCATTAATGTTTTTTTTATCTAATACAACACGGTTCTCTGAACTGAAATTTTTACATAATACCTACACTTATGTTGAATTAACAGTTTACAATACGAAAGCAACAGCTTGCACTTCTTTTAGTAAGGTGACACGTTCAACGCAGTCAATCAAAAATTATATTCCAAAATCAATAACAAAATCCCTGCTGAAGGCCAACTTTGATGTTGTCTTCGTATTTCCTGTTATACTCATTTATGCATTGGTACGTGGGATAAATCTATTTGCATACAAAATCTCACGTAATCACCTACAGACACTGCCATTGTTTAGTGCAGTCTTTATTAATTAACTTTCATTCAACATCTTTACCTTAAGTAGGTGCAATTTAGTTGGGATCTGGCCACGAACTTGAATGTCTTCGACGCGAGTTTGATTTTATGGCTTATCATCCAATGTTTTTCTCGCTAATTTGTCATTAGTGTAGATATTAATCTGCTAATACAAACCGTGCCTATCCAATATGGAACAATGATAAGATAAACTGATAATGTCGACATGAAACGTAAAATTTTACGTAATGTGAAATTGAAATAGTGCAGTGATAGCTGTAGTGTGTACTTTTGAATGTGCTGTGTCGAATAACACAAGAAATAAGATGACAACTAGAGAGGCGAATCTCCGCAGGAAATCGCCAGGTCAAATACGCCGGCAGCCGGAAACTGCCTTATACCGACACACCATCGCAGGAAATGTCCCGTTGGTTTATGGACCAATACCCTACAGTTAGTAACTTTCATATCATTCTAATATTTTGTTTTGTTAATCGATATGAACTTCTTAAAATTTTAATGTGTCCTTAAAACACCTTTTTATTGATCACGATCCTACCGCATTTAAATTTCTAAGCAACTGGTCAATGAATGGGAATGTGTACAGGTACACCCATGTTATGATGCTATCGATGTTAATGTGGTCTGGATATGATCGGAATGTGCCACTAATTATAGCAGTTTGAGAAACTAAAAGCAGGCCTTTTTTAATATTAATTAGGTAATTTTTATTTACGTGTATAGGTACAAATATGTAGATACCTAAATGAAATTTGAGAAGTTCACAATCCACCAAATCGTTGTAATAATTATAAGACCCCAAACTCTGATGCAAAGTTATCACATAAACATTTAAAGACCGCGTGGCACACATTCAAATTCAAGAAGACTCGGTTTTAGAGAAATTATCCGCAATATTGCATTTTCGCTTTATAGGTCCCTTCCTTCGACAATCACACTCTAGAATTTCGAGATATTCAGTAGTCACACTTATATTTATATTTATATAAACACATATAACACGAAATAGTATGTAAGAAGTTTTGGCAACAACACAATTCATTGTTTACTAAGGACGAGAAGTGAGTC